>NC_137463.1:212991963-213335151 GCF_964235325.1 Thermobia domestica
AATAAACAGGTACATCAAATATTTTGTTTGGAAAATTGCCCTCCTTCATGCCGAAATGTTGATTAAAAGGTCTTGAAACCATATGTAAAGACTGGAACAGAGAATATAGTTGAATGATAAAACCAATGAAAAAACTTGAAAATATCGGGACAGAAAAATCATATTAAAGACAACTAGACACACACACTCACACATACACACACACACACACACGCATATATATATATATATATATATATATATATATATATATATATATATATATAAGCTATTTTTAGGACTAGACAAAAGTTGGGAGAATAGCATGTACAGCATATTTAGCTGAACTCAAACGGAAGTTTTGAGACCGGTTAGCAGGGAGGTAGAAAACCTGCACTGCCTCAACGAAAATGTAGCTAGTAGAATAGGTAGAGCGCAAAACTCAGAAGGCTGTGCGTGTACATAGATAGATAGGGTGTAACCTTATCATGAACATGGAAATAATAATCAAATTTAGAGAATGTGCAGATAATAGGTGACAAAACAAAAAAAGTGTTGTTTGAGGGAGAAGGATTACAAGGATTGTCTGGTTACAGAGTAGCTCCATCTGCTGCAGAAATCAATACAATAACTGGCGAAAAGATCAAGGTGTAGGTTGCAAAGCCAGATCTCGATCTCAGGACATCAGGTCTGCTCCCTTCTGGACCAAGAAATCCTAGTTTGGTTTCACCCTCAGACGAATCCTTCTCCATTGATTTACGGCGAGACTCCCAGCAGGCACGTAGCCAAGGGGTGGGTCCGGGGGGTCCGGAACCCCCCCTTCGGAACCAGAAATGTAAAAAATTAAGCAAGGATGAAACAATAAGAAACGAGAAAAAGAAGAATCAGCGTTAAAAATATAAAGCTACAGCAAGCGTATGGTTACTCTTTCTTATGAGGAGCTTTGTGTAGAGGAAACTGTGTGTGTGTGTGTGTAAGGGGGGGGGGATCAAGTTGAAAATGAATATTATTGTAACGGAGCATTCCAAATTCCATCTAGCTCCATGCTAATCCTATGGACAACAAATTATGATCGAGAAACCGGTTCGATGAGATAGACTCTAAGAAGAACTTAAGAAACTCGGAATATTATATCTTTTTCAATATTTTTTTTTATATTCTTTTACTCGAGATTCTTTATTCTTTTACTCGAGAGATAGTTCGTTACTGAAATACTTACTAGCATATCTTCATTTTATTGTCGTAATAAATAAACCAATATACGTGTTGCACTAAAATAGTTTACATTGATCGAGCCCCTGGTGTGTAACCAGAGAATTTTCCCCCAGCATTACGAAATCCTGGCTAAAGGAACCAATGTATGTTTACAGTAAAATACTTCAAAATGATCGCACCCCTTGCGTGATAACCTGAATATTTTGTCACGGACCCCCCCGATCTTCCATCGTTTGGCCTAATCCTCGTTTCGCCTAACCAATTATCTGACACTTTTATGACAGATAAAAGATAAGCTTTATGTCCGCCATTTTAGGCGAAATAAGGATACTCGTTTGGCCTAATCCTCGTTTTGCCTAAAATGGTGGACTATAAAAAAATCGTGGAGATAAAACTGGAGGGAAATTTTTCGGAAAAAAAATATTCCCTACTATGTGAAGAACTGAGAAATACAAATTAGTTTTCCCATAACTAACTTGTAATAGGACTATTTGCTTTCGGAAAATGTTTCGACAATTCTACAGTTACTTTTCCGTTCCATTTTGAGAATATTAATGCCCCCACAGGGTGTATAGTGACTATATTTGAGATGAGAGAAACACAAAAATTTACACCTGTTATTAATTTTGTTTAAAGGCGAGTGCTGTTCAAAAGTAATTTTTAGTTTGCAGTTGGTTTCCAAATATCTGATATTGTCAAATGGTACTGCTAATCGATACGTTAAAGGAAATATAGTTTGTGTGTTTCTTCTTATGTAGGTGCAAAAGTTATTTTATTGTAGGTTTTGCTGATCTTTCAGGCGATTTCATTCCAGTTTCAACGCTTTTTTGAAACTGTTAATGCATTATACAGTAAGAGATCCGATTGTGATTCTATTGTAATTACAATTCGTATGAAATTTGTAACTATTTCGAGCTAGATCTGACAAAAGATCCCTAAATTTGCTCATAATTTAACAATGGACAATTGTGATCGCAACGAGTGATTTTTGACAAATCGCTCCGCTGACAAATTGCCCTTTGGATAATTCCACAATTCAAACATATCAATGTGTTACTGACAAAGAAAGAAGAAAAATATATTTCATTTCTTATTATTACTTTTGAAATTACAACTTTTGAGTTTAATTTCCACTTGTTTCACATACTACCGGGAATGTCCATAGCATAAGTCTCTGAGATGCACAATGAGATTGAAATCCGGGCTTCTCGGTGGTTGTTTCAGCAGGAAAAAGTTGAATGCTCCTCCAAACAGGTGGTGGCCAACCGGGATCTGTTACGAGGTTGGTTGTCCTGCTGGTACACTCCATTTCCACTCGTATGACAGAAATAAAGATATAGTTGACTCTGGTGATCTTCGTACTTCGACACAATACGGGTGAATAGTAGGTACCAAAGGTCCAAAACATTGCTTACAGAAAAACACTATAATCAACATGGTCTCCGTTATCTTGTACAATTCCAACCTGACCTGATTTCGTTGTGCTGGCACCAAATTATAGATTATTATCAGCGTGATGAGATTGAAATCGAGACTCATCGCACCAGGGTTTGCTGGTTTAAACCAACTGTTAAAAAAAAAGAAAAAAACTGGTTTAAACCAAAAAACGAAAAATGTTCGTAAAAGTGTAAGTGTTCGTAAAATCTTGATGAACCCACATTTATGGGTTATCACGTTTCACTCTCGTATATTATTCGTATTATATTCAGACCTAAATTTCCCATTCATTACTCAAAAAGATTATACTACAAAATCAACTTTTGTAATTTTTTTATAAGTTTAGGAATGCTTCTTTTGTGATTTTTTTATGGTTTGTAATCATTGTTATGCAATTTCAATCAAAGAAAAATTCTAAATATTGTTTCGTTTTAATAATGTTTACTATTGATAAAATACATCGAAATGCTGTAGTTTTTGGGGGAGAGGAGGGTTCATACAAATCCCACAAGAGGCATTTATTGAAATCAGAAGTATCTTTGGTATTTATTTATGCATAAATGGGTCAGAGCCAAAGTGGACTCAAATAATTCGTATCTTTATTCACTTTTCTTACAGATATGCAAATATAGTCTATTTCTTCTTCTTCTCGTTGTATTTCTCTATCTCGGACTAATAAAAGTCGTAATGAACTAACTTGGACTAAATTAGTTCTTCTGTACTCTGCAGCATTTTGAAATCGTCCATATGTAATTCTGTATAATGGTTTCACTTGTGCAATTGGTTATCTTTTTGTCCTTCTGAAATGACTCTTGACAGTTACATTAACAAGTACCTAAAGATCAGCACAACCTATTTTTACGAGGAGTCCTTCATGAGTGAGTCGGCAGACATATCGCATTTGTGGTCAATTAGTCCCGGTTTCGAGTTCAAATGGACGACAATTTCTCTCGGATGTAAGCCGAGAAGCGGTTTGATTCCGCTTTAAGCTTATGTGACCTCTTCCAGCATAACCCGGTTGTTGCATAATAACACCAAGATGAAACAAACTTATTTCTCACCATATGTGATATAAATACATGCAGCAAATTATTTAAACAAAAAACCTGGTTTAAACTCAAAAAATACCGGGTTTAAACAAAAAAAAAACGAGTTTATTGTTTTTTTAACATGTTTTTTGCCAACCCTGCATCGCACCATGCTACTCGTTTTTGTGGTCCAGTCACGGCATTCTGTTGCCAGTGTAAAACATTAACCGTTGTGACATATAATGACAATTAGTAACCTCGTGGGTTATCGGCTTCTGAAGTCCATACGATGAAGCGAACGTTGTCTACTAACTATCCGGCTGAACCCCTTATTCAGTTGGGTATCCGTCTTGGCAAAGGTTTACTGGTGTTCGGTGCAGTAAGCAAAGTTATGAAAACATTTATACCTTGTTCTCTTACATGTGAATTTCTTTTTACATTGTTAAATTACTGTAGATTTCCAAATTATGCAGATTCAATATTGAAACCGGAAATATATCTATAACTTACGGCAGAAATAGAGTGATAATGTGAGACATGCAACCTGTTTATCGGAAACTGAATTCTCATCAAAAACGATTTCTCATTATCTCTTATGATCATTAATATTTAGGAATCAATATTGAAACCGAAAGTTGTACTAGTTCTTACTTTAATAGAAGACTCAAACTGAGATGAAATCTATTCTTAAGATTTGGAACCGATACCATAAATCGTTTGGATCGTTAGAGAACGTGTCGATATATATACGATATATGAGTAGGCCAATGGCAAAACCAGTTAAATTCACTTTTTTTAAAAAAAAATGAGATAGTGGCTGCTCTGGAAACCTTAGTTGGAAAGCTATTATTTCCAAATAGTATTCAGTAGAAAAAAGCCATGTTAACTAGTTGAATATTGAGATTGAAATATGTGCCAATTACCAAAACTTGTTAAATCCATCATGGCAACAGATGCAAAACCAGTTAAATCCCTCTTCCATATCCAGTTTCATAAAGTGTTAAATCCCAAACCTGCAAATAACCTCATGAGAAAAGCATAATCAAACCCGGTTAATTCCATGTTTCAAACAATTTGTGGTTTCGCACTTTATAGGATTAGTTTAGTAATCTGAATATTGCAACTCTTTGTAAATCATTCGAAATTTTATTTGGCAGAATTTGAAGTGTGTGCTTTCATTATTATTTTTTTTTAATTTTTGGACTGAAAATTGAAAAAAAAAAAGAAAATGAAATCTCTAGTTTTATGTCCCACGCTTATGCCGGTCAGGCTAAAGGAGACGGTGATGATGAGAAATGAATGAAATGGTGGGATGAAGAAAGTGGGAGGAAACGGGAGAACCCCGAGAAAACCCACGAGCACGGTGTTTGTCCACCACAAAGTCCACATGGCGCGAGCTGGGATCGAACCAGGGCCCCAAGCACCGGAGGTGAACGCTTTACTACTGAGCCACCGCGCACCCTCGACTGAAAATGGAGACACTATACGTCTTAACTTAACTGTTCGTGAAACTTTTCTGTGCTTATTTGCTTTTCTTTAATAATTACTAGACAAATGCACGCAAAATCGAAAGAAAACGATACTCTAAGCAGCGATGATCATAATTTTGATATCAGACAACACCAAAATTGTCTAGAAAACGTACATGAAAAACTAGAAACGAAATGTAGCCAAGGAAAAGACAAGATGAGTGCATTGTTAAAAGTCGTTTGTTTTGTATTTCAGGGTAACTCTTTACTTTGAACAGAACATTGTTGGATTAGGTTCTTCTCTAAACTGTCTCTTCAGCTTCAGCAGAACCTCTTTCTTAAAATGTCTCGTGTCAATTATCATTCAAAATTATAACATGCTTCTGGTACAATATGTTAAAAAATTTTGCAATTTATTTATCATTTCTGATTCTCTTTCTGCCACTGTTTCGCTCAAACTCAACATTTGCACATTTTGTTTTGCTATATTTCACATTCATATATTGAGATAATTGGCAAATTAATATTCACCCTATGTTAGTCCATAAAAGGTTACAAACTCTTCCAAAATATAGTCATTCAGTTTAGAAATGTATACAAATGGGTATAATTAACTCCGCTTGTAGTTACGAAGGGTTTGACGATTGAAAGCAGCTCAAAGCTCACGTTTTACAAAGAGGTTTTTGAGGAATAGAAAACCGAGAAAATGGTGATGCACCAGAGGACGACGACGATATGGATTTCCATTTAGTAGATGATGATGGAGAGGAGGTTACATAATTCAATTGTTTGCACATTTGGATTCATTATTTTCAATTTAGAACAAAATTAATGTAGCATTTATGTATCCATATTCATTTGTGCCAATCTTGTGCAATGTATAGTTGATAATACACCCCCTCCCCAATATTTTAGTAGTCATGATACTGATTTCTGACTCTGACTCCCTTTCTTTTTGATAGGTTTTGTATCTTGAGCCTCAGCAAAAATGGCCGCTCGTCCAGATGCAAAAGCTGTTATTTCCATTTACATAAGCAAAACATGTTAAATCCAAACTATTTTCTCTAATAACGCAATTCACAGACTAGTGTGATTATACAGCTTTCGACAGACCATTATTCTTAATTTTTTAATGTTCTCTAGTTTCTAATGTTATTTTACAATTATGACGTGTTTAAACAGTTTTTCTCAATTTGTCACAAATTATAAAATGTGAATTTAACGGGTTTTGCTATTCGCCTAGTCATATATATTCGTATATATCCATGGTCCTAGTAAATACATAAAGGAGTTTTGGTAATCCTAACTCCTCGAAAATAGTTAATATAATATTAATCTATATATTTTGCATTTCTTAATTCTTTATATATAGGGAATTTTCTCTTATATAATTTCCCTCTAGTTGAATTTCCAGAAATTTTTCTTATTGTCCGCCATTTTAGGCATAACGAGGATTAGGCCAAACGAGGATCCTTTTTTCGCCTAAAATGGCAGACACAAATCTTATCATTTATCTGTCATAAAAGTGTCAGATAATTGGTTAGGCGAAACGAGGATTAGGCCAAACGTGGCGACACGGACCCCCCCTATTACGAAATCCTGGCTACGTGCCTGCTCCCAGGCTTCCTCTGACCGTCAACGGTTTGTTTGATTATAGACTCTCTACCACAGAAGTCGAGTGATTCTCATTCAGAACTACAAACAGAATGACGGGCAATGGTCGCCAACAGCGTTGGACCAACAACCAGAGAGAGAGTAACAGCAGAAACATGGCAAATGACCACTTGCCGAAATACTACACAAGAGGCTCAACAAAGGTCAGGTCGATCTTTGTGTCCTGTATATTTAAGAGACGATTCTGTTGGCGTCACGCTGGCATGATGTAGATCGCTCATCCTAAAGTGTGTCCTTTCTGATGAAGAAATATCAGTGACTTTTGTTATTTTGATATTACATGGCTAGGAAAGGATAGTTTTATTGTATTCAATCAAGTTACATAAGCTTATGTAATGTATATTCTCCGGCAAAATGGAATGACTTATTTAACTGATGATGACTTATTTAAGTTTTCTCTTTCGCTGTCTGGGGTGATGTAGGCCCATATCCATGGGGGGTCTAGGGGGCCGGGCTCCCCCTAAATTTTGGCTGCCTCCCTAAAATGTTCACGGTTGGCTTGCAAATTAACTATAATATGGTGATTAACAATAATATGATTGGATCGGGCCCTCCTAACTTCAGCCGCCCTCCCCTCCCCCAACATTTTTGGGCTGGCTACAGGCCTGGGGTGATGTCCTACTGTGTCGCTGGTTCGATAGCCGATACCAATCGCTTTCTTCACGATGTATATGATCATATTTCAGAAGTTTTGTACCCAATAGTATGATAAAACAGTGGGAAGAAAATAGTAGAAGAAAGGAGAAACTATTAATTGCTGAATAATATAGAAATTTAATAAAGATGAAGATATTAGCGGTGATAGTGTAGTTCATGGCAAATTCTGTTTGCCAACAAGTAAGAATTTACCAAACACTTAACTTAGCCTCAATCTCGCAGTATTTTTGGTCCTTTTATATTATCTTACCAAATCAAGCTGCATGGTAATCCTTTAAAATTCAAAAAAAAAAAAAAAAAATCTGGTGTCGTCTCATTATCACTCTAGATAAATATCACATATTGATAATCAAAGGTGATTACAATTGAAAACTGGGACCATTAGACTGTCCACTTCTAGTTCTGCCAGTGATAGCACTGCCATTTATGGTAATAAACTGGCTTGGCATCTAAATTGATTAAACGTGTTCTCTTTGAACGTTGAGACATCTCAAGATTGATTCGGAGAAATGTGTATTTTGCAGTTCAACTTCGAACAATTACCAAAATTGTTCGACTATTTTGCTAAGTGTGAAGTCTGCAGTAAAGGTGACCATGTGTGGATTCCTTTATAAGTTTTCTCACCTCTACCAAGACCAAAAGACGAAAGATGACTAGTTCCTAGGGCAAGGGTAACATAGAGAACTTCAGATCACAAAGAAGCTTGACAAATTATGCTTATATTTCTTTGATATGCAATAGTAGCATACAATAATTGTTTCACATATACAGTACATGTGCAAGAGAGTTTCAGTAATTTCAAGTTGGATGGGACCGGGGCTAGGTCAGATTAGCAAAAATTCCTAAAATATATTAGAAACGAAATAAAATGTTAATTTTACAGATTTTGTACAAGTTTCCTGAAGTACAAATGAAGTACTGTATATTTATTTTGGAATTAATGATTGTGTACTGCTAATTCTTTACGTCTTTATGCTGTAAAAATAAAATAAATATACGTTTAGAGATGTTTTTAGATAATAGAGATCATTGTTAGAAATAAATCTGCATTCAAGTAACCCAGGCCCGAAACCAGCCACATAGGTTTGGGGAGGGGGAGCATAAATATATTAGAGGGCAAGTCATTAAAATTTTCTTACAAATGTCTAAATTATGACTTTTGCATTAATAATAGCGTTTTGTATTGAGGTCTGGGGGCCACGGGAAGTTTAGGGGGCAGGCCCCCCTAGCCCCCTCTGGTTGCGGGCCTGAAGTAACCCAATTTCATTTGTGAAATTTATAAACACCTTATTAGAGGTATGATCTGTCAGGAAAGTAAATGTACACCTATTTTTCGAGTCTGGCATTCCTGCGCTCCATCCGTGGAGAGTATGAGAATTAAATCAATCAAATGTTTACTGAGGGGCAAAAAGAAAAGCTTAATCTGAATAAGACATTGCAGAGGGGCACAAGCTGTGAATACGAATAATGCATTGTGTAAATAAAGGACGACACCGAAAGAGAAAGCCAGAAACAGCTGTTAAACTTACAAAAAAAGAGTAAAAATTGTCGAAGTGGGAACATAAAACACAAATATAACAAATACGCCGACAACTAAACGATCATCATGCCATCATCTTGGTGTAGTGGTTAAGGTGCTGGCTTACAAGTGCAAAGGACGCAAGTTCGAATCCTCGGCAAGGACATTTTTAAAAGTTTTTGTTAATAATACATACAACTCATGAGAGATGGTAAAAGAGGTCGTATTTAGTTTTTCGTAGCAATTATTATTGGTAATGTTTAGTACTGATAATACTTTTTGTCTTTGCGTATTGCTTTTATTGTTTTCTTCATTTCGAAAGAGAAGAATATCCGAACAAATGCCACAAAAATTCCTCATATTTTGAATGTAAACGCCATTTGCAATTAGTAAAGAATAAAAATGGAACGTTCCGAAGTAGCTGTAAAAAGTAAAAGGAAAAACATGGAAGTCGACCATACTCATGGTTACTAAAAATACAATTTCTACATGCCTTACACCTCCCGACCACGTTTCTACGTTAGCAAGTAAGAGGCTTGTGTTTAGGTTAGGTTTGTCAATACGTTTTGCAAAGGGGCCCGGTTTAGCTCTGACGCACCACAGGTGCGAGAAGGGAGAAAAACACTTTTTCTCTCTCCCTCTGTGTGTCTATTTATCTATCTATTTGTATATATATAACGCTATTTGTGAATGCCATAACCACCCTAATTTTCAGCGGATTGAGACGAAACTTGGCACAAACATTAATTGTTGAAATATCTTGATGAGTTCGTTAACCAGAATAATCAGATGAAAATGTTCAAAATGGTGGCCCTTCAAACTCTTAAAAAGTTCCAAGGGAACCAAATTTCGCCCATAAATAGGTATTCAGAAAGTTTGAATAAATTTTCCTCTTTTACTGAAATATTTGTGTGCAGAAACTTATTGAAATATTGGACCCGATTAATCGCCTAAAGAAGGTTCACGCCCTTTCGCTACGGTCAGTTTTTTTTTTTTTTTTTTTTTTTTTTTTTGCAGGAGGGGGTTATCTTCCTATTGGAACAAGATGATTGTTACTGAAGATATGAAATTACACATTGAAAGTGAAGTAACTTGTGTAACGTGTTATTTGAAAGAATAATATAATAAATGTGCATTCCTCTAACACAGAGAACTCATGTATTTCGAGTTCGGGAGCCTGAATGGCGAGGAGTGTTATTTGATTTGCTTTTTAGTAACACATTGCATTGCAAAAAAAAGGTAGGCAACATTAGTGGTAAGTGAAACACCAATAATAATAATAATAATAATAATAATAATAATAATAATAATAATAATAATAATAATAATAATAGGTGTTGTTTGTGGCAAGGCAATATCTTCCTCAGTTCTTCTTCAAACGTAATGATTGTAACGCCATATCTCCCTTACAAACAAAATATTAGCAATTTATATCGAGAGAACGAGAAACTGTAGAGCGATGGGAGCAACGTTGGACAGTATGCACTCATAGTACTCAGAAAAGTAAGCGATTTCAATGCAAAAGGAACGAAGAGTCATTGTCATGGGTACTCATGGGGCCACGGCAGAGCCCTCTTTAGGCAAAATGTCGATAGCTTATATCGAGAAAACAGGAGGTGATACTGGGATGGGACCAACGTTGGACACCGTGGACCCATGAGGCGCATCGAAAAAATTAGGGAGGCGGGCGCCAGCCAGCCTTACTTATTTCCACATAATAATATAAAATTATATTGTCGAAATACACACACGAGTTAGCTACTAATATTTCACATTATTATTATTATTATTATTATTATTATTATCATTATTATTATTATTATTATTATTATTATTATTATTATTATTATTATTATTATTATTATTATTATTATTATTATTATTATCTACAGCGTCTTTTCATTACGTGAGCATGTTTGACATGAAACCAAAGAGAAAATCCACCCTGTAGCGAAAAGAAACAATACTTTCTCTCAAATGGATAAAATATCAAGCCGAGATTGATTCGAACTCGCATGGACGGCGCGAAAAGCCAGTGCTTTGTCCACTATTTTTTTAACTGACTCACCGAACGTGTTTCAGTAACTTACTTATTGCTAATTTTACTTGCTTCACACGTTTAACTTGCTTTTTCTAATAACTTATAACGACAGGGACACGAACACAGAAACATCGAGAACAGTTAAAAATGATAGATGCTCTCCCGCCGAGAATCGAACCCGAGACTCCATACACCCAAGGCTCACGTGCTAGCCTCTAGACCAGCGGCGATGGCAACGCTCACTTCCTGTGTCGTTAGGGATTACGACCACTGTATTGCCAGCTATCACTTCTGTGGGTTGTATACTATGATCACATGTTTCTTCTTTGCTGGAAGAGTAAAACCTACATTATATGTAATACATGAGGTATTTAGACCTACATGCTCTTCATATAATGTAATAAAAGGGTCATGGTGTCGGATTTTAATACATGACGTATTGCAGTATACAACATGCTTTGCATTACTTGTTTGTTTGTAGACAGCTACTAGCTTAGTGTTCTGAAAGGTTGTGTATAAACTAGGGATAGCCCGTTCCGGAATTATTAGTTTTCGGACTCCCGAAAGTAAAGCCGGACAAATTCCGGAATTCGGAAAATTCCAATTTTGTAATAATTTCGGAATTCGGAAAAATCCGGAATTTAGAAATTTCTGATTTCGTTAACATTCCGGAACTCGGAAAATCCGGATTTTTTCGAAAGTCGGAGTTTTTCTCAATTCCGGAATTTTCTAATTTCCGGATTATTTCCGAGTTCCGAAATTCTTCTGAATTCCGGAGTATAACTGAATTCCATAATTTTGCGAAATCCGGAAAGTGAAAGTTCCGCTTCCGAAAAATGAATTTATTTTGGTTAATATGAATCGTGGCGGAAATAAGTCTTTGACCAGGTAATGGCGACTGCTTTGAAAGAAATGGGGAGTATGAGAATTAAATCTGTCATATTTGTAGTTTCGTGTGGAGAAAGAACGAACTTGTGAACCAGTGGTTTAAGAAAAACTCAAGTTATTAATATAAACTTTGCCGACTTCATAAAAGAAATACGAAAGACATTTTGAATCGAAAAATATAACATACAAGTTTGCAAGCGGAGACAAAGAAACCTAACGTAACCAGACTAAAGACGGATCGTTTACCGCGTAGGGATCGCGGTTCAGTGGTCAAGGTGCTTCTGCGAATGCACGTTGCATTTTTTTCTTACTTTAGAATTTTTGATGGCGATTGATCAGCGATAACATACGTTTTATTATATTCAGATATTTGAATACTCGGATGTTTCAATACTTTAACTATCAAATCTTCAGGAATAATAATAGTAATAATAATAATAATTATTATCTCGTAGAAGATTAAAAGCTAGAAGCTAAATTATCGCTCAGGTCATACCATTACAAGGAGAAACGTGACATTTGGAAAGAATATTTCGGTTTGGTTTAATGTTGCTCACGAGAAGAGGAGTTTCTCATCTCGTTTCTAAAACAAATAAAATAACATGAGAATTAACATTTTACATTCGAGACGGGTCAGGGCTAAATCAAAATTTTCGTCTCTCTTTGGAGATGAGAATCGAGACGAGACGAAAAGTATCGTAAACATTTCCCGTCTTGTCTCCATTCTCGAAATAGTGTATGTCCATTCTTTAAGTAACAATTGCTCTGTAGACTGAATCTCATAGGCTATTTCGTTACATTGTATTTCAGAGCTCATTGAATTATGCTCTGTGTAGGTATTTTTGTAGCAAAGCTTTTATATTTACCTCTGCATATTCTAAAAATTAGTTTATTGTATGCCTTACTGTCGCGTGATAGTCAGTTATATTTATTACAGTTATTTTCCTCAAAACATACTTTCTACATGAAACTTGAATAAAAGGTTCTAGTTTAAAATGTTGGTAGTTGCAGAGGTGTGTCTTGAAGGTACGGAACCCTTTCCCCGAAATCTCTACTTTTAAGTAAGTTTTGCCAAATTTCAGGGCAAGTTTAAAACTATTATTATTATTATTATTATTATTATTATTATTATTATTATTATTATTATTATTATTATTATTATTATTATTATTATTATTATTATTATATCAACTCCATGTATAATCTTTAAAAGATATACGGTTTGTATCTGAATAGTAAAAGCTAATTGACTGTCGATCTCGGTCGTCTGGAAGTCTTCAGGAGGCAAGGACATAGGTCACGTTCTGGGTTTGAGTTCCGAAGGGGCAAGTATTCGGGCTCGAGCAAAAAATTGTTAAAAGTTATAGGCTTCATCCAAACATATTCAAAACAGCTGGGACCGGGTTTGGGCTTCTCAACGGCTCGAGCGGCTCGGCTTACAGCTCATTCAATATCGAACCGAATCGAGAAATGAGCCGAGCCAACAGCTCACCACACCGAGCCGATTTGAGCCATCGGCTTAGTTGAGCTGAGTCGAAACGTGCTGATGAACTAGTTTCAACTTAGCTGGCTCGAACCGGTTCACATGAGCCGAGTAGGTGACCCATCCCAACCGAGAAAGCTCGAGCCATCGGCTCAATTGAGCTGAGTCGATGGCTTGTTCCAACTAAGCCGGCTCGGGTCATCGGCTCATCCCAACCGAGCCGACTCGAGCTGTTCGCTCAGTTGATACGAGCCGAGCCGGTTGATATCACTACCCGAGTTGGTCTTCTGCTTGGGCTCAAGAATTCGACCGTGCAGATCTCAGCCTTGATTTTAAGAACTACAGTATATACTTATATTGGTGATTACGACATTTGAGGCTGTCTCGTAATAATAATAATAATAAACTCTTGTCTTCTCGTTATCTAGACGAGACGAGATACACTGAAATTGCCCCACGAGATGCACTAAAATTACGAGATGAGACGCACCTCTGTCGTGAGCAACACTAAAAGTATTCCACATTACTGCTTACATTTCTCATGGTTTTTGCTTTCCAGTCTGATCAGGCCAATATTTCAAAACGAGTTAAAACAAGCTGAACGAGCGAGAGAGCTATTATCAAACTCAACTCAACTCGAAACTAGACCTCGAAAACAGCGACTTGGCTCGGAACTCAATTCAAGAAAATTACCTTTGACTCGACTCAAATTGTACTCGAGTTGAATTGAATTTTGTCTCGACTTGTGCTCATCCCTATTCGTGTTTGTATTTTATGTTTCCACTTCAACAATGTCTACTCTTTTTTCTCCTTTTACCTGTTGTTTCTGGATTTCTCTTTCGGTGTCGTCCTTTATTTACACCGTGCACTATTCTTATTCCCAGCTTGTGACCCGCTTCAATGTTTTATTATTATTATTATTATTATTATTATTATTATTATTATTATTATTATTATTATTATTATTATTATTATTATAATTATTATTATACTATTGAACTTGCACGGCGAAATTACTGTATAATACGATATCATTTCTGTAAATTTACTCCATTGTATGTTATTTAGTTTATTAATGGGCACTAAATTGTCTCCAGATCAACGAATAAATTAACTACGGCATGCACTTTGGTGGAAATATCATTGCAATAAGATTATTGGTTCGTTCCAAACATGTTCATGTAATGATATTTCCACCAAAGTGCATGTCGTAGTTAATTTATTCGTTGATCTGGAGACAATTTAGTGCCCATTAATAAATTAAATAACATACAACGGAATAAAATTACTGAAATAATATCGTATTATACAGTAATTTCGCCGTGCAAGTTCAATAGCATAATAATAATAATAATAATAATAATAATAATAATAATAATAATAATAATAATAATAATAATAATAATAAGAATAATAATAATAATAATAATAATAATAATAATAATAAAACATTTTCATCGGTCGTGCGCGGAAAGTGAGAATTAAATCAATCACATGTGAAGTCAATGTAAGGAGAAAAGCCTAAACTGAATAAGACATTGAAGCGGGTCACAAGCTGGGAATAAGAATAGTGCATGGTGTTAATAAAGGACGACACCGACAGAGAAATTCAGAAACAATAGGTAAACGAAGAAAAAAAAGAGTAGAAATTGTTGAAGTGGAAACAAAATACAAATACGAATAGGGATGAGCAGGAGTCGAGCCAAAGTTCGACTCGACTCGAGTTCAATCCGAGTCGAGTCAAAGGTATTTTTCTTGTAGTACTTAAAATTATACTGTAGTTCTTAAAATTAAGGCTGAGACCTGCACGGTCGAATTCTTGAGCCCAAGCAGAAGACCAACTCGGGTAGTGATATCAACCGGCTCGGCTCGTATCAACTGAGCGAAGTTGTTGTATTACTATACATCTGCTTCCGTCCCTGTCAAATCTGGTCGATCTCGTTGACGCGACATATTTGCTTTTTTATACCCCTTTCTTCGTTTACTGAACAAAACAGTAACTATTCTGAAACATACTACTGCGCATGCCTCGTAGATAAATATTTCTGATGCCAATAGTTTCCGTTTCGTCCAAGGAATGTTCTTTTTCTTATTCCCAGCATGACCCTTTTATTACATTATATGAAGAGCATGTAGGTCTAAATACCTCATGTATTACATATAATGTAGGTTTTACTCTTCCAGCAAAGAAGAAACATGTGATCATAGTATACAACCCACAGAAGGGATAGCTGGCAATACAGTGGTCGTAATCCCTAACGACACAGGGAGAGAGTGGTGCCCTTCCCGCTGGTCTAGTCGCTAGCACGTGCGCCTTTGGTGTATGAAGTTCCGGGTTCGATTCCCGGCGGGAGAGCATCTATCATTTTTAACTGTTCTCGATGTTTCTGTGTTCGTGTCCCTGTCGTTATAAGTTATTAGAAAAAGCAAGTTAAACAAGTGAAGCAAGTAAAATTAGCAATAAGTAAGTTACTGAAACACGTTCAGTGAGTCAGTTAAAAAAAGTGGACAAAGCACTGGCTTTTCGCGCCGTCCATGCGAGTTCGAATTAATCTCGGCTTGATTTTTTATCCATTTGAGAGAAAATATTGCTTCTTTACGCTACAGGTAATCCACTCTTTTCGTATTTTTCGCTGTCGTTCACAGTTAAAGTAACTGACTATTATTCTTTCTACGAATGATGGATCTTCTCTTTGGCTTCATGTCAAACACGCACACGTAATGAAAAGACGCTGTCGATAATAATAATAATAATAATATGAAATATTAGTAGCTAACTCGTGTGTGTATTTCGACAACATAATTTTATATTATTATGTGGAAATAAGTAAGGCTGGCTGGCACCCCCCCCCCTATTTTTTTCGATGCGCTTTATGGGTCCACGGTGTCCAACGTTGGTCCAATCCCAGTATCACCTCTCCATATAAGTTATTGACACTTTGCCTAAAGAGGGCTCTGCCGTGGCCCCATGAGTACCCATGACAATGACTCTTCGTTCCTTTTGCATTGAAATCGCTTACTTTTCTGAGTACTATGAGTGCATACTGTCCAACGTTGCTCCCATCGCTCTACAGTTTCTCGTTCTCTCGATATAAATTGCTAATATTTTGTTTGTAAGGGAGATATGGCGTTACAATCATTACGTTTGAAGAAGAATTGATTAAGATATTACCTTGCCACAAACAACACCTATTATTATTATTATTATTATTATTATTATTATTATTATTATTATTATTATTATTATTATTATTATTATTATTATTATTATTATTATTTTACTTACCACTAATGTTGCTTACCTTTATTTGCAATGCAATGTGTTACTAAAAAGCAAATCAAATAACACTCCTCGCCATTCAGGCTCCCGAACTCGAAATACATGAGTTCTCTGTGTTAGAGGAATGCACATTTATTATATTATTCTTTCAAATAACACGTTACACAAGTTACTTCACTTTCAATGTGTAATTTCATATCATCAGTAACAATCATCTTGTTCCAATAGGAAGATAACCCCCTCCTGCAAAAAAAAAAAAAAAAAAAAACTGACCGTAGCGAAAGGGCGTGAACCTTCTTTAGGCGATTAATCGGGTCCAATATTTCAATAAGTTTCTGCACACAAATATTTCAGTAAAAGAGGAAAATTTATTCAAACTTTCTGAATACCTATTTATGGGCGAAATTTGGTTCCCTTGGAACTTTTTAAGTTTGAAGGGCCACCATTTTGAACATTTTCATCTGATTATTCTGGTTAACGAACTCATCAAGATATTTCAACAATTAATGTTTGTGCCAAGTTTCGTCTCAATCCGCTGAAAATTAGGGTGGTTATGGCATTCACAAATAGCGTTATATATATACAAATAGATAGATAAATAGACACACAGAGGGAGAGAGAAAAAGTGTTTTTCTCCCTTCTCGCACCTGTGGTGCGTCAGAGCTAAACCGGGCCCCTTTGCAAAACGTATTGACCAACCTAACCTAAACACAAACCTCTTACTTGCTAACGTAGAAACGTGGTCGGGAGGTGTAAGGCATGTAGAAATTGTATTTTTAATAACCATGAGTATGGTCGACTTCCATGTTTTTCTTTTTACTTTTTGCAGCTACATCGGAACGTTCCATTTTTATTCTTTACTAATTGCAAATGGCGTTTACATTCAAAATATGAGGAATTTTTGTGGCATTTGTTCGGATATTCTTCTCTTTCGAAATGAAGAAAAGAATAAAAGCAATACGCAAAGACAAAAAGTATTATCAGTACTAAACATTACCAATAATAATTGCTACGAAAAACTAAATACGACCTCTTTTACCATCTCTCATGAGTTGTATGTATTATTAACAAAAATTTTTAAAATGTCCTCGCTTAAGATTCGAACTTGCGTCCTTTTCATTTGTAAGCCAGCACCTTAACCACTACACCAAGATGATGGCATGGTGAGCGTTTAGTTGTCGGCGTATTTGTTGTATTTGTGTTTTATGTTCCCACTTCGACAATTTTTACTCTTTTTTTGTAAGTTTAACAGCTGTTTCTGGCTTTCTCTTTCGGTGTCGTCCTTTATTTACATAATGCATTATTCGTATTCACAGCTTGTGCCCCTCTGCAATGTCTTATTCAGATTAAGCTTTTCTTTTTGCCCCTCAGTAAACTTTTGATTGATTTAATTCTCATACTCTCCACGGATCGAGCGCAGGAATGCCAGACTCGAAAAATAGGTGTACATTTACTTTCCTGACAGATCATACAATCGGTTGGAAGGAAAAGAGCTATCCTGAAGAAAAAGTGAATAGTCCTGCTTAAAGATCGACATAACCACAATTTCAAAATTATCACCTCATAAAAACACATATTTAAAATATCTTCCGAAACTGAATGTCTCATGAAACAGCAGGTAACTGAAATTAAACATTTGAAGAAAAATATATCTTATTGTTTAGAATTGTGACCAAAAATGTGTATTTCAAACATTATTTTCGGAATATGTCAAGCTCACTTTTTTCCCATTGCATCATTGTATTTAAAACAGAGCATGTTAGAAACTGACATCACGTAAGAATGTGAACAACAGTTATTCTGTTTTTCTTGCAAGAGGAAAGGAAGGAAACAAAGAAAGAACACAATGAATTAAGTAATAATTAAGTTGTACAGTTTTAAACACAGTGAGTTCTCTTCTTCCGAATGGATGAAAGTAAAACCATTTTGGAAGACATGTTTTTTGTCAGTATTGTGGGAACTAAAGAAGATTTTTCACTTTCTTGTAAATTTCGGAATATACATAGTTGTGTATTTTTTTTTCCTTTTAGGTAAAAGAGATACTGAAGCTAGAAAAAAAGATGTAAAAGAAGTGAAAGTGTGTAAACACATCTTGCTTGTGTTGTTGTATTTTCCTTTAGATTAGCTGAATACATAGTTGAAGATTTAAGTCCCTCCTGAGAAACCAAAAGATTGTTTGGTTCGTTCACTTGATTTTTCCTTTTAGCCTTCCAAACTATGCTTTGCTTAAGAATCAGAGCAAAATGGTAACGGATATCAAGATGTGGTTTTTGCGGTCGATTCAGCGTTCCAAAGATATTTTCCGTCTCTTCCGGTTACTCTTTCTTCAAATTGGGAATGGTTCAAATTACTCGTTTCCGGTTTCAACTTGTATCACCAATAGAATAAACACGGTAACAGATATCAAAAAGTGTGCTTTTTGGCAAACGATTCAAAGTCACAAGGCAATATATCATGACTAGAGGCCGGAAGTTGAGGAAAAATTTTTTGCCTTTTTGGCGTCTCTTTGTGTGTGTTTATTGGTCTTTTTTTTAAAAGTTTCTCATAGGCCTTAACGTCTTTTTTTTTTTCACTTCACCTTTCGACAATAAATTTACTGGCAATTGACTCGAATCACCATCACCTCTTAAACATCTTTTCTTTAGTAAAGAAAATTCCCAAGATAAGACACCCTTCAACGACTGGACTGATAAGACCAGATCTACAATAATCACAAGTCAGATAAGGAGACGTAACAATGTCCTCTAGCAAGGTTGATTGAAGGTGGGGAAGTTTTCTTATTTTAGTTTGTACTTCAGTTTGTGGAAGAAGGTCAGATCGTTAACCTACCAGAAACTTGTATTTCTTCAGCATTATATTCATTAAATATGTAATTCTAATTAAACTGGGTCTTATTTTTACGTCCTTTTTTCCAATTTTTAGGTCCTTTTTTAGACATTTTTAGGTCCTTTTATAGGTCCTTTTTAGTTGAGTTGAGTTGATTTTAGTTTAGCGTCCCTTTCAGCAGCGAGGCTATATGAGACGTGGACCTACTGATTAACGTGGAATCCGAACCACATGAGCTCCCGCCAGGAATCGAACCCGGGTCTCCCATGTCAAAGGCGCGTACGCTAACCGCTTAGCCATGGAGGAGCTCGAGGTCCTTTTTAGGCAATTTTTAGGTCTTCAACTTCCGAGCCCTAATCATGACCAACCCGAACACTCTACCAAAAGGAGAAGTAGTTTAAATTTACTATTACTTCCAGTCTCAATACCAGTTTCAACATTTATTGCCACACACACACACACACAAATAAAATCGTATGTGGCTTACGTAAAAGCGTAGGTTACATGTGTAAATTCTGTAGTTTTTGTACTTAACGTACAGCAAACGTATACATACCTTCCGTATAAGTGTTCCGAATAAACGTACTTCCCGTACGAACAAGACAACTGTATATAGGCAGGCATACGTATATGTATGTAATATACGGAAAACTGTTAGATGTCATACATTCTGCAACGGATGTATACATACATCCTGTTAATGCATCTTGTAACATCTAAGCTGGTAAAGTATGTGGCATATGGATAACGTGTACTCCGTACTGACTTCCGTGGTAAACATAAGGATTCCGTATATTTGTACAATATACCGCTATCCGGATAACGGATTTTTCTCCGTGCATACAATGAAAATGGCAAACAGATAGCGAGAAGAAGGTTTTGGATCTGTCTACATCACTCTACCGAAACCGAAACTGGTTGAAATTTATGGTTACTTCCGGTTTTAGTACTGATTTCCGTAGAGCAAAAACGGTAAATATTATCAAGATGTAGTTTCATGCAATTGATTCAGCGTCCCAAGAATAGGTTTTTATCCACCCCATTAGCCCCCTATTCAAACCGGAATTGGTTAAAATTAGCTATTTCCAGCTTGAGAGCTTATCACCATAGAACGAATATGGTAACATAGTTTTTTTTTCTTTTTTTTTTTTGTAAACAATTCAGTGTGTCAAGACAACATGCCATAACTATTCATAAGACTCTACCAAAATTGGAAATAGTTGAAATTTACTATTACTTCCTGTTTCAATACCGGTTTCAATGTTTATCGCCATAGAACGAAACTAGTAACAGAAAGCGGGAACGTTTTTTTTTTTTTTTTTTTTTTTTTGTAAACTATTCAGCATCTCAAGACAACAGATCATGAATATGTACAACACTCCACCGAAACCGAAATGAAATATATTCTTCATATGCTTAATTGATTGTAGAAAATCGCTTCCCATTGTTAGTTACCAATTTTTCTTTATAGCAATCAAGATTAAAACCGGAAGTGGTTATTTCTGCAACTTCCGGTTCGAATATAGAGTTGAGAGAGAAGATTTTACTTACTTTTGCAACGCTAAATCGATTTTCTTCTCCATCCAAAACTCTTCTCCTTCTATATTATTGTTTTTGATCTAATGTAGATCAATCCTGAAACCGGAACTTATAGTGAATTTCTATCACTTCACATTTTAGTAGAGAGCTCACCCCTTTAACATTTATGACGTAACCGTGAAGTCATGAAGTAGTAGACTTGATATGAAGTGTATTCTTTGAGAAGTTTATTAGATCGCAGGAAACTAACTACTTGTCGCTATCTATTATCGTGTTTAAAATTTTACTAATGTTAAAACCGGAAATGGTTGATTTGTATCACTAACGGTTCGAATGTCACCATCATCAACGAATTCAATTTCTGACGTTTGACCCTGCACACCCCCGCTAAAATTGATGGCGGTCCACTAAGTATTTCTTGAGATTCCCCACACGGACAAACAGGATAAACACTTTTTAGGAGTTTTATTAAACCTAAATCTACCTTAAAAATGAGTGATGGTGGATGGCTAAGTTGCTCATTCATTTGCATATGTTAATTAATATATATTTTACTCATATAAAGACATTTTGAGGATGTAACCTCAAAAAGTTAGATCCTTAGCAGAGATTAAGGAGTGAATTTATCCTAAGATATAAAAATGAAAGCGACTATGTTTGTGACTTCATAGCCCTTGAAACACCCGACCGATTTCGATTAAAATTTTCAACGTAGATAAGATTCGGGCCTCGGATGTTTTTTTTTTTTTATCATTTCACTTTGACGGAGCAACGTAGGAGAGAGGGTGGGGGAGAAATATATAAAAAATAAATAAAACATAATAACTCTTGAACTACGAGACCGATCTCGATCAAATTTGCCACATAGATGAAGTTCGAGCCTGGGATGGTTGTTATGATTTCACTTTGACGGTGCAAATTTCGGGAAGGGTATGATGGAAGATATTTAAAAAATAATCGAAAATGACCAATATTATTTTCGAATCCATACACAGGAAAAAATGAGGTGTTGAAATACCACAAAATGACTACCACTTTAGCGTGTTACTTGTGTGTTCAATTTAACACCAGCCACATCGCCTTCAGAGCATATCAGAAATACCTCGTTACTGGCTGTAAGTATTTGCATTGTTTTTATTGTTTGATATGAGCAAAGCTTTGCGAAACATATTTTGCATTTATGGCAAGTAACTAATAATATTCTATGTTTACTGTAATCGGTCACTATAATATTGTTCTAAACCTGTGAATCATCTGACAACAGTTACCCAGATAGCTGTGCTTCCATCTGTTTTCTTTACCTGTATTTCTTATTCTTGTGACAGCATATATGAACATAAGATGGGAAAACTGTTGCCTCTCTTGTCAGACGATTCACAGGTTTACAACAATATTATTGTGACCGATTACGGAAAACATAGAACATTATTCGTTACTTGGCATAAGTGCCAAAGATATTTTGCAAAGCTTTGCTCATATTAAACGATAAATACCAATGGAAATTCTCTCAGGTAGTAACTAGTTTTTTCTGATATCCTCGGAAGACGATGTCTTGGTGCTGAATTAATACACAAGTAACATGCTAACGTGGTAGTCATTTTGTGTTGTTTCAACTCCTCATTATTTACAGTGTAGTTTTTGGGGTCGCTGAAACGAACAGGGACACTTCCGATGCCATTTAAATCCAAATTCATCCTTTTATGTCCAAAACGGAACATAGTCTCCCCTTGCAAAGAACTGGTACACTGCTAGTACTTGTTTCGTCCATTATTTTATTTTCTCTTGAAAATTCAAGGACATTCCCTATCGACAGCCGAACTCATACGATCGGGATCAAAATTGGTATAGTGGTAGACTTTGACATATCATATAAGCGTAAGAAATCTTTTGTTCTACAGGGTTACGGTTCCCGGTTTATGGACGACCGAATTTTATGCAATAATTTTAAAACGAAATCCCATATCATGTTTGAATTGGATTAGATTTAACTTTACCGTCCATTGAGAAAGAAAACTATGTGGCGTACATAGAAACGTAGGTTACATTTGGACTTAACGTAAAACCCAATTAAACATCCTGTAGAAAAAATATAACTGAAAATGAATGTTTTATACGTACTTTTCGTATAAGTGTTCCGAATAAACGTACTTTTCGTACGAACGAAAGAACTGTATATAGGTGGTTAGGATCATACGCGTATATAAAACATATACCTACATATGTAGCATAGGGATACGTATTTAATGTATGGAAGACTGTAAGGTGTCAGACATCCCGCAGCGGCATGATGTAACATTTAAGTGGGAAAAGGGCAGTACGTATTTAGCATATGAATAACGTATGTTCCGTACAGATTTCCGTAGTAAACATAAGGGTTCCGTATATTTGTACAATATACCGTTGTCCAGATAACTGATTTTTCTCAGTGTCCCTTTCAGCAGCAAGTTTATGTGAGATCTGGATCTACAGCTTGGCACATGAGCTTCCGTCAGGAAACGAACTCGGGACTCCTCCCCCAAATACTCGTATGCTAACCATATAGGCACGAGAGAGTTCTCCATGTATATGTAAATAATCCAATCGGTCTCTAGTTTGGCATAGTTTTAGACACTCACCTGCTGTACAAGCTTGTGAATTACTAGACTTTTGGTTCCCGAGTAATGGACGGTTAAATGTTGCATCATACTCATATCAGAGACGAATTTAGGTTTGATAAGACCTTGATGAGAGCTACTAAAAGTAATGAAAGTCCTTTATATGTTATAGCTCTTCTTTGTCTATGACAAATTGCAGTACAGTCTTCAGCTGTATGCTACATCTTGCCATTCAACCAATCCATGCAGAACATACACCCTATAGGCTACATAGAGATGAGCAAACTAGTGATGTATTTCAGGAAGAAGATTAGCAAAAGGAGCTCCAATAACTTACATCATAGGAGCTTACAGAACACAGAACACTGTTGCTGTAAAGCTAGTAATTTTTATTGTAATTGCTTTTATCTTATATTTTCGAATCCTACATCCAATTTTATTTCCCTTATATTTTTGGGGCCCAGAGAGAGAGAGAGAGAGAGAGGTCCTAAGCTGTAGCTTGTTTAGCTTATACGTAAATTCGGCACTGACCCATATACAGTACTAAACTCATCGTATTGGGACTTAAATGTCATGGCTGACCTTGATCTATTTGTTAGCGAGTGCAATATTACGTTGGGTTCCCGAGTGATGCACACATTTCTAAATTATTGGAAGTAACAAAAGCGCAATTAATGCTGCTTAAATAGCAATTAAAGGTCAGGACAGAAAAAATATTAAAAGATGTAATTAAAGATGATTTTTCTTTTACGACTATTCATATTTTACTTGTATGCTAAGTATATAGTACTGGGAATAAGTGTATACTTTTGCTTTTATAAAATAATAATAATAATAATGATAATAATAATAATAATAATAATAATAATAATAATAATAATAATAATAATAATAATAATAATAATAATAATAATAATATAATTTTAATTTCTCTATGTAACTATTCTCGCACTATAGTGGCAAAATTCCCTATAAAAGAACCACCATTAAAAAAAATGACATTTGTTTATTGCCTACCAAGTGGAGGTATCAAGGTTAGCCAACCGGAGCGTTAATGCGATGTAACAAAAATGACCCCCGAGCTACTAGTAACTCGCGATCGACGGTTTGACGATCACTTTCTAGAAGGTTTAAAAAAACTCAATCTTGTCTCCTTATATAGACAGAGCTCACAAAAAATATTTACCAGCTAGATATTTTCTCAGTTTACTAATATATATACCGTATGTGGTCAGTACATTGGTTTCAATTTCTGTCGTTGCTATTTTTCTGGTCCGGGGTTCTCTATTGCCGAATTAAACTAGTAGTATTCTAATTGTTTTGCATTGCTAGGTCAACACTGAAAATTTTATGCTCTCACCGGGAATTGAATTCCGAACTACTTCAGAGTCACTCGTGCTAACCAATCAGCTACACAGGAGCAAAAAAAAAATTATCTTGAAAACAAATTTCCATCTAAAAGAGAGAAAAAAATTGAATTACTTTTAAAAGTTCCTTTCAGACAAGATATCAACCTCAATTTTGTCAGAGAGGGATAAAGATTTTCTATTATGTTTTTTATTATACTAAATAACTATTGTTAATAGTTTTAGTTGTGGAAATGGAAATGAATGTTTTTGCACAACGGAATTAACTAAGTCAAAATTACTTAGGTTATAATTATTGTCATGGTAGATAATACAAAGCGAATCCCGAAAGTAAGGTTACGACGGCTAGTATCCATTCAAAAAATGTGAATTTAATAAAATGTCCCCTACAACGTATTTAGTGATATGTGTGTTATTTTTGGACGTAATTGCTGTCATTGTATAAACACTTGTTAAATCAAAATACTAGCTTCCGTATCACACAATTCTTACGTCTGCTGCTGGAACCACATTTCAACTTGTTCTCCATCTTTTCATCGTCGTGGAAATTCTGTCCAGCAAGACTATTCCATTAATATCTGCTGAGCGTTTACCTTGTACCTGGAGAAAACGTATGATGGAATGCATTTTACATTTGGCGTTATTCTTAATCAAAGCAGTCGTTACAAACACATATTATTCGCACTAGTCTTCACGTAGCAATGAGAAACATCCGCGAGAATGAAGCAGAAGCCATACAGTGAAAACTAGTGTAGCCAACTTACGCACGAAAATATTATTTCCCTGCTTAAAGAAGTTGCAACCTTACTTCACGAATACGCTTTGTAAAAGTGTTGTCTTAATATAGTTAATGTTTGATTTTCTTTCTTCTAGCTATATTGTGCAACGGTGTTCGTCATAATAGTAGTTGCAAAAGTTCAATGCGAACCACCAGCTCAAGGTAAGAAAATGTTTTTATATTCATGGTAATATAGCATAGGATCCCATACCAATCAGAAAACAGCTTTATGGTAGTACGGATAAACAAACTCATTACAGGAAAACCGTCTTGTATTGCAAATGCATATTCAGCACTGTTGCCAAACTGATAAAAAGTATTCCGCTTGAAGAGAAATTTAGATACATTATTTGGCTAAAAGAAAATTTATGCATTTTTTTTTTTCAAATGCTAATACGAAATAATTCCCGAAGAGATATTGGAACGCTTACGTATCTAACACTTTTATCTCAGTGTTAATTTAATGCATGATGTCAAACCTCCGAATTATGAAGACTGTATAGTTTCACCAAGTATTCGGTACATTTTTGTAGAAAATCCGAAATATTCAGACCTAAGTGAACGTAAACCCTGGTATTAATGAAGGTATTTTCAATATTGTTCTTAATTAACTTTCTATGAGGCTTTACTGCATTTTGCTTTATAATTATTACAATTTTTAAGGTTGTTTTCTTGTTATTACTATTCTATTTATCATTCAAACCTACGTTTTAAATTTTAATTTCATTTATATATTTTGTTAACAATTTTTGCTATTTTATTTTATTATATTGTATTATATGATCGAGATTTTATTATATTTTTCTGTTTTTTTTTTTTTTTAATCTTGCGTTTGTTAGCTTCTTTTAAGTTGTAATCCTTTTACGAAAGACATGTTTTGGTGACAGCGCTGATGTCTTCATTAAATGCATAGTCAATTAATCAGCCTATCAAAAAAAAATGTGCAAGAGAATATGTTCTGAACATTGGCTGAGAAGAAACTCTACTAAGGGAGACATCATAGAACGTACAGTGGAAAATAAAAGATGGTAGGGTCGGAACAATTGTAATATTTACACAAAACTGTGGAAAATCTTCAATTTATAGATTCGTACAAACAAATTTTCAAAACTCAATTTCATTACACAAAACAAAAACTAAGGAATTATTTCATTTATGTTCAAAATATATAGTAAGCACTACATATAAGGACCGTAAGGAAATGTATCTAAATAAAAACAAGCAACGAATAGGGCTTTTCTTTCGAAAATTTGAATAAATATTCATCCCAAGCCCCACGAAATGAATAAACTAAGTTACGAACGATATACCCACATTGTAAAATTCAGATTGAGAAATGTTGGAACTGAGAAACTGCAAAAAGGAAAGGAAAATTTTAGTTTAACGTCCCACGATTATACCCTTTAGCCGAAAGGAGACGATGATTAAAGCAAGTGTGTGATGATGCAAGAATTGATGGGATGAAATAGTGGGAGGAAACGGGAATACACCGGGAAAACCAACGGACACAATGTTATCCACCTTAAACTTACTTGGCGGTGATCGAACCAGGGACTGATGCACCAGAGGTAAGAGCTCTACAATTGAGCCACAGTGCCCCCACCTGAAAAGAGAAGAAAAACTATTTTTAAAAAATCTATGTCTATACCTCTCTTATATAGATTTAATTTTAATGTAGTGCATTGTGAGTTACGTTTCACGAATTTTGTATATAACATAGAAAGTGAAAGAAATTTTTCAGGTTCATGTCACTGAAATTTCTAGCAGTAATAAATAGTATCTATTTTTTTTTTTAAAAAAAAAGTAAAATTAGAAAATATTAATAGTTTTGTTTAAAATTGGAGGAAAGAAGCGAACGAATGGTTATTACTTTTCTTGTATGTATTTTCTTATTTCAGATGTGCCAGTGACAAATACTGGAAATAGTGGGAAAGGTTACAGTCATCTGAAGTTTATCCAGTACACAGTTAGCCACGATCCACCAATAAATACTGGAGAACGAGGACCTCCTCCTGAAGCCAGTGCTTTAACGTCTTATAAAGGAGATACTGGAAGTAATAACCAAAATGAGTTGTTTGCAACCCTCACGTATAACAAACCAGAAGTAGTGCATACCATCGACGTATCAAATGATGGTGCTAATCTTTATGCAGGACCTCAAGGAAATGTCAACTCTGATGTTCATCACATTCATGTCCACAGTAATGTTGACACTCCTGTTATAAATGATCAAAATACATTTAGTCAACCTATATATCACACAAGTAGTAATTTTGGAGAGACCGAAAGTGACCAATATGTAAGCAATAGATCTCCCGTTGGTCCAATTATAGAATCTAGTCCTCCACACCAACATTTTCAAGGGGTCTTTCAAAGTCAACTTGTAAAAGGACCCGCACCTACAAAAGCATACGATTTACATGTGAATAATGCTGGTATACCTTACCCCACTCCGTCTCAACCATCCCCTGCTATTTACAATCCTGGATTTCAAAGTACATTTCAATCTGAGAACGATGGCCATGGTAGAATTTCACCATCAAACGGATATTCTTCATCACCAAGCGGACATTCCTCATCATCTAATGGATATTCTTCACCATTAAATGGATATTCGTCATCATCTAGTGGTTACCCCTCACAATCCAATGGATTTCCATCATCTTCTAGTGGATATAATGGACCTCCGGGTAATGTGAATCAGGGTGTTTCACAACAGGAGTATCGCACGATAGTTTACAATGAAAACGTTCCAGGACCAAATTACAACAATAATGGAAACTCGTACAGAAGTCCAAGTTATTCCACTTCTCCGCAAAACAGTTATAATGATGGAAGAAAATTTAGTGGCAGTTACAAGAAAGTTGCTCCCCAATCTAGTTCTTACAAAAAACCTTATCCTAATAGTAAAAGTAGAGGAAAATCTTCAAGGAAACAAAATTATCGCGGAAATCCTAATTTGGTAACAAATAGTGGATTTAAACCGAGTTCCAATTTTAAGAATCCTCGCCTAGAGAATATTCATCTGACTACAGCACCACCTCTTCCTCCTCCACCTCCTCCTCCCCCAACTTATAGTTCACCACCTAACAATAATGCTTATCATCCACCACCTCCGCAACCAAGTTCTAGCTACCAACCTGGTAATGATTTACAATCTTATCCTAAAAGCAGCCAGAGCTTCCGACCAAGTCCTCAGATCCATAATGTAGGACCTCAACACCACCATCACCATCACCATGAACAGCAACCAGTTGGTGGCGGAGGAGGTTATCCTTCTCACCAAGCACCAAACATTGGACATACTAACGCAGAAGGCAACTATCATTCGAATAACCAGCACAATCACGGTCAATCATACATTCCAGCAAATACGATACCAACTAATAGTTATAGTACACCTGCGCCTAGTTACAGAGATAATCCTGGAACATTCCAGTCTCCCAATAACTATAATGTACCCAGCAATAACTACAGACCTGAAACCAGTAACTACGTTCCTCCATCGAATAACGTTGGCAATCACGCTCGAAATCCTTCGTATCTTCCACAACCCGCTCAACAAAATTACAATAACCATGCAAATGTTCACAATACTCCTCCTAGTAGTACTGGCTACGTTGATAGACCTAACTACAATAACCAACAAAACCAAGTTCCTAGTACACACTATAATAATAATCAAAACAATATCCAACAAAATCATGCAGTTAGAAATATAAACAACAATCCACCAACAAATTTCCATTTATTAAGTTCTAATAACCAAGATAATAACTACAACACAAACAACGGTCCTCAACATAATGTTCATCACAACATAAACTACAACAACAATACAGGGTTCCAAGATAATTCAGAATATCGTACAATAAGTTACGATAACGAAAACCACAACAATTATGTGTTCAATGAGAACAACAATAATCCTCAGTTCTCCAAGGAAATTCCACAATCATTTGAAGATGGTGGTGGCTTTATACCGTACATTCCAAAAGATGGAGATATAATACAAGAGTACAGAACACTCCAAGAAGCCCCTAATCATCCAGATGCAAATGCCCCTCTTGTACCTTATCGCGAAGATGTTGATGGAAGACCTCCAAGCGAACCAGAGTTCAGGAATTACGACGAACAGCCTGGCTTTGACCGCACTGCCCAAGCAATTAACGACGGTATTGATAGTGGGGAAATATACAGAGCGATCTCAGACTACAGAGACAACAATCCGGGACCAAACAAAAGAAGTGATATAGACGACCCATACGTTTACAGAACTATTGTTGAAGTTGATGAAAATCGGTACCCAAACAGTTATCCTACTGGGAGAGATAGTTATCTACCCAGTGCGAACAATCTACTTTTATCAATCAGTGGGAATAGTAGTAGTAGTGAATCCATAGACTCAGAACCAAGAAGACATGAAGTGTATTCTGAAATTGAACCAGAAAAGAGTACGACAGTAAAGAAATACAAATTAAAGAAAATGTCAAAGAAAAAGACATCTGAAAATAGATAGCTTAAGGCCTCCAGGTAAGTACGGACATATTCATTTAGGTATTTATAGTATTATTTTACAAGGAATGCATATAATTTTGAAAATATTAATTGAAATGTATTTAAAAATTCAATTTTAAGAGTTACTATTCGTTTAAGGTTATTATATCTCATTAACCATAATGTTTATCTGTTAGTTTGCTGGTGTAATAATTAAAGGCTGATAGGAGTAGAAAATATATGTTAGAATCAGTTTCATCTTTAATAGGTGACGTGTTTCTGAGCCTGTTTATGTTGGCCATGAATCACATATTTTTACAATACCATACAAATTCCTTTTTGTCGATTTTCTCGAAAATTTGCATGCCATTTTTTTCAACTCGATGAGATATTTTGGTTGATATTTGCACCTCCCCCCCCCCCTTCGTTGTAAATATACATTACCTAGTGAGAAGCTAGCAGTGAGTTTTGCAAAATCAATAGTTTAAGACAATTTTCTCAAGGTTGAAGGAAAAGAATTCATCGAGAGCAGACATTTAGCATTTCCAAAGGAATTCCTCATTCACATCACAGATGCCTAAAGGCTTTTAAAAAACTCAAATTTAATCCAAATGTACTTGTAGTTATTGGTGCACCCCCTCAGAGAATCCTGGATCCGGCCCTGTATATATCTATATCTATATATACAGTATGACTCATCTTTGAATTTTGTTCTTTAAATATCCAATGACAAAATTGTACAATTTCAAGTTTCTTAATAGCCAAAATAAGTAGATACACTAACAGATTAAAATAGAGAAAAATAATTTTATGTATATCAGTTTTCCCCCCCTCATTCAAGAACAAAACATTGTTTTGAACTCAAGAGAATTTAGTAATAGATCAGTTTGTTCTCGAAAATGCTAACAAAAGAAATTGTGAGAATGGCACTTTCACCGAAGAACCTAGAACAAATTGAAAGGCAAATTTTATTGATTTTTTCTGATTCAGTGAAATGTACTGAGTACTGAGTATCTCTTGCAAAATTAGAAGTCCTGTCACAAAACACCAAAATTTCAGTTACGAACGTAAATATTAACTATAATCATAATCAATAGCAAGATAACAAACTATCTAAAATTCCGCTTCCTTGTGCACAATTTTCCATGCCCTATATCAAAATAAATTACAATTTTTCCTACCTTCTGATAAATTTCAAGTTTGCTATGTTAGATAATATAACTTCAAGCATTACTATCTATTACTACAAGACTAACAGAAATTCACCACTTACCGTACTTTCTGTGTGTGTGTAGTCCTAGGTGTGTTCTTCAGTAGAGGTGTTTGCATCAGATACAACACCCGAGTATTCCTTTGGATTGAGTTTGAGCTAGGGATAGGCTTTTTCGAAAAATTTCTTTTTCGATTTTCCGAAATTTCAGTTTAGGATTTTTCGTTTTCTCAAAAATTTTCCGTTTTTCGAAAAAAATCGTTTTTCGTTTTCCGAATTTTTTTTCGGTTTTCGTTTTGTTTTTCGAACACTTTTCGTTTTTCAAAATTTCGTTTTTCATTGTTCATTTTCGAAAAAAAATATCATTTTTCATGTTTAGTTTTCAAAAAATTCCTTTTTCGAAAAGGCATTTTTCCGAAACATGTGGCTATCCCTAGTTTGAGCCGTATAACTCGTCACGTATTGCCTTGATGTTGTAAAAGGTGTTATGCTCCAATCCCTTAAAAAAAAGTTCTCCAAAGCTTATTAGGAAGCTTATTAGCTTCAAGCAGATGATTGTAGAACTTGTCCTTAGCAGATAGATAGTAGTAATATCTATAAAAACATTTTAATTTTTAATCTTGACTCGCTTAGGCTCTCTATGCCATGTGAGTTAAATATATGATAGCATTGGTGGTTCGGTGCTCTAGGTGAAGGCTATATGTATATTAAGTTGGTGAATTCGGCCAAATTAACGTTGACCAATTTTAATCTTAATCGACAAGAGCAATTTTAAGCTCGAAGCCTGAAACTTTTTCTTTAATTTGAGGCGAATTCATTCTTTACTCGCAGGTTCAAAACCGAGCAACGAATGTCATTAAGAAAATGACGAAAAAAGCACGTGGCAATATTTAATGAAAATCGGATAATTTAAAGAAAAGATATAGTCAAATTAATTTAAGATAAGCAGATTATCCGTTTGCCCCTGGCTGATTTCATCCATATTTTTAAAAAAATGTACCATTGGTCCACTGGAATGACATTACATTGAAACTGACTAACTTTTACGGAAGTTACAGATTTTTAGGCTAAAGAGGCATTCAATAGGAAAAGAGGACTGCTAACATCAAGAAATGTGTCGTTGAACGCTCATAAACGAGTTATTAAGACACTGGTATGGAGCATTGCGCTTTACGGATCAGAGAAGTGGACATTGAGAAAAGCTGAAATATCGAAGCTGGATGCATTTGAAATGTGGTACTGGCGCAGAATGCTGCACATATCAAGGACCGAAAGGAAAAGGAATGAAGACGTACTAAAGGAAGTTAATGAAGGACGACAGATCATGAAGATAACAGGAAAAAGAAGAAACAACATGCTTGACCATCTTATTCGGCACTCGGATTGGATCACTGTGCTGATAGAAGGAAAGATAAAAGGAAAACCAGGAAGAGGAAGACCAAAGATATAATATTTATATGCAGTTACGAAGAAGAGATCTTATCAAAGTATAAAACAGCTCTCCCAAGGGAGAGAGAGCTTTTAAAATTCCATGTTACCCACCAACCTATGGTTGAGGTAAACAAGAAGAAGACAGATTTTTATATTACATTACTGAAACACAGAAACTCACAAGTTGGGGATGAATTTCTCCCTTTCATTTTTTTTTTTTTTTTTTTTTTTTTTTTTTGACCGATTTCAATCTCAAGCGATGGGAAAAGACTTGAAGATAGCATACACCGTTTTGTGACAAAATTAAGTGATGTTTAATAAAATTATCACGGAAAATTATTTCGTCACATTATTGATGCGAACGCATACCGATGGCATTGGTGTGTATGTGTTTATCTGTGTTCTACCATATTTTTTATAAAATTTGTTCAATTTTAAAATGTAATTTCATGTGTTTTCCTCCAACCTTTGGAAACATGCATATTGTTTAGGAAATTCGTAAAGAATAAAGAATCAACTCAACGTTCCACGATTGTGTAGATAAATAGCTTGATAACAAAATATTTAAACAGTATAGGTTTCATAAAAGAAATTCTTCGGTTTTGACGAAATATAATGTATATGTTTATTCGGTCTTGCCGATCACTATATTGCCTTGAAGTTAATATCGGTCAAGGGTATGAGAGTCAAATGGGATTAAACTGATCCCAACTTGAAATCAATTTGGACTCTTGGAAACTTAGTGAGGTCTCCCATTTTCCAGCACCACTGTCTCCCCGCTTCAATGTACGCATCTGTTCTACTCTACCCCTGAAGTACAACACGCCATCACCTAGCACGTCTAGGTGCTGCACACGTATCCTTAGGTGCTACTACGTCAGACACCTCTCGTGTTGCAAACTACACTTGTTTCTTTTATTTTAATAACTATAAATTCAGTATTTACAAATCGTTCCACCCTGACGCAGTAGAATGAAGTTTAGACCCTATAACTCTGGTGTTTCCTAATTTCTGATGCAAGTAAAGCGTAAATTTTGTTTCCAAAGGGTATGCATATTTTCATCAAAGTGTAGTGCACGTGCCTCATTAACACAAAATATAATAAGAAAAAGTTTAATGCCATCACACTAAACACTCCCGTTTCCATTTCTCAAATCATACCTTGCTGAAGTTATCATTAAATATTTACTCGTATAGCCGTATCTTCCTATAAATGTATGCGAATAGTAAATATCAGTGAATTACAATTGAGTATAACGATTACCACGAAATGATGAAAAATCTTGATCCTCAACTGGAAGTGGAGTTAGAACTGAGTTGGCACCAGGCACGTAGCCAGTATTTCGTTAAAAAAAGGGGGGGGGTCCGTGACATGAAATACTGTGGTCATCACACCAGGGGCTCGATCATTCTAAACTATTTACTAGTAACATAAATTGGTTCGTTATTTATTTATTTAACAATTACCAGATACAGCTCTGAGGCCATTTTATACTGGATATCCAACAACAACAATAACAATGGAAAGGATTTGGGAAGGTATCGGCCAGGGTCTGTTTCAATAGGTACCATCCCGGCATTTGCCTCGTAGGATTAAGGGAAACCCTGGAAAACCTCAATCAGGATGGTCGGCAGTTGGAATCGAACCCGCGACCTCCCGAAAGCGAAGCCAACGCTCTACCACTTGAACTACTTCGCTCGGTTAGCCAGAATTTCGTAATTGGGAGGCAGGGGGGCGTGACATGAAATACTGTGGTTATCATAAGAGGAGCTCGATCAATCTAAACTGTTTTACTTTTAACATATATTGATTGGTTTGTTAGGACAATAAAATGAGGATATGATAGTATATTAATAACAAACTATGAAGAAATCTCGAGTAAAAGAATAGAAACAAGTATTGAAAAAGATTTTACAATATCTACGTTCCTTCCTCTGTTCATTCAAATATAATAATCAAAAACAGAACTTTCTTTCCGCATAACTTTTTGTATTTACCATTCCGTCAACTACTGTCTGTTCCAAATGACAAGTTAATGGAGCAGTAGATTTTTTTTTCTGAAATAACATGTTTGATACTGCAGAGAAGCGATGACGAAAAATTATGAAAAAATGTCCACATTGTTACAGAACTGCATTATGCTTTCGAAAGCTTGAAATTTCTCTGACTAGTAGCAGAAATTCTGGGAATTCTGTAACTTTCCTTGAAATTTCAAATTCTCTGACTTTTCCAGGACATCCCGCTCAATCGCCACCATGTATTGCAAGTAATACAAATCTCATAAGAAAGAGTAGCCAAAACCTTGCTATAGCTTTTTATTTTTAACGCTGATTCTTGTTTTTCTTGTTTCTTTTTGTTTCACCCTTCCTTGTTTTTCCATTTCTGGTTTCGAAGGGGGTCAGGACCCCCCGGACCCCCCTTAGCTACGTGCCTGTTGGCACTCTAGGGTTTCTCTACATATTCACTCTCTATATCAATGCATTTCGTGCTAAAATTAGTTTGAAGTCAACTCATAGAATTCTTTATCCTAAACCTTACATCACCTAACGACTTCCATAATATCTTCACTGTTTGACCTAAATAGACGTCATCAAAGTGAAATTTTCCAATGTTGAGAAAGGATGAAAGTCGATGGTACTAAATGAGGCTAATAAGATGGATGGGGAAGTGCTGTGAACCCTCAATTGACTGAAGCAGCTTGTGCAATACTGGTAAATTGAGGATGTGCATTATTTCCATGCAAGATGACTCTCCTTTCAAGTTTCCATGGGTTCTTATCTCCAATAGTAGCTTGCAGTTTATGTAAGAAGTTGAGAAAAGACTTTGTTAATAGACAGTTCTTCATGAATAATATTTCTCACGTTCAGTCGAGAATCCTACACTTTTAGAGATTGTTTGCTCAGTCCACTTGACGATTATCCATAATCATATTCAGCAGAATAATGCTTCTTGGTCTTTCTCAAGTTCTCATAATCAATCATGAGTCGGTGAAAAAGATACCCTTTCTAATATAAAATATTAATCGTTACTATATTTGATCTACTGTATTAACACAAACTGCGAGCTACAGTTTTAAATTAAGCTACTGCAGCAGCTTGCCAATGTGAAAGACCTCACACAAATCAACAATTTCGGTAATAATTGTGTAAGAGAACGAATTCTCTCTCACGGTGATTCAGCGACGTTTCGCCTGATACTGATTGTGGCTTGCGAGTACGACCATGTTCATGTCCTCTTTGTGGAGAACCGAATGTTGGAGCCACGGAATTATTATACTCACTGATAATATTTTTGTACAATGTCACAAGTCATGCTTGTGCATATCTTCCTGATCACTGAGGCGCTAAATTTTGCCTTGTAAAGGGGTATGATGTAACTCTTCCAAAATAGCTATTCACAAGGAGACTTACGGGAGTGATGAAACTTTGCACACTTGTAGAACATCGAAAAATAATTGAGACGTATTTTTTTGTTTTGGCAATGGTGAAGATTTAAGGGTAGAAACCACCCTTTGAAAGTTAGGGGTGGTCTCCTAGCATAGACAGAAAACATTTAATATAGAAGAAAACATACTGCTAGTGGGGGTTAGGACAGCTGATTCAGCATTTCACGTCAAAATTACAAAATTCAAAATGGCGGATCCAATATAGTGATTACAATTACAGAATGTCTTCTTGTTTGAAATTCTCTGCAGTTAGCCAAGAACAATTAGGCCCGTAGTTGGCAGAGGTTACTACGAGAATGTTGCAGAACGATTTGAAACGCCTTTCTATTGATTTGAAACCCCTTTAATTTACGCAATGCTTAATTAAAGTGATTATATGCACCTCTCCCTATTCGGGGTGCTCATGTATAATGAGTTCCCTCGCCTCTTACTATTCAGAACTTTATATATCCTCAATTGTTATAATTATGAATGTATTAAGAAAACGCTTCACAGTAATATTTCCTTTTAAAAAAAAAAAAGAGTGATGCATAAACATTGTTTACACTAAGCTCACCTTATTACAACAATAACTCTGACAAATCGCAAAATGCAGCACAATTATCTTCCAAATAACTGTTTTTGCATCACGCATATCTAATAAGCTTTGCAAATCTGGGAGAAGAAAACTGATTATGAATCAGTGATTTGGATCTAAATTATATTGTTACGGAGATGTAAATTTATGTTATAGTTGTAGAGAACAATATCAGCAAAATGGATCAATTTTCCACGGCCTAAAGACTGTAACTGGGCAAAATAAAGGTAAAAATGAAATTCGAAAAATTTCATGTCAGTCATTATAAATCATATGCTAAAAGAAACATTACAAATAAGAAATTTCCCGGCTAAGATTTAGGAACAAAAGTGAGCTTGCATGAACCACAAGATTTGAAGATGTTATTATTTTAAGTAATTTTGTACTAGTGAAATAGTCCAATCGTTATCATTTTATTTCAACATTTTAGTTGTCACATTCCTTTAATAGTCTTTGGCCGTTCTATGATGCCCCAAAACTCAAAGCTCCTAACCCCTGCATCTGGATAATGATTCCATTCATGCGGCTCATATGATCGTCTTTTTCGACATAACACAACATACAGTAGTTTGTCAAGCTTCCTACTCTCCGGGTATAACCTGATGAGACTTTTGACTGTTCCCCAAAATAGAGAAGGTACCAGAAATAAGAAAAAAAAAGTATCACTTACCTCCGAGAAGACATCTAGAGCATTGTGATGACTGATTTCGCAGGACTTCCCGATGAGTTCCACACCTGCTTCGAGAAGTGGAAAGAGGGAACTAGTTTGAAAAGGTTTAGGACGACGAAAACATAAGCTGAGTGCATTGATTTCTCGAGAGTATGGTCGGATACTTTTCCGGCAGGCCTCGTACATCGCTACAACCTAGGAAAAGAGGTTCCATACAACTTCAGAAAGCTATAATAACAAAACCTGAGATAATATTTCTTCCCTTAACTTGTAAGGAAGGATACATATGATTTCGCTCTAGAGCCAATACCTCACTTTTTCAGATTTGTCCATTTATTCGAAACATTTCTCAAAAAGAAATTGTATAATTAGTCATTGGTGTACAAGTATGTTAAGTAAATTTACAACAAAATTACGAAAATTGTTCTTAAAATATCTTTTTTCTCTTTAATTAGGCGTTATATCCTGATACTCAACAGGAGGCGTGTGCAGTTAAGAGGCAACGAAGTGACTATACAGAAAAACTGCCAAGCACAGAAGAAATGCTCAGAACTGGTGCTCAACTGCCTTAGCATTCTCGTTCCTACATTTACTGTTTGATTGCATTTACGCTTGGACTTTACCGGTGGGCATAAGCAGTCACCACAAAGAACTTTTACTTGTACATAAATATTGTAATAAAAAATATAAAATTTATCTGCTCTTTTTATTACAACCAATTATGTTGTCAAATTCCGAAACGTCTCTTGTACGCTTTTTTTTCTAATGTTTTTTCTTTTTTTTATTGCTTATGATTCTTTAATACCTTCTAATTTAGAATCAACTATATTTCAGAGTCAAAAGTACTCTTTTTAATTTAAAATAAATAGGAAAGTAAGCACATAATTTCAGAATGTCTCTTGTCCACTTGAATAATTCCAATATGGTGAACCAACATTTAGCAGAAACAAATCGTCCTCTTTTCAGTTTGAAACATACACATCCAGTTCAGTTCCAAAGTGTCCCTCGTCCAAATTTGCGCATGCTCAATTTAAATAGTACAATTTTCTATAAAGTGAAGCTTTCTTAATTAAGTTTCCATGAGGGCCGCGGTGGCTCAGTGGTAGAGCGTTCACCTCTGGTGCTTGGGGTCCCGGGTTCGATCCCAGCCCCCGCCAAGTGAACTTTGTGGTGGACAAACACCGCGTGCGTGGGTTTTCTCGGGGTTCTCCCGTTTCCTCCCACTTTCATCATTCCACCATTTCATTCATTAATCATCATCACCGTCTCCTTTAGCCTAATCGGCATAACCATGGGACGTAAAACTCAAAGATTTCATTTCATTTTTAAGTTTCCATGAACAACATGTTCTGCCAACATTGGTGAACATCTGTTATATAAATTTGTCTTTTGTCAATGACGTATTGCTGGGAAAATAAAACAAAACATAATCGCTACTTGTAAACGTGGTATGTAATACGTATACGTGTTATAATGTGCAATTCTTTTTTGAAATACTAGTTTTGATCTATTATCCTGTTGATATATTGAAAAGAAAATTCCACTTTTTATTACAAACCAAATAAAGTGCAATCGAGAACGAAGAGCGGCATGGAAAAAGGGTCCAACCATTTCCAGAAGTTAAGGCAAAAACATATGTGAGAAATCCTGAAAATGGAAAAATAATTTGGCTAGAAGACCAAGATATTCTTCCAAGAGTTTACGTAATTTACCGACTTGCCATCACAGAAGTAAAAAATTCCAATGCGCATTGCTGATAATGCAGGATATACGCCAATTTCACCAAAATTTTAAGAAACAAAATCGAAACAATCAGGCTAATATAATTATCAATACCTCTAATAGATCTCCCTGCAAGTCTTTAGTTTAGGCAAGGCAGTGACAATAACCGATTCATCTGAACCGGTTCCCGCAGTTACAGATACAGTTCCGAAGAACGAAAGACAGAAAACAACGTGCCCTGCACGAAGTTTTATATTGATAGACGGAAGAGATATGAGGGAAAGGCTTATATAACAATACATATCTTCTCCTCATAGCCTATCTATTCCGTCTATCAATACAAAACTTGGTACACTCATTCCCTAACCCCTATAGTGTTTTCAGAGATACATTTAGATTGTATGCTTTTAGCCGGGGCCACTCCAGAGGATAAATGTTGATGGGAGGGATTTCTGGAGAGAGTTATCCCGACATTCTCCCAATTCTCCCCATTCAAGTACGTTATGAACTCCAATACATAGCACCTCTGGAAAGCTTGTTTCATACTGAAGAGAATCAGCTAGGCTATAAAACATGACTTTCCAATGAACAGTGTTAATGCAATAGCTATTTCACTGTGAGTCTACGATTTTCTTTATACTAACAGGGTTAATGGATCCCAGGGACATACTCCGTTTTCCATGGCACCTAATTTTTTGAGCATGAACACATCTTTGTTATGTTTATCGAATGGACTAGGTTTGATGGATGTCCGGATGACATGTTCACGTCCTTTCCCTTTAGTATCCGCATCACATAAAGAGCTTATGCAGTATATCATTACCACACAACAGGGACTCGTATGTGCTGATAAGTGTCGGTAACTCTATCTTCTCCCAGCAAATCTGTTGGTTGCCGAGTTGTTCAATCTTCGAGACAACTTGAACGTGTTATAGTAAGTTTAATCAATTAAAATTACGAATAATTATGTTTGATTTGAGACAAAGAATATTAAGCATATTTAATTTATGGTTAATGCATTGATTGTTAGGCACTTCTGCCACACGATTTCTTTCATGACGGTTTTCAACAGTCAGGTTAATATTAGATCGGTGTCAATAAAATGTTTATCCCTGGTACGTCATTTCAAAAGGTTAAAGAAAAGGACATGAAACTACAATACCTGATTACCAGACACTATTGCCATCGCCCAGCCAACGATTCGATTTCGTGGCAAAAGAAATGTGGAGTCTGTGATGCAAAGATATCTTCAGCTATACGTTGCACCGTTCGATCATCAGAAAAATTCTTCCCTTCGAAGAAGTGATCGGAATATCGAGAAAAAAAAAAAAAAAAAAAAGATCAGTGAAAGCATAGGCGGCCACATAGTAGTTACATTGGTTACAACTGCACCCACATTAGCTCCGGTTTGAATTTCTCCTATAACAATTCATTCAATTTCGAATATCTATTCTTTTCCGAGTTTGGCTCATGTTGCTTTCTGTTGATAAGTCGATTTCTATGAACATACGTAAGTTGTGAAGATATCCATGTCACTGAAGAGTTTAAGGATATGGTTCAATTTAATAGAAGAAAATCTCCTATACTTTGTGTACTTATGTAGTTTACATTATGAAACAAGCAGTGCAGTTGTCCTAAAATTTTCATAGCGTATATGCTGTTTTCTGAACGTTTGTGGTTTTAATAAAGTACATATATAAAAATAGAGAAAGTATTTAAAAATGAACAATATAAAACGCTTGTATTAATACGTATAAAGTTAACCAAGAAAGTTCTGTTGCTTTCTCACCCACCACCTTCGAACATCGATATCTCACCTAAAACGTACCTGGAAGATCAAAAATAATCCCCATCAGCTTCAAGGCACTTCTGCCAATATTCTGGAAGGCCATGGATTCTATCGCGGTAGCACTTGGTGGACCGTGAAGCGATGAAGATATCAAATGCTTTTTTTCTCCTATCGATTTGAACTGGCGTCCTTTAAGATGATTGTCCAAGGAATAGAATAAGGTTCAATGTCCGGGGAGTTAGCGGATGCAATAGCGTTTCCCATCCAAGGCATAGAATGTTGTCTCGGGTCATCCTAGCCACATGGGGCTTAGTGTTGTCCTGTAACAGGAGGATTCCTTCGGGATTCAGAAGTTCTTGCTCCAGAGTTCTAAGTTTTTCTTGAACACGGCTCAACTGCTGCACAGTACACAGTTGCATTACCGCAAGCAGTCCATCAAACACACAGGAGGATTTTCTCCTTGTGTAGTGTTGGTTTCAGCTGCTTTGTAGCCGGTTCATGGGTTCTAACCAATGATCATGGCGCCATGGAGCTTCGTAAAGGACCCACTTCTCATCACATGTCAACACTCTGTCCAGAAATGACTCCTTTCTCAGACGAGGTGGACAAACACCGTGCTCGTGGGTTTTCTCGGGGTTCTCCCGTTTCCTCCCACTTTCTTCATTTCACCATTTCACTCATCTCTCATCATCACCATCTCCTTTAACCTAACCGGCATAACCGTGAGGCGTAAAACTCAAAGATTTCATTTCATTTCATTTTCCTTTCTCAGACGAGAGAGCAAAGAAACACAGGTGTCTGCTCGCTTTGCCTTCTGGCCCGGAATCAAATCATGTTAGATCCATCGATTCAACTTGTTGTGCTTCCAAAGTTGATGGAGGTGCTGCCGAGTAGTTTCTCCGCTTACACTGAATTGTAGTACCAGTTCCTCATATGTCTGGCTACTGTTCGCCTCAAAATTTTCTGCCTGAAGATCCTCATTCTATACATGTGTTGGTCTTCCGGCACATGGTGCGTCTTCGAATGTTTTGTCACCGTCTTTAGACTTGTCAAACCACCGCTATAGTGTCCGCGTAGTCACGATACCCTCACCAAAGGCTTGTCATATCTTCCGCCCCGCTGCAGCGGCGTTTGACTCCAGTTTGAACTCGTACAGCATACACGCCCTTATGACGCTCTGTGGAGATCCCTTGTTCGCTCTGTCCTTATGGAAATTCACGGTGTAACTGAACCACTACAACCAGGTAGTATGTTGGATATACCCTCACCAACAACTGGCCTTCGCCTCATCTCCTTTCGCATTCAACTCAACTTACGGTGTGGGGGCCAATGGAACACAGACCTCCAAAAAAAAAAAAGCGACAGAACTTTTTTGATTACCTTATAATTTCATCAAAATATAAATTCTGCGATACTGATTTATATTATGGTATTTTCTTAAATATGCCCTTTAGGTAAATCACTCCACTAATAACATGAGTTACTGTAGCTACGCAGGAGGAACCAACCCACTATGAGAAAGAACAGTGCAAATTGTACTCGTTTACCTGCAGGAATTAAGAAAATTGTGGTGAGAGGTGCGAATATTACAGTTAAAAAAGGATTTCGTACTGGTATTCTCTGATCAAAACAACAGAAATTTGAACAGACACAAAGCTAACATATTCTTAAGCATTTTTCTTCCTCTTCTTTTCACTCCCTCTTTTGTAATCAAAGAATAGTAAAAAAATCGTTTTTGTTTTTTTTTGTTTTTTTTGCATGATCAATCTGCTTGAACAGCTGGTAAGAATAGGATAGAAAAGAAAGTGATACAATCATCCAGTGAAGTAATGACCTGATTAAATATAAATTTTAAAAAAAACATAAACGAAATAAAAGTGTAAAGTGCCATACACTTAGAAAGCAGAAGATATTTTCTAATGACTAAGATTAAATAGAGGCTGTACGTCGTATTCCGCCGTATACCCTCGACTACACCCCTGGGAACTTTTATTCTTACACACTTAGATTTTCTTAGATATTTTATTGGTCACAGGTACGTGTATTCATGTTTGTTGTTCTTTTAAATATGTGCATAAATATATTTATCAAGTACGTGTTACTACTTTTGTTTTATTGTCTAATTCGTGTTCTCCAGTTTGATCTTGTACTTGCAGTCACGGCGGATAGACGTGCCTGGTTCAGATTGTGGAAATATTACAAGCATTATGAATTATCCTTCTAATAATTATTATTATTAGAAGTTATAACATTATAAATCAGAAATGGAACATACTACATGAAAGGATAATCTATTTCGGTACGATTGAACTAAGGTGAGGAAGGCTGGCGTGGAATCAGTTCCATGCCTACGCCACTGCTTGATTAATCATGAACTTTGGTATTCTTATTTACCTAACTGGGTGCACACAGTTGCGATTTTATTACTGCACTATTAGATAATAATGTCCGAATTTGGCGTTATTTTTTCACTTTTTATCTTTTTTTTCATTTATGTAAAGGAGAAGTGAAACACATAAGCTTCCTAAATACAAATTTATTTTCTCATAAATAGTTCATTGGCACATTTCCTACAACCTGTAATTCTAATTTTGCGTAGTGTCAAAACCCATGTTCTAAATAATAATAATAATAATAATAATAATAATAATAATAATAATAATAATAATAATAATAATAATAATAATAATAATAATAATAATAATAAAATAATAATAATATACATACATACAGCCTACGCATGGCAAGTTATTAATGCTTTCACATCGTAAAACAAGATTTTTTGTTTGTTCTTAGTATGTGAAAGTCCGGCCGCCCTGAAAAAGTCATGAACTCGCCCATAAAAAACTTGCTGGATACACCGCTGGTTACCACTCACCAAAAGCGAGTGACCCGAATCTCTGCTGCGATTAACGCCAACGAAGAATTTCCTCCAAGACAGATACTATTGAAGTAACTTACGGCATTACACTAAATTACTGTCTGAGATATCGTAACCAGCGTTTTCAACAATGGAATACTCACAACAATGGAAATAATGAGGAAATCAAAATTTTGCACGGATAATGTACTAGATATTGTACATACGTCTGCGTGATTTAACATCCATTGGTGAATTACTGACTGAGATATCGTGTTCCGCGTTTTCAACAATGAATGGTAGTAACAATGAAAATAATGATTTAATCAAACTTTTCCACGGATAATGCACTAAATAATGTTCAGGTACGGTAGTGTTCTAAGTTTAGTTTTATTATTGCTTTAAATAATGTAGTTATTGTGTCCCAATCTTTTCTTTAGTTTCTAATATATTTCTATTGGGCGTGGGTTGCGCCATCTAATGGCTCAGCTTCAAACTACTTAGAGGTAGGGAAGGACCTTAAGTTATTTCAATAGTATCTGTCTTGAAGGAAATTCTTCGTTGGCATCAATCGCGGCAGAGATTCGTGAGCTAAGGTATATTTATTTGGTGATTTCTCCAACACTGTCAAAGTTATAACTTCGCGAAACATAGATGGCATTAGTTTCACTAATAGTTGAGTATTGATGACTAATAAAAGCAATATATTTTTAAAATGAACAAACATTCACAATGTTTTGGAGAAAAATCGAAACATTTGTAGCTTTGAACAGTTTTTGAGATCACATTGTGTAAATCTGGGATTTCCCGGCTACTCTGGGATAGGGATGGTACCGAGACCGAGACTAGTCTCGGTCTCGTCTCGGTCTCGTCTCGAATTATCGAGACGAGACCGAGACCGAGACGGACTTTTATATACCGAGACGAGACCGAGATCGAGACGGACTTTAAAATACCGAGACGAGACCGAGACCGAGACAGACCTCTATAAATCGAGACGAGACCGAGACGAGACTTAGATCAGTCTCGAAAGTCTCGGTCTCGTCTCGAATATTTTCATTGATAAATACTAAAATTGCCTTCACTCAAAATTTGTTTCGTTGCTATGTTAGATAATATGACAACGGTTGACTGATGTACAGTGGCGTATTTAGGGGTGATTATCGGGCTCAAACCCCTCCCGAAATAAATTTGTGATAATTTTTTGCATCGCACGTACAACGCAAATGTTTCTTACTCGTTCCTCAAGCCTCTCCCGAAACAAAATCCACTGCTGGTGCAAATAGAATTCTCTCTCTCTCTCTCTCTCTCTCTATATATATATATATATATATATATATATATATATATATATATATATATATATATATATATATATATATATATATATATATATATATATATATATATATATATGGTCGCGGTGCCACCCAGATCCGCCCTGCATGGGTTCCCGGGGCCCAACTTTAATTTTAAATGGAAGCAAGGGGTAAGTGGTACCTCGTTCGATAGACCTTGAAAAACTAAAAGGCGTTGTGGCAAAAGATCTTTCATATCGGGCACTGTATTCAAAATGACCGACAAGACATGTTGCCTCTATCAGATATAGTAAAATGTGCAGTACCACTAATATGAAAACGGTCAAACATAAATGAACCGAACAACAACTCAAATAGAAAATGTCATGTGGCACATCGATTGATATTGTCGCGGAGACTCCCAGGGCGACCCTTCATGGGGGCCCAGGGCACAACTTCAAAATTGTAAATGGAAGCATGGGGTGAATGATACCTCGTTCGACATATCTTTAAAAACTAAAGAGTGTTGTTGCAAAAGATTGTTCATATGGGTCACCGTTTTCAAAATGAGCACCAAGACATGATTTCTGCATCAGGTAAAACGTCCAGTATCACTAATATGGAAACACCAGAACAAATATTCGAATAGGAAACCACAGAAGGTATTTATCATTCTATAACTTGGGAATGTTGCAAGAGTCGAAAAGATTATTAGAGTGAAAGTGCCATAATGGAAAGAAAGAAATCTAACTCCTAGAAAATTATCGCTCCAACCTCACTCCGTAGGTGAGTGAAGCACGAAGGATCGGTGAAATTGCAACTGAGAGCCTTAGTTTTTGCAAATTGTTTCTACGAAACAAAGTTATTTGAAATATGTTTTTATAAGAGATAAATGTCTTTGTAATGGGACAAAGCATGTAAAATTCTTGTTAAAAGGTATCTTCCATTTTGATTGCAGGCAATGGTTTGATGCAAAAATGAATCAACTGAAATGCGAAACCAATTTGTCGAACAATGCAATTTTAGAACAATGTTTACAAACGTTGGTTTTGTTCAATTGTCGTCTACATGATATTGGTTCGCTTCTTTTCCTTCTATGTCTTCTTTCATGTGATAGAATATGTGTTTCACTGAGATGTCCACAGTTACATTCCGAATAACTTTCAACGGTAATTTCAGTTGTGATCCTTAGTAACGAAACGGTACATACTGATGCAGATATGTCCCAAAAATCTTGCACGCAATGCGTTAAATTATCAGAGGTGAAAGGGCGGGTAAAATGTTGTTAAACTTGAGTTTCACCTTATTTTTATTCACCTTATTTCACTTTATTTTTATTAATTATAGTACCAGTCATTTGTACACACAATTGTTTCAGACAAACCATATCTATTGCAAATAAAAAGTGAGGTTCTCATTTGAGATTTTACCATTCATTTCCGCTTCACCTACTTACGGACAGAGATCGGAAAGATCATTTTCTATCATTTTCTCTTTTGCATCATGTCAATTATACTTTAATAATCTTTTTTTCCGTTGCATTATATTCGAGCCGTGGAATGATAAATACCCTCCTCTGTGCTTTCCTATACGAGTTTTATTCTGTTCATTTATCTCCAACTATTTTCATATTAGGGATCTAGTGGTACTGGACGTTTTATCTGATACAGGCACCATGTCTTGGCGACCATTTTGAAAACGGTGACCCATGTGAAAAATCTTTTGCCACAACACTTTTTACTTTTTAAAGATCTATGGAACGAGGTATTACTCACACCATGTTTCCATTTAAAATTTTAAAGTTTGGCCCTGGTACCCCATGAAAGGCGGCCCCGGGAGGCGCCGCGACAACACCATTCGGTGTGCCCCATGGCATTTCCTATTTGTGTTTTTGTTCGGTTCATTATGTTCAACCGTTTTCGAGATATCTCCGTGGAAAGATATCTCCGGATATATAGCCGCGGACTCAGCATATGATCAAGGGAGGGGCTAAACCATGGTTTGCCGCTTTATCCAGTGTAAAGAAAGTAGGATTGAAGCCCATTTTATCCAGTGCATACCTGAGCGTTAAGGGGGGCTATAGTCCCTATAGCCCTCCCCTAGGATCTGCGATATATATATATATATATTAAAAATGTTGAAATTTTGTACCAAGTTGGGAAATTCTTCTTGATACTCTGCAATATCACCAGATAAACAAGCAATGTTGCTAAAGCAAAATGAAGTTGTATTTTCTCAAATTGCGCTACGTAAAGTATTACATATTTCTAATTTAGTTATTTAACAAAACCACAATAGCCCATACGTTATTTATGTAGCTTGGAAATCTCTAATAACTCAAATGGCATGGACGGTGCAATACGCATCAACTGTACCTTAGCGTCAAATACTGTGATCATGGTATAATATATTTCGAATGAATGAAGTAACAAAGTTACAAGAAACGGAAAACTTAAATGTTCCTAAAGACTTTACTTCGAAAACGCGCTGACATATCACGTCTCACCATGCAGATGCTTCCAAAAGACCTAAATGCTTATAACGCCATCAGAGATACCAAACACATTGGTAGTGATTGTTGTATTGCTTAAAATGACGCATTAACAGTTTTTGGTGGTTTTAATTACAACAAGTCGCAGTTACATTATTTTAAGCAGTGTAGCCCACTTAAATAGATAGCTAAATATTATTCTAAATATGTGAAAATAACGTAGATAAACTGCAAAATATTTTAAAATTACTCGTAATTTGTTTTATGGTGCAAGAATGCTTTCAAGAGACGATGTTTTTCATAGTCTTTGGGCTACTTATAATGTTAATGTTTAAATCTTCGTTCCAGCAATACATGTAAATGCAAATTGTAACTGAAATTTAATGTAACTGATACATTTTCAGTAACACTAGTTGTTCCCCCCTAAGCCTTAGGCCTGGTGTACACTTTAGATTAAGACCGTGCTTAATTAAAAGTTCTAATTGCACCCTAATTACATTTCACTTGCTTTAGTTTGACCACCGACCACCTCAAACTCGATCCATACCATGTAGCTATATGCAATTATTCAAGAACTTACAGTTAGTAATACACAGTGTTCACTTTTGTTTTGTTTTGTTTTAGTTTAACGTCCCACAGTTATGCTAGGGCGGCTAAAGGAGACGTGCAGCTAATGATTATAGTGGAATCCGAACCACTTCGGTCGTTCAACTTTATCCCTACCGGAAACCGAACTCGGGACCACGCGAACCGAAATCAAGAGTTCTAGCCGCTAGACCAAATGGGGGTCCTCACATTGTGTTGATTTAAATCATTCAGTCAGTGTTGTCAGATCCGATGATTAAAAAGTAGCGTGTCTGTACTCCTAAAGTAGCGAATTCGAACTATTTGTAGCCCAGATATATAGAAATGAATACTGATGGTGATAATGAAATAATTTAATATGAGCTGGAAAGTGTGCTGGACGTATTGCAAGAAGAAATTATGATCGACGGACGAAAACAATTCTAGACTGGATACCACGAGACAAAAACAGCCTAGGAAACCTCCGCATACAAGGTGTGACGAAATCAAGAGCCATTGAGGAGTAACCTGGAAAAAAATGAAATCTTTGAGTTTTACGTTCCACGGTTATGCCGGTTAGGCTAAAGGAGACGGTGATGATGAGTAATGAATGAAATGGTGGAATGAAGAAAGTGGGAGGAAACGGAAGAACCCCGAGAAAACCCACGCACACGGTGTTTGTCCACCACAAAGTTCACTTGGCGGGGGCTGGGATTGAACCCGGGACCCCTAGCACCAGAGGTGAACGCTAACCTGGAAAAGAATTGCCCAAGTTAGATAGTTGTGGAGAAGAATTGGAAAGACCTTCATACAGCAATGGATTGATAATGGTTGATTATGATGACGGTGATGATTTTATTATATCTGGACCTCGGAGGTAAACTAAACCAAGTCATAACTTCGTAATTTTACAGAAGCGAAAAACCGGTTCCTCAACTAAGACTAAATATATAACTTTTACTAGGTAAGGTAGGGTAAAAATGGATCCAAAATTTAATGAAAATCATAGAGCGAAAAAAGTATTTTTGACTATTCAACCCATCATGTTGCAGCAAAACTACGAAGAGTAATACAAAAGAAAACTAGAAAGTTAAGAATCACTTGTTTTGGCGAGTAAAAAAATAGATACAGATAACTCGAATTACCTATATACATATATAATATGTATGTCCATGTTTCGCAACTAATTTTCAGTCAATATAAAATTTCAACGTAATAAACGCAAGATTAGTTTTCTCAAATAAAGTTTGCATGCACCGTTGAGAGCTCAAGAATAAGATTAATCTATGTTACGGCACTGAATAATGCATTACGATCTTATGAACTTGTATAAGAGCAGAATGCACTTAAAATGAGACGCGAACTATGCGAAACATCGGACTTTGAATCTAACTTGTTTTGTGATCCAACTCGAGACTTCACATAACAAAGATGAGTGTAGTAGCTCCCACCACAAGGTTCAGGACGTTCGTGTTATAAAGTGTCAATTAAACACGGAGATGTGAAACGCTAATAAAGCATTTCATCAATTTCAAACAAAATACGTATATTGTAGTAATAATTTATCCTATTTGTTAAGATAATGAACGTTATATTCTGTTTTTAAAATTACAGTCAAAGCAGAATGTATTGAATAATGAGAAATTGTAAAGTTTCAATTTCGGTACGATTAAATACATTCGTGCTGCTATGTGTTGCGTTATCCATTAGGAGGTATTGAACAATTCTGATCCAAAGGAAGGAAATAAACTACTGTATAGTACTGGAGTTAATTTAATAGAGTTTAATTGTATAGGCAGTTCTGAGGCTATATGAGACAAAGTCTATTGCTAAAAGTGAAATATGGGTTCTATTAGGGTTTTAGAGTGATATACCCACTGATCATTGAACCTGGAATACGCGCATGGAAAGCATTAGCACTAGCAAATTAGCTATGAAGAGGTACACCATACCATAATTATAAGTCAAAATGAAAGGAAAAAATAACCGGAAACGACAGACTGTACGAGAATAATACTTTCACTATTTTAATTTCACACTATTTATTTCGAGACTTTCGAGACTTTCGAGACGAGACCGAGATTTGGTACTCGAGACCGAGACCGAGATCGAGACAAGCATCTGTTGACCGAGACGAGACCGAGACCGAGACGGTGATTTTTTACTCGAGACGAGACCGAGACCGAGACCGTTATTTATCAACCGAGACGAGACCGAGACTGTACAAAGTCTCGTCTCGTCTCGTCTCGATACCATCCCTACTCTGGGATGTCTGGAAACCCTACAAATGCAACACATGAGCGGCTAATAAGTTTTAGTTTACATTCGAAAAAGCAGATTCCTTGTTTCTTCAGACTTCCGAACTACGCTATATGTGCTAGAAGTGTTAAGAGAACGACATTGTCCGTCTATGTGTCGACTATCAGAGCAAAATCAGTAAGAAATATCGAAATTTTTTTCAAACGATTTGGCGTTCAAAGAATGGAATTCATCTTCTCCGTTAACTAGCTATTCAAACCGAAAGTGGTTCAAATTAGTAATTTTCAGTTTCAACGTTTATCGCCATAGAACGAAAACTATAACACGATAGCTATAAACTACCTTTTGCAAACAATCCAGTGTCTCAAGGAAGCCTACTATGATTATTCCGAGCACTGTACCAAAACCGAAGTGGTACAAACTTAATATTACTTCCGGTTTCAATGTTGTTTAATAGGTAGCAAAAGCGGCAAGAGACATCAAGATGCGGCTCGCTTCATTGCATCAAGAAAATGTTCCTTCTTTTTCAATAGCCATCTATTGAAACCGGAAGTGGTTCAAATTAGTCACTTCCTGTTTTAACACTTATCGCCATAGAACAGAAAGTAGTAATATATATCAACAAGTGGTGTTCTGCAAACGATTCAGTGCCTCAAAATCCGCGACACTTTACCAAGCCCGGAAGTGGTTGAGCAGAAACTGTAAGAGATGTTGAGATGCGCTTTTTAATCGAATTCTAGAAAAAGAGATTCTCAATTTTACCTTTATGTGTGTATGTTTGTATGTATGTATGGTATGAGAAGCTGTACACGTGGATATCTCAAAAATCATTCGTCAAATTTCGATGCGGTTTTCACTAATTCGTATAGACTATTACCAAGGAAGATTTATACATATAAAATTTTGGGATACTATTAATTAATTAATTAATGTTTTAATAAATCAAATAATTTCTGCAGCCTAATGTGAAAACATATCCTAAAGTATACTGCAACCACAAATTCAACAAAGTAAAGCGTGTTACATGCAACCAAGGGTTAAGAACCCTTTCCAGTCAGCTTTCTCCTAAAGATTTAACGTTGATGATAAACGTTTAGGCTATTGATGAAGATATGACTGTTTACATCCTTGCTCAACCTCTGCCAACCTCCGCCAACCAACCTCTGCCAGAATATCACGTAGTTTTTCTGTGATTGGTTACCCACTGCGAGAAGCGTGTTTGAGATAGAAATTCCCAGAACGAAACAGATTGTTTTAGTATCTATGGGGTGCCTAAATATCTGCACCCTAGTAAAAAAAAAAAAAAAAACGTATAAGGAATCACGATGGCCATTGGTAGAGGCTTACATCTGGTTTGAAGAGTTGGAGGTTTAATCCCAGTCCATGTGAGTTCGTGACGGACGACATTGAAAGAGAGACAGGAGGGAGAGAGATTCAAATGTGAGAACAGAGAGGGATACATTCACGTATGCAAACTTAGAATTGGCGAAACACATGTTCGAATAGCATCCACATTCTGAAGAAAATTGTGATTTTCTGAAGCATGATAACAATCATAGGTTCTCAATAAAACATATGAGTATCATACCCGCAGTTGTCGAATTAAGGTGGAGAATATTCTTTTGAAGCACCAGATGATTACAAAGTGAAAGAAAGAGCTTAACATATGCAGAATGAAGAATTAGAACATTCACAGCTTTCGTAGACGGTTTTTACCAAAGAAACTTAGGGTTATGAAAGCACCACGTTAACCACTTACCCACGGAAAACCAGTTTTTCTTGCATATATGCACTTTCGAGGCTTGAAAATTGGAAATATATCTTATCTCTAGTATTATTTACTATAAATATTCAAACATTCGTTGTAGTGTGTCCAAAAAATTGATGTTTAAGGTGATTGGTGAGAAAGCTCAGCGTCTGAGATACTACATGGTCTATTAACTAACGTTCTACCCAGTTTTACCTAACAATTGGGGATCTAGAGATGATATAAATATTCGTGAAGTACCAACCTATATTAGTAAAAATACAAAATCTGATAAAAGAGTATATAAAAGTTAGAAAGATCTAAAGCAAATATTTTAATCTACAGTAAATCTTATTTGAACGTAAGTCTTGATCTTCTACAATTTCTCGTTGCTGGTCTAGTTGCTACTGCGTGTCATTGGTGAACTTGGTACCGGGTTCGATTTCCGAATGGAGAGTACAAAATTTTAATATCACAATCGTTCACTTATTTAAACATCTGTCTCCTTTAGCATATAAGGAATAATCGTGGGAAATAAACCTAAAAACTTTCATTTCTCGAACTTCTAGTCTATGTTCGACTGAGAAAGTTTGATTCTTATGCTTCATAAAATCACCATTTTCCTCAAAATGTGGATGGTGTCCGATAATTTGTGTTTCCAATTTTAACTTTTCACGCGTGAATGTATCCATCTGTGTCCTTATATTTGAATCTCTCTCCCTCTTTCCCATACAGTGGCGAATCCAGGGGGGCGATCGGGACGATCCCCCTCCTCGAAAAACGAAATTTTCTTATTTTATATATAGACAAAACATAGTTTGGAGCTCTTAAAAGTATCTCTAAGTAGCAGTATTACAACCCACCGACCCCCCCAAAACTCCGTCCTGGATCCGCCCTTGTCTCTCTATGTCGTCAGCCACGAACTCAGATGGCCTGGGATCAAATCTCCAACTCTTATTGCCAGATGTGAGCGTTTGACCAATGAGCAATGGTGACTTCCTATAGGTTTGTTTTTAATAGGCTGCGGATATTTAGGCTTCAAATAAAAAACATACACAAAAGACGAGTAAAACAAGAATTGAAAATAAGCATCTAAAATAGCCAAAATAGACGTAACATATATCAAAAGTACCCAAGAACTGTATTAACTGTATCACCGGTTGTACATACAAAAATGGGGAGGCGAAAGAGAGGCGAAAAGAATATTGGAGTGGCGTTCGTCCCTCCTCGCCCCTGTAGCGTCGCCACTGATTGTCACCGAAATGCAGAACATCGTTATACTTTGCTGTTTTGAAGAAAGTAGCCGTGTAGTGACCAAACGATTAGTGATTGGTGGTTGTGTCAATTGAAACCATTTTCTCAGGATGACAATATCTACAACATATCACGGTTTCAAACATTTCACCGAAATCCAGAATACCGCTGCGTTCTGCTGTTTTCAAAAAAGTGCCCTGTAGTGGCCAAATGGTCAGTGATTGTTGGTTGTGCCTATTGAGATTTTTTCAGGAGCACAATCTCTACAACATATCACGGTTTCAGTCATTTATACCGAAGTTCAGAATGTCGTTATCTTCGGCTGTTTTCAAAAAAAGTGGCCCTGTAGTGGTCAAAGTGTCAATGATTTGTGGTTGTGCCCATTGAGACTTTTTTCAAGAACACAATATCTACAACATATCACAGTTTCAAGAAGTTCCACCGAAATCAAATTTCCGTAAGGAATATGTGGGTATTTTTTCATTAAGAAGGGGCCATTGCCCCCCTGTAACCCTTTTCTCGCAAAAACGATAAAACACGTAAGTAGACTTTAGCCAATATTGGACACAATGTTAAACTTATGGGAGAAAAGGGGAGGTAAACAGAGAATATGGTATACAGTATTTATTATATAGAAGAATAAAAGAGTGGTGGGGGAAGTGTAGAATAACATCCGGTATTATAATGTAACTCGAGGTGAAAAACAACCCCAGGTGGACTAAATTCAATGGAATGATGAGTGAAGTGGTGGGGTAATGAAAATTGAGTATAATATGAGAGAGATGTAGGGAGAAAGAGAACCTTCATACTCTGTGTGATTGATAATTGATGTCTAGTGAAGCATGATGTGTTTTGGCTCTAAGAGACTTCTAATGATATTGTTATTTATTAAGGCATAGCAAGATGTAATGATGCATGAAAAGAGAACTCATGTTTACAAGACCCAAGAGAATATATATATATATATATATATATATATATATATATATATATATATATATATATATATATATATATATATATATGTGTGTGTGTGTGTGTTGAAAAATCATGAGAAAAAAAACAGACTACCCATGCATCCTGTTTACGTGAATGAAAAAGCAAATGTGAATGAACTATTATGTGTATCCGTTCTAAGAATGAGAATCCCTCTATTATGTTGAAAAGCCCTATTGATTCTGTATATATATATATATATATATATATATATATATATATATATATATACATATATATATATATATATATGTGTGTGTGTGTGTGTGTGTGTGTTGAAAAATCATGAGAAAAAAACAGACTACCCGTGTTTACGTGAATGCATGCTATATTTTTTTCTACTTTTAGAAGAGATAATTCTTTTTTTCTTTTCTGCTTTAAAAAGAGGGTGGAGAGCATTTGTGTTCTTGTTTGGTAAGCTGACCGTGAGAAACGTTTCCTTGTACCAGCTGTGGATCACCCCGCCCACACTGCTTTAACTTGAAAAAAAAGTATGAGGGAAGAAGTTTGATGGAACCTCCGTGTTTAAAAACGCGATGTAGATTATATATGTATCTTATTATTTGATTAGGTGTGTGTGTTGCGTAGTTGGTGATTGTTCTGTGAATAAATTTATTTCTTCTACAATTAAAAGGTAAGAATTCTTATACGTTTTATTGATATGATTTGTGAACATAACGAGGGGACGCGTTTCCCTTAACATACTTTTCTTGTATTAGCGCGAATGGAATTTGATTGAGTGAGAGACCGAGCTTGTTTTATGCGTCTATGCTAATTAGGATCGATCATTTGAAAGTAATAACATGAAATATACATTTTCTTTAAAATCGCTAGGTACCAACGGATAGAAGTATTTCAGTTTAACGTTCCACGCTTTTGCCCGGTAGTCTAAGGAAGACTGATGATTAAGACAAATGGATCTTTTATATTGCTTTGCTTTCAACAGAAAACTCTTGAAAGAGTATATAGAAAGTGGGAGGAAACGAAATCTTGAGTTTTACGTCCCATGTTTATGCTGGGTAGGCTAAATGAGAGACGTTGCTCTCATGAAATGGTGGAATAAAGAAAGTGAGAGGAAGCTTACGTATATCTTGATTGGTGGGGGACCGGGATCGAATTCGGGACCTGAAACAGTAAAACTAAAATGAAATCATGAGTTTTACGTCCCATGTTTATGCTGGGTAAGCTAAATGAGAGACGTTGCTCTCATGAAATGGTGGAACACAACAGTGTTTTGTATATTACAATTTATAAAATAATTCAAACATACGTTTTGTCATGAAATATTTGGTTGGGGTGTAGGAATAGAAATGAACGATTTACCACTGAGCCTACCTACCTTATTAATAATTTATTGATGTTCCATGTGTATGTATGTATATTTGTATGTGGGAGAGAGGGATGGGAAAAAAGCGTGAATGTGCATACTTGCTATCCATGCTTGAAGCGATCTTTAATGGATGGTGAATGGGATGGAATTTAAGACAATCCAAACGACTTGAGAACAGTGGCGTATACGAAATATGAATATACGGGTGGATTATTGAGAATAAATTGAGATTGTAAGTGAATATGTAAATGCTTTTGAGTCATTATTTTTTTAGCAATTTAGCGTTATTTTAAAGATATGTGTACCATTTGAAGGGGTAAAAATTAGGTTTTGAGTATGAGATATGCTTATGTATAGCTATTGGAAAGTACAAGCAAATTATAGAAAATTTAAAATGTTCATACATACCTAACACAAAACGTCGTCCTCTTCCATATTTGAAGCACATACGAAAACTGTATACGAACAACTAAAATATGGTGGGAAAAAAACACGGGAAATGACAAAATATTTTTGTCGGTAAACCTATGAGGCATTGCCGTTTCTACAAATAACAGTAGACCGAAAAGTTTTGGTGTTAACCGCACAAAAACATGCATAGTATTGAAAATCATGGTTATATAGGTGACGCTGATGAAAAAGACTAAGATTTTTTCCGTATAATAACTTTAAATATTCATAAATCGCAAACTATTGATTATAGAACAAAACCGACTACAGAAATGGATTTGTCAGGTCAAAATCTATATAGAAAGACACCCTACACGATAAACTTGAACAATTTTTATTTTTTTTCGAATTCTTACAAGGGAAGGGGCGGAGTGGCATTACGTTTTACGGTAAACTACTGGTCGTAGAAACAAAAGAAAAGTATTTTCTTGAAGGATACGACCTAAGGAACACTACAATTTCAGTTAGAACAATGTAACTTTAAAATAAATTAAAGTGGGTGTAACTCCTAAACCATTAATCGTAGGATAAAATGGACTACAGAAATCGATTTATCAGGTCAAAATCTATATAGAAAGACACCTTACATGATAAACTTGAACAATTTTTTGGGCGGCTAACAGTGGCGGCTCGCTATGTAAGGGGTGTCAGATTATATTTTTGGCTTTTTAAGGCAAACTATTGGTCGTAGAAAGAAAAGAAAGGTATTTTCTTGAAGGATAGGACCTAAGGAACAATACGATATCAGTTAGAACAATGTACCTTTAAAATAATTTTAAATGGGCGTAACTCCTAAACTATTAATCGTAGGATAAATGGACTACAGAAATCGATTTATCAGGTCAAAATCTATATAGAAAGACACCCTACATGATAAACTTGAACAATTTTTATTTTTTTCGAATTTATACAAGGGCTGCTCAAAAAGTACATTTTTTATTTTTGGCTTTCTACGGCAAACTATTGGTCGTAGAAAGTAAAGAAAGGTATTTTCTTGAAAGTTAGGACCTACCGAACACTACTATATAGGTTAGAACATTGTAAATTGAAAATAAAAATTTATTAAATTTGCATAAACAATATGGCGTCGATTTTTTTCAAACTTTGGAAATATGTTTATTAGAGGTTATATTTTTATATTAATAGATAAAACAAATGATATTACTAAAATAAATACTATTTTCGCGCCTTTTTACCGCTACCGGTGCGCGCCGCGTGGTATTTGCGCCCGGAAAAAGGTTTCGCGACGCGGGGCGCGTAAAATATTGCCGCCCGGAAACTGCGCGGGGTATTCCCGCACAAACAACAACACTCGGTAACTTAGTATGGTACATGTACACACACGCACAGTCTTATACACACTAATGTCAATGTTATGTGTACAGATGGCGTTGTTTAAAAAAACATGGAGGATGGATTTTAATGCTCTTTCTTTGCATTAATGATATGTAGTATATGTAATAAGGTTTATAATATAATATTATCTTATTATAAAACACCAATAATTGGAAATTTGAACAAGTTAACACGAAGATTTCCGAAGTTTTACGAACATTACCGAACATAAACATAAGCGTTTATACACATTCCTATACATGTTGGTAATTGTACCACACGAATGGTTCCGAACATTGTGGAACTTAACAGAACATAAACATAAGAGTTTATCAAGTAATTTTGTATACGTTTGGTAAATGTAACTTTAAACATTAGTAAAGGTATACGTATAATTTGCATTAATTGTAATTTTATAACGAAAATAATTATATTATTTACACTAAGTATAGCACTACTACCTGTATAGGATGTAACACGGTTTGTGGCGTAAAATATAATCTCATACCCAAAGGCATTTAGTTTTGTAATCTCGTACCCAAAACCATTTAGTTTTGTAGTCTCGTACGCAGGTGCTTTAACATATTTTAAATTAGTAAGAGTAATATTACATAACGTGATGTAATTTGTAATTGCAGTATTATTTTTTATTAAGTTGCTTGCGATGCAAACTCCTTATTTATTTAACCTTTCGTATCTTTTATTCTATCGTTTCCTTTGGAAACTCGTTGTTAAAAATGTGAGCATACCAAAGATGATCCGAAAATATTAAAAATTGCTGTGAACTTGTGTTACTGGTTTAAAAATTCCTTTGTTAGTAAGGCTAGGAAATTCTTTTGTTTAATTTTTTTGTGCGTTGTGATCAGTATAGTATATATAACGCATGAATGAAGAAACGTTATCAAATGTTTGCTGGTAACCATACCTTCAACACGATATTTACTTACTGAATAAATTTATAGAAACAAATATTTAAAGAAATACTAAAATATTATATTTAGAAAAGAGTATTAATATTAACTGTATTGTTGGAGTTGTATATATATAAAGAAGATTTTAAGAATAGCAGAGAGCGCAAGAGACAGCATACAAAACGCTAAAGGGAAGAAAGATGAACTTGTGAGACTTTCAGCAGAGTTAGCAGATTAAATTAGAAGAAAACCGTTTAAGATTGAATTTGATGCTTTTGAAAGAAATATTGAATGTTAATGAAATTTATACTTATTAGGTTTTATATATATATATATATATATATATATATATATATATATGTGTGTGTGTGTGTGTGTGTGTGTATTTGAATAAAGCAATACAATTATTTAAACTTATTACATTTGTGTATAACGATTTTAGCGATCACATGTATTTATTATTTTCAGATCATATTTTAAATATTTTTCGGTTTACACTCATTAAGTGTTTTATTAAAAATTTTAATATTTCCACAGTATAACAGTTTTGATGATTTTTTCAAGATGAAAATTCTATTGTATATGCTGTATGTATTTGTTTGTTTATAAAATACTGAAAATTATTTTACGTATATTTTCAGATGGAATTCCTCGGCACATCGTTGGTAAATTTGATGAAATTTACTTGGGGGCAGTGATTGAAGGCCTGAATACAAAGGAACGCGTGTTGGAGACCTGGTGGAGAATTATGGATAAGCAGAGGCAGGGATTCCGTGGCAGTGAAAGGTATGATACCTTGCTATCTGCTCTTTTTAATTTTTACCATAATAATCAAGCACTTATATTGCAGTACACGATGTCTAGCGCTGACATCGTTGAATTGTTCGCACACGGATTTTCTCGTGAACAAGTCATGTACCAATGGGCACATGACAAATTCGTACATTTTAATTATTTTAATTGCGCCCAAGTTGATAGGTTAAATGCAGCAGAGGTAGCCGAATTTTGTAATTATGGATCGCGTTTTATTTTGGTTCATAATAATGCGCTGCCATCTGTTCAAAATTCCGTAACATCGGTCCACCAAGAAAATATAACCTTGGAAAACATACTTCAAGAAGAAGATTTCAATTTAATCGATGATATTATTAATGAACATTTAGATAGTGAAGCAGATGTTACGCATATGATTCAAAATTCCGAAGTTTTAGTAAATTCCGATGAGTTTGGATCATCTGATTATGTGGAGGCCTTATTAAACGAGTTATGTGAAAATGGACAAAATCCTGTGGATGTTGTAAATAATGAAGTACATGTATCAAGTGTACAATGTTCACGGGATACTCATGGTTACGGAATGGGTCTCCACAGCCTAATACCTCCGGTTACGTTCCTCCAAGTGAACGTAGCGGACATACAGATGTTCAAAATACAGGGGAAGGTAATTTCAAAGTAGTACATGAAAGCAGAAAAAGTTTCACTAAGTTTAACTTGGTGGGACATGAAATTGCGGTAAGGCCAATGGGAAATGAAGAAATTACAAATCCTGCGGCCTATATTGAAAACCTAATGAACTTCGCATTGGATAATGTACTAAACAATGCGAGACCTAATGATTTTGTTGGAATGTACATTGATTCCTCCAATAGTAAGAATAACAAAGCAGTGTATGTTCCATGGAGACGCCGCAAAGATATTTCTGCTAAGTCCGTTTTAGCTTCCATTACTAGAGTGTTAAATAGTAATGAAGACTTCCTTTTAGGTAATAATATCCTATTTCGTTTCCATATAGTAAATTCGATGTATGGTGCTCGAAGAACACGTGATAATAATTCAGCAGTAAACAAATATTTACCCTTAAATGAATTTTTAGTACAACATTTGGTTGAGCTCCGGGAACCGATAATGAGAAACTTTGTTTACCTAAAAGTATTGCTTGGGGTATAGCAAAGCATACGGATTCATATCGAAATTTGAGTCATTTAACAGATCCAACTAAAGATATATTAAAAGGTAGAGCTATTGCCCTCTGTACACGTGCAGGTGTTAGCTTTAAAGGAAAAAATGGAATGGATTTTAATGATGTTGAACTATTTCAGAAACATTTAAGTCCAAATTATCAAATTATTATTTATGAAAAAGTACCCCAAAACATACGTGAATTTAGAGTACGTTATCCGGAAACAGAAGTACAAAGACCAGAGTTGCAGGATGCAAAACCGATCTATATTTATTACGATCAAAGGGGAAGTATTGGTCATTTTCGCCCTATTAGAACGATTACTTCATTTTTAAGGAAGAAAAAGTACTGCTTACATTGTTTAAATGGGTTTAATGGTGGCAATCGTTTTCATAAGTGTGAGTTAATGTGTTCATCTTGTGAACATATGCACAAAGTAGATGTTACAATGTTTAAAATGAAACGTAATGCATGCAATAGATATTTTACTAGGGGTGAATGTTTTAACAATCACTTAAAAGGTAATAAAATTGGCAAGAATGTTTGTGAATATGTCAAAGTTTGCATCAACTGTAATGCATTCTATGATTTAAGAACACGTAAATCCGATCATACATGTGGTGAATACTTTTGCAGTACTTGTCGTGAACATGTACTGCAAGGTCACTCATGTGATGTGAAGAAAGTAAAACCTACTCATATCAAGAGGTTTCTTTACATTGTCTTTGACGTAGAAACCATGCTCAAACCGGAAAATGAGATTGGGGAGCGCGAACACGTTGTTTGCTTGGTGTGCGTTAGACATGTATATCATAAATGTATGAATAAAGGCATTGATGAAGCCTGCAGTACATGTGGTGATGAAAACGGTAACCGCTCGTTTTCTTTTAAAACCATTGACGAATTTATTATACATATTTTATTAAATAGACCCATATTTAATAAGGTTTGTGTAATCGCACATAATGCTTCACGGTTTGACAGCATATTCTGTTTGAGATCTCTCATTGAGTCCCAGCATATTATTCCAAAAACTTTAATTCAGGGTCAAAAGATTTTTAGTATTTCTATTCATAATAAAATAATTTTTAGAGATAGTTATTTGTTTGTTGGTGTAAAATTATCAAAATTACCTAAAACGTTAGGCCTTTCAGAAAATTTAAAGAAGGGAGATTTCCCATACCTGTTTAATACAGTAGAAAACCAAAATTATGTAGGACCGTATCCGGGAATAGAGTAGTATGATCCTGAATCGCGATCTGCTGAAGAAAGAAAGCGGTTGGAGGGTTGGCACCAAGAACGGGTGCAATTGGGAGAGCAATTTAATTTGCAAAAGGAAATGCTGGAGTATTGTGAAAATGATGTGAGAATTCTCACAGAAGGTGTTATTAAATTTAGTAATATCATAGAAGAGAAAACGGGTGGATTACAATGTTTTCTAGTATCGTCTACGATTGCAAATTTAGCCATGCAAACATATCGTACATCATATCTTCCAGAAGAAAGTATTTCTGTTATACCACCTTTGGGGTACCATTATAAAACGAAAACCAGTGAAAAAGCAATGAAATGGCTAAAGTATATGGAACACCAAATGGGTATAGAAATCTAGCATGCTGGACGAAACGGAGAATAATCTTTTGGAAGGTATAATGTTGACGGATACCATGCAGAGCTTAATGCCGTGTTCGAATTTATGGGATGTTACTGGCATGCCTGCAAAACGTGTTTTCCAAATAACCGTAATGCCCTAATAGATAACGCGCATGGTCCTGTAGAGATATTGGATTTCCCTAATATTTTTAATATTCAGTATATAAACAAATCAATATTTAAAAACGATATTATTTTTTATTTTTTTCTTTCTTTATTTTCTGTGGATGATGAGAGACAGACACAACTTGGAATAATAAGACAGTCAGCAAACATTTCAAAATTCTCTTTAGTAGACGATTCCTCATTCTTCATTCTTGGTAAATTTATGTAACTTATGTAATCTGATGTAACCAAAGCGTTCTGTAACTGTTGACAAATTATTAAATAAGTCGAGAAATCCATTTACCTTGCACTTTCCTGAATCCTACACGTGCGTACTTTGGATGTTTTTCCGTAATTTCGTCGGCCATCTTCCTACTTTGTTTGATATAAAAACGTCCCAGGACCTGGAAGAGGAGAGTAGCACTCGAGAAGCGGTGAAGTACACGAGGAGCGGTAAAGTTCACGAGGAGCGAGTGTGAGCAACGACAGGAGAAACCTATACCAAGTTCCTCGCCAATTCGACACAGAAGCCGAGACATGGAGACCACCAGTCGACGACCAGGAACGGAGGTACGGAATACACATCCAAGGTCCTAAACGCCCAAACAACCTTCCTTTTCTTTCTTCCTAAACAAACTCTCGACTCTCTTTTTTTTTAAATATTTGTTTTTATTTATTTCTACCCACATGCCCTATAAACTAAAACGCTCGTCGTCTTCTCAGTTACCTCTCAAATCTACCAGTGAGCTATATTTCCCAAGTTAACGATAATAGTTTCCTTTCTTTCTTCAAAACGACGACGAAAGCATTCCTACCGAATGCACAAGCGTAAGATGATGGAGATGCTGATCTTTCTTCTCGCATCAGCGTAAGAAGGTGATCAATGCTAGTTGTCTTTCAAACTTCTAAACTGTTTTCTCTTCATTTTTTAGGCTTTTTAGAATCACCTCCAACTTCCCCGCCACCAACCCTCTATGAAACTAGTTTTGTTCTATTTTGTTTTTTATTGTTTGAGCAATCTTTCTTATGCTATTCTATAATTACCTTTCTTTTTCTCTCCTTTTCGGAGAGTGGTGGAGCCCCAATACCTCTTGTGTATGTTTTATGTGTTGTATTTAGTTTTTAGTGTAGGTATAGCATATTTAAGGTCTTGACTTGTGCCCAATAGTTTTATTACTTGTGTTATATGTTGCGAAGACTAGCGGACGAATTTTTGATACCTTTAGAGGATATTTTTAACTTAAGTGATACTGTCTATTTCGATCCCGCGGCCTGTTCGTCTCCTAAATCGACTAAATTTACACGTAATTATTTAGAGCAACTTAAAAAGAAGCTAGAATTTTCGGAATCATTTTCGGATATTTCTCCTGATTCTTTAGACGTAACTGTTCGTGGTTCTAGTTCTAGCAGTATGGCTACAGGAGGAAACGATCCACCTCCGTCCATGCACGGCACGATTGTGAAACCGGAGCCTTTTTATGCCCGGTTGGGTGACGATGTAAACACGTACATCAGACGATATGAGACCATCGCTAGCATTAATTCATGGGATGGTATGAGACGAAAATTGGTGCTGGGGAGCCTACTCCGTGGCCCCGCTGAAAACTGGTTTGCTGGCATAGAAAGAAAGCCAGAATTTGCCCAAATGACTTACGACCAGTTCAAGCAAGCTTTTATAAACGCTTTTAAGGACAATTTGGTGCCACAATTATCTGAAGCTCAGATGCGAGCCCGTGATCAGAATGAATCAGAATCCGTTCTAGAGTACGTTTATGCGAAGCAGGATTTGATTTTACGCGCAGACCCGACTGCCAATGAAAAGAAACAATTACAATTTATTGTGGAAGGACTTTTACCCGATTACTTTAAAGTTGTAGTACGAAAGGAGTACAACACGGTCAGTGACCTTCTGAACGACCTAATTATCGAGGAAAGGACTAAATTGTTATTGAAGCGTAAGGAATTAGAGAAATTCTTGAAAAAGAATTCTGCTGTTTTGCAGTCGTCTTTATTTTCTCCGACTAGCATAGATGCTAATACTCAGAATAATGCTGAAGTAAGGGTTCAAAGTTCGATTACTGCTCAACCATATAATACACAGTCAGCATACTTGCAAAACCAGCAGACTCAACAGAACCAACCGGTAATCGACCCGTTGACTGACATACAGCAACAACTGTCAAAGTTGACGCTGCAGATTTCAGCCTTAGCTCCTTCAACAAATTGTGAAAGAAGCGATGATTTTCAATATAGGAAAAAGCAGTTTAATCAGCCGAAAAATGTAGGTCAGGATTACCAAGGAAAACGGAACGGTAATCAAAACAACAGAAGTCAGAATAATAATGCTGATACTAATAAAAAGTCCAGCAGTGATTTTGCGTCCTCAAGTAATAGTAATTCTTCGCCAGGTCAGGGTTCGACTCCGGATAGAGGCCAAATTATTTGTTACAAATGCAAATTACCGAATCATATTGCGAGATATTGTCGTATGCCTTCTTTAAACATGCAGACAGAGTAGATGGTCGGGACGAATCTACTCAAGGTTCCGTTATAGTCCCTATAGTGTCCTTTAACGAATTGCCTCATGTGTCAGCTTTAATGAACGGGAAAGTCGTAGAACTGATGATTGACAGCGGCAGCCAGATCAGTTGTCTGGGGGAAAATTTGGTCCCGGAAAATGCTAAACGTTTCCGTATTAATACTAGACTTCGGGGAGTAACAGGGAAGTTTATACAAGTTTCTGAGATAGCTTTATTAAAATTTAGGATTGGTAAAAACTGGTTTACTCATGTATTCAGAGTTATTCCAAATTTTGATTATGGGCCTTTGATTGGCGCCGATTTTTTGGAAAAGCACAGGGCTGTTTTAGATTACAATAAGCAAAATTTAACTCTTTTTCGATTCGGACGCCCTCCTTCAAAAACGTTACCTCCGAGGAATTTAGAAGTCAATTTGTCAAAAGTCTTAACATCCAGGCTTGCGCAGGGATCTCGGGCTATTTTTAGAGTATTGGAAAACACGATTTTACCACCTCGCTCGCATACTCTGGTGAAGCTACGCAGTTGTTGGGATATTTTGGGGAAGAAGTTATTATTGTCACCCTCTCGCCGGATAGAAGAAATACTGGACATTTTTATTCCATGTGCGATAGTGAATGGAGGATGCCCCGTGGTGTATGTTACGAATCCCACCATTAAGGAGATCAAACTGCGACAAGGTACACACCTTGGGGATGCTGAAGATTTTGAGGAGGTCCCAGAGGAGCCTGAGGAAAGGAGTTTTTCGTCGGTAGAAGAAAGCCTACCGTCCCCGGAGAAGATGGAGCTTTCCAGGCGACTTTGTGATCCTAGTCGTGTCGATGTCAACCCCGAGCTATCTCCAGAAGAGAAAGAAAGATTCTACAGTCTCATACGAGAATTTCCTGATGTTTGGAGTTGGTCTGAGGAGGACATAGGACTCGCACGAGGCTACCTTCATGAAATTCGCCTATCCGATCCTACACCCGTGAATAAGACGCCCTACTCAGTGCCTTATCATCTTCGTGGAATACTCAAGCAGCAGTTAGACACGATGCTTCGTCAAGGGATTCTGAGGGAAAAAATCTCGCCCTGGAACCACCCCATCTTGCTGATTAGGAAGCGTAATAATCAGTTCCGATTTGTAAGTGATCTGAGGGGTCTAAATCAGCAGTCCCATCCTTCGAACTTTGCGACACCGTCGGTGGATGACATAATCAATCGTATGGCAGGACATCTCCTTTATACCTCGAGTGATTTGACCAAAGGATTCTTCCAAATTCCGATTACAGAGGAGTCGAAAGAGTGTACAGGCTTCTCGATACCAGGCATGTCAAGTTATCAATATTGTGTCCTACCTATGGGACACATTTCTTCTGCAGCAGCGCTTAATAGACTGGTCAAATTGACGTTAGCAGGCGTTCCAAGTACAAATATTATGCATTATGTGGACGACTTCTACATTATCGCGTCATCTGTAGACGAGATGGTGCATTGGTGCAAGGTCCTTTTTGAAAAACTTAGAGAACGGGGACTAAAATTGTCTCCCGAGAAGACAAAGATCGCACATTATTCTTTGATAGTGTTGGGACATCGTTTATCAAAATTTGGAGTACAAGTGTCAGATCGAATGTTAGCCACGATTCAGAATTTCCAACGTCCACGCACGAAGAAGAATTTAAAAAGTTTTTTAGGGGTGTGCTCCTTTTTGCGAAGGTATGTTAAGGATTTCTCGGAAATCGCTTATCCTCTTCAAACTCTGCTTCGAAAAGACCAAGATTTTAAGTGGGGAACCCAGCAACAAGAATCTTTTGAAGCTCTGAAAAAAGCAATTTTGGAAGCCCCAACATTGATGGCATACAAACCAGAGAGGGATCTACATATCTACACCGATGCGTGCAAGAAGGGCCTCGCAGCTGTAGCAAAACAACCTATTTCAGACGATCCTGAAGCTGAACTAGTACCGATCGCATATGCCAGTCGAGCAGTTGGACCTTCAGAAAAAAATTTGTCAGTGTACCATTTGGAACTCTTGGCTCTGCTGTATGCACTGCGATCTTTCAGATATTTCGTGGTGGGTCGACATTTCTATCTTCATACGGACTCCAAAGCTATTACGTTTCTTCGCCACAGTAAGAACCTGACAGGTAAATTAGCACGCTGGATGTCTGAGATTGATTGTTACGATTTTACGATCGCCCACGTGAAAGGTACCGACAACATAGAAGCCGACAGTTTGAGTCGCTTTGTTAAGCATAGTCGCGACAAGGAAGATGAAGAAGAGAGTGCCTCTGACCCGAGAATTTTCCTAATCGAAGACATGGACCTCATTGATATCGCAAAAGAACAGCGAGAAGATGCAGTACTGAAGAAAATTATTGATCACTTGGAGGATCAAGCAGAAAAGGATCCAGCCTATGAAAGGCAGGCATCGTATTTTGTTTTGAAGAATAATGTAGCATACAAAGTGAATAAGACACCATTCGGTAAAGTCTATTTGTTAGCAGTACCATCGAAATTGCGAGACATTGTATTTGAGAAACTGCATTGTGGGAAACTGGGTGCGTGCCATGGTGGATTTTCGAAAACATACACCCTTTTATTAAAGTCTGTCTATTTCCCCAATATGAAAAAATTTGTGTATGATAAGTGCCAATCTTGTGTAACTTGTCAATTGCTAAAAAAGAGGAGTGGAAAACAGTTCGGTAGTCTTCAGACACATCCTAGCGTTCATCCTTTCTTTAGAATCTATGTGGATCTTGGTGGGACCTACCCTAGTAATAATATCTTACGCCACAAATTTCTAATTATAGTCATAGATGAAGGAACTCGTTTTTGTATTACTGGTTCTCTACCAGATGCTTCTGCAGCTTCTGTTAGTGCTTTCATATATGACAACGTCATATTGAAGTATGGGATACCAACTCAAATCTGTTGTGATAGAGGTGTTGCATTTACCAGTCAATTATTTAAGGAGTTATGTAAAATACTGGGGACTCAAATACATTTCGCTGACGTTCAAGGGCATTTTTCTATTGGGAGTGTAGAAATCGCAGTAAGAAATATAGAACAGCAATTGAAGATCGCCTTAGACAAAACTGACCAATCACGTTGGATTGAACTTCTACCAGAAGTAACCTTTGCCTATAACGTCACGTGCAATTTGAGCATGAAATATTCTCCTTTCGAACTCCTCCACGGCTTTTCTCCTCGGTTGTTGCATTCCGCCATGTTGGGTATGGAATGTCAATTTTCAGAAAACCAAGACAGATTGGAACGAATGAAGTATATACGCGAAAAAGCCCAAGAAAATTTGTACAACCGACATCTGACGTCCAAGAAGTCTTACGACAAGAAGCGAATACAACAAGAATTCAAGCAGGGTGAAGCGGTTTGGATTTTTGATCTGTCTAGAAAACGAGGACAATGTGCTGCTTTCTCGGGAAAGTATTTTGGACCTGGTCAAATTGTGTCCAAAAAACATGACAACAGCTATTATGTTAAGTTTCGAACACCTAGAGGACAGATTAAGATAGACTCATTTTCTATAGACCGGCTTAAGAAGTATTATCCACCTGAGAAGGGAATATCTAAGGACTTGCAAAAGTTAGAGAATCAGGATGCACAAATATTGGGTGAAGGAGTCCAGGAAAAGGATTTTCAGCAGCAGGAGGAGTCCACTTCTTTTTTGATGGAGTATCAGGAAGAGGAAAGCACGGGGGAAGCGGATTCATTGTTCATTCGAGATGTGAAATTGATGACCGAAATTCCGTCGTGGGACGAGACCGGACCCGACACCAAATCGATGGCTGATGTTGAAAAACCGAAGATTGCCGTCAACGAGGAAATTAACCGGAAAGTGGCTTTGTATTATGGGTCTATTACGTCACTGGCAGGACAAGCGATCGTAAATTCATCCAACACCCAGTTGCAACCAAGAGGAGGTGTAGACTTGATGGTACAGTCTTTGGCGGGAAGTGAAATGAGGCAGGAGTGCAAGAAAATTGATCACTTGAACCCAGGTAATGCCGTATTAACCTCAGGATATAATCTACCTGTAGATTATGTTATACATGTATCTGCACCCGATGATAAAAATGCTAAGCGCCTAAAGATGTGTTATGAGAAATCCCTACAGTTGGCTATGGACAATGACATAACGACCATTGCCTTTCCAAATATAGCTACAGGAGTATTTAACTACCCGAAATTAGAGGCTGCAAGAATTGCTTTGAACGTAGTAAGGGAATATCTCGAGGAGTACCTCGATTATTTCGAAAAAATAATTTTTGTTCAATTCGATAAACAAAATCAAATTATTTACGAAAAAGTGATGCACGAATATTTCCCGAAATGAGTTTCTTGTCCTTTACAAGAGCATAAAATTTATATAATGTACTTAACCTAGAGATTAGTTTATTACTGGCCTAACAGGGAGTTATTTCTATGTTAATTTGCAGTATGTTAGTACAACCTTTTACCACCAAAAAAAAATCCTGTGTCCATTATTCTGTTAAAGTGCAGGTCCAGAGGAAGTATTAAACCATCTCTCAAAAACAGTTTTTGCTATGACTTGTCTACCTCCATTGTTGAAAATAAAATTAGGTGAAGTACTGAGATGAACTAGTAGGCATTCCACTTACCTAGAAAAGAAGGAAACATTGAAATTAGTAACGCAATTTAACAGGAACATATATACTTAGGCTAACAGAGATAATAATCAATAGAACATGTGAAAATTTTAAATTTCTCATTATATTTAATTTGTGTTTCAGATAACCTATTTTGTTTTAAGCTGCATTATCCTATCTTTCTCTTTCCCACATGTGACGTCTAATAACACCGAGTTCCAAATAACATCTGTTTATTTTTCCGTAAACTCCCAAATGTTATTTTGTACCAACACTCATTACCGATATCTTTTAATTTGACATTTTCCTTTCCGCATGATGTTAAGGTTTCTTCTCTTTTTGAAGCTCTGCTTTGCAACGAAAATGATACTCTAGCTCCAGATGTCTGCGAAGCTGCAAAAGACTTACATGATCTGAAAGTCCACATTAACGATTATTTTTTAAAGCCTCCAAATCCACGATTTCATCGATTATCAACCAGATCTCCACGTGCACTGTTAGGGTTCATTGGGAAAGCATTGAATTGGTGTTGTGACGTAGCTGACAGTTCTTCTATTGATTCGATAAATAAGAAGGAATTTCATTTGGAACAAACTGTACTGGGTTTACAAAAACAATTGTTAAAAAACAATTTATATATTCAAAACACAACTTCAGAATTTTTAAGTTTTCAAGATCAGATACAGGATAATTTTCAAAAAATTAGAAACTTTTCGGCAAAAATATTGGATCAAGAACATGATCTGGGAGATCATCTTAATAAGCTTGCAAATCGAGTACATAAAGAGGTCATTTCGTTCATTCAAGAATTTTATTCGATTTCAACGCAGTTTGTACAGTTTCTACAAATTTTTAAATATGATCTGACAATTCAGATGTGTACAGATGCTAGGCTGAACCCTAATATAATTCCTTATAAAGTGTTGCACGCACATTTATCTGAATTTGAGAATATCATTTTGAAAAATGGATATAAGTTAGCCATAGATAAGTCGTTATTGGAGATGTATTATTCAATTAATGTTTTGACTTGTTCAATCACCGACACGTACATTTATCTACAGATGAAAATTCCGATCGTTGAAATACAGCCTTCATTTGAGTTATATGATGTGCAGCCACTTCCGTTTGCTGTATACAACCAAACTTGTACCGTTGATATCCAGCCTTTAGTTATGGTAGTTCAAGATAAAAAAGATCTTATACCAATAACAGGAACAAGCCTACTTGCTTGTCATTATAGCCAATCAAAGTTATGTAAGATACCTACACACACTGTGACACGTTCTCGTTTAATAAATTGTGCTCACGCAGCTTTTGTTGCCAGTACAGTCAGGGAAATATTACACAACTGTGACCATACGTGCTATGATTCGAAAGAGGCACAGATTATAGACATTGGATCGCATGAGTTTGTTTTAATACACCCACCAGAATTTCTAACTTTGAAGACTAGAGAAAATGTGTCTACCATTCGAGTTCCAGAAGAAGCCAGATTATACGGAGCCCTTAAAATTCGAATACCATGTAATACTAAATTAATTGTGGAGAGAAATCTTTTCGTCAGATCGGATTTTCCGTGTCTCGACAATGATCTTACAGAACCTGTATTTTTACATCTTTTTCCGAGCCAGCTAGTCTCTAATGATCTGATGCTATTACGATCTACGTATAAAGGGAATGAATTTTTTAATGTTTCATCTTTACTTAACGATGTTTGGAGTTCTTCAATCCGACATATGAATATATCAGCATTTACGATAATTGACCAGACGCCCATTAAGATGCCTATCTATAAGCATGAATATTTTATACCAGGAATTATTATTATTTGGAATATCATCATCACTCTTCTACTTATTTATTTGCTAAGAGAACATGGGATTTTCAATTTTATATGGTTTTGTAGAAAATGTAGTGCGTCTACGGAATTTTCTTTGCAAGAATTGAGCTACTTTTTAGACATTGTGCAAACCGTTATTGCAATTGTAAGTCTAATTTTGCTCTATAGAGTTATGAAAAGTTTAATGAAAAAAATTGGTGATGATACGCCACTGCAGATGAAGAGTTTTGAGAATAGATGTAACGAGAGGATTGAAGAAAGAGATCAAGAACCTGAAGTGACCCCAGAAAAGTTCACCACTTCGAACAGAAATGAGGATGCACATTCAGTGTCAGAATTGAGTTTACCTCCTCCTCCGGAAGAATTGATAGTTAATGACGGAAGTTTTGGTACAGAGATTATAGTACCACCTTCTACCGTCTTGGAATTAAGGAATTCTAACGTAAAATCTTCGTACATTTCCAACTATATAGTGTATTCTTAAAAGCGGATACGGAAACTGAGATGTCGAGCAATTCACGCATTTTGTGAAACAGCATCTAGAAGAAGATATTAGAACGTATATACGCACGACCATATAAAATTGAGAATCATTACCGGACATACCTATTTTTATGAATTTAGAGACCTTCTTCTCCCCCCCCCCACAATTTTTATTTCCAACATAATTTTACTAACACAATCGAGTATTGGGCGATAAAACCCAATCCAACCTCTAGTTACCTTAAATTCCCAACCTAATCAGGAAATGGGTTAGGTTTATGTTGGAAATAATGAGCCCCCCGGCCCCCTTTAGAATATGATATTAAGGAAATTGTATTTAAGATTTTAATAGGAAATTGTTTAGATATTTTGGGCATTTGGTCAGATCATGAATATGAAGTACTTATACTAATACTAATTCTTTCTTTTTCTTCTTTTTTTTATGTTTCTCTATTCTCCTAATTTTTCTGATGCCTCCTACCCACCTCTACTGAAATACTACGATCATTCTCAGACTTTCATAAAAATCACCCTCACAGTCCTCAAATAACGACACTTCCTTTATTTATCTTCCCTGATTTTTTTTTTTACGATACCTTGATATTCTTACCTGAGTTGCCAACCCTGTTTCTCACCGGAAGTAAGTCTTCGGACAATAACCTTACCGCATTTCACTCTAATTTTCCTTACTTTCAAATCTTCTCCACAATTCCACTATTTCGTAAAACCAACCCCCCCGAGACGCCACTGGATTCACGTTTAGGTACCTTGACTTTGAAATCGCCTTTCAAAAGCCTAATAATAGTTATCTTAATCAAATCTTACTTTCCCAATATCATTATCCTTGTTTTTGAACTCTTGTGCCCCCCCCCAAATTTAAAACAGCCATTATAACTTGTCATTCGTTTTGCTTTTATCCTTCTGTTTGTAAACAAACATCGGCCATTACTATACCGAGAGCCTTTGCGAAAACTCCCATCCCTCCGTCATAGCGTCATGGCAGCCATCTTGAAAATTTTCATGTTTACATTTTCCCACGGCTTAGAGACTGTGTTCCTTTGCCATATTTTCGCTACAATTCCTATTTCTTTATATTATAACATCTATAATTTTCACTTTCTACCCTTCTGATATACACCCTTTCTTAATCTTCATCCTAGATACACATATACAGAGTCACATGTTTCTGATAACTTCAATCACTATTCCTTTTTTCCTTTAATATTTTTTTATAAAAAAAAAATTATCTCCCTACAACCCCTTTCCGTACCTCAATGCAGCATTACACCACTAAGAAGAAGAGGATTCATGGACATCAAGAGATATCGACGCTCAGATTTGAACCTCACGATTTGCCCACCAACCGACGCAAGGAATGATATGTTGCTGAACGTTTTTTTTCTCTCACTTTTTGTTCACACTAAATTTTTTTTTGATGCACGTAAAACTCACCTTATCACACGTCACGGACATAAATATTGCTACTATAAATATATTATAATTATACATCTTCAAGCAAGCTCACAGCCACACCCCATCACGCCCAGCGTCATCTATCCAGCCAAGCCGATAACATCTGCCATCTGGTGACAGCTACTTCAACTTCACTACGTCCTTTGCATATGGTCAACGACCAAGCTGGAGTAGATTATCTTGCAGCTGAGACTCTGCCGATTCAGCATTCTACAGTTTCAAGTTCAATGTTATAAACAAGACCATGTGCTTCAGTATCTTAACGATTACGTCAACTATTTAAATGGGAGAAAAGACAGGAACTATCCAAGACATTGAAAGATGATGCTTTCAAATTGACAAATTAACTTTCTTGTGTGTTTATTCTTCAAATATTGATTGATTGATTGATTGGTTTAGTGCTACATTTTATTATCTGTTTACGCTAGTGATTTAAGTGTTTTTTTTTAGTGATGTGTGATTAATTATTTTTTTAAATGTATTTAACATACATAAAGATATACAGTGCGTTCAATAAGTAATTGGACCTGAAACGACAGCGTTCCTCTTTTCGTCGTTCAGTAAGATTTAGTGGCGGGAATGTAGAGATATTGGATTTCCCTAATATTTTTAATATTCAGTATATAAACAAATCAAGATTTAAAACGATATTATTTTTTTATTTTTTTCTTTCTTTATTTTCTGTGGATGATGAGAGACAGACACAACTTGGAATAATAAGACAGTCAGCAAACATTTCAAAATTCTCTTTAGTAGACGATTCCTCATTCTTCATTCTTGGTAAATTTATGTAACTTATGTAATCTGATGTAACCAAAGCGTTCTGTAACTGTTGACAAATTATTAAATAAGTCGAGAAATCCATTTACCTTGCACTTTCCTGAATCCTACACGTGCGTACTTTGGATGTTTTTCCGTAATTTCGTCGGCCATCTTCCTACTTTGTTTGATATAAAAACGTCCCAGGACCCGGAAGAGGAGAGTAGCACTCGAGAAGCGGTGAAGTACACGAGGAGCGGTAAAGTTCACGAGGAGCGAGTGTGAGCAACGACAGGAGAGACCTATACCAAGTTCCTCGCCAATTCGACACAGAAGCCGAGACATGGAGACCACCAGTCGACGACCAGAAACGGAGGTACGGAATACACATCCAAGGTCCTAAACGCCCAAACAACCTTCCTTTTCTTTCTTCCTAAACAAACTCTCGACTCTCTTTTTTTTTTAATATTTGTTTTTATTTATTTCTACCCACATGCCCTATAAACTAAAACGCTCGTCGTCTTCTCAGTTACCTCTCAAATCTACCAGTGAGCTATATTTCCCAAGTTAACGATAATAGTTTCCTTTCTTTCTTCAAAACGACGACGAAAGCATTCCTACCGAATGCACAAGCGTAAGAGTCCGTACAACACATTTGAAAAAAGGTATGAACATAGGGAAATCCGTCGGAAATATTTCACAGAAATTCTCAAAATGAATTTGTATGAGATATGGGAGTGCTCTTGGGATGATAAAGTACGCACAGATGTAGACTCGCAAAAGTTCCTTAAAGAACATTGCAGTACTACCGCAGACTTTCTTATTCCTAAGAGTTGCTACAACGGCGGACGAACAGAAGTTTTCCGTTCATATGTGAATTGTGCGGACGATGAAGAAATAAAATATTTTGATATTACATCGTTATACCCCTACGTAATGGCAAGGAAACCTCTTCCGGTGGGGGCGCCTAAGATACATAAGGGGCCGGTTTTCGCAGATGTGGGAAAAATTCATGGGATTGTAACATGTACTGTATTGGCTCCTAAACAACTCTTTTTTCCCATCTTACCGTATGTAGCGCAAAGCCGATTAATATTTGGACTTTGTAGGCTATGTATGGAAGGAGAAACTATTGATAATTGCACACATAGTGATACTGAACGTGCATTAACTGGAACTTTTTGTACACCAGAGCTTCACCGTGCTCTTGAAAACGGTTATAAAATCGTCAAAATTTATGAAATATGGGAATTTGAACTCATGGGTTCTGAAGATCGGAATTCACCTAGTTTATTTCGGGACTATGTGAATACGTTTCTTCAGATGAAGCAGGAAGCATCAGGCTATCCTGCTTGGTGTAAAACTGAAGAAGACAAAGATAAATATATTGACGATTACAATGCTCACGAATGCATAAAATTAAATAAAGATAATATTAGGTCGAACCCTGGACTTAGACAATGCGCGAAGTTGTACCTCAATTCCTTATACGGAAAATGGGGTCAACGTACAGATATGACACAGTGTGTAATTATTGATAGTGGGACAGAGTTCCATAGGTACCTTGCTACACCGAGATATGAGGTTCATAGTGTTATCCAGTTGGTGATGAACATCTTATTCTAACATATAAAGGCTTGGAAACTGAAAATGTACCTCTGGAATTTTCCAATGTCGTGCATGCTGGTTTTATTACTTCATGGGCCAGGCTACAATTATATGACTTACTTGTGACTGTAGGACCTGAAGACGTAATTTATTGTGACACAGACAGTATTATGCTTACGTGTAAAAAAGATAGGGAATCTCCGTTGAAGCTTGGAAACTATTTGGGTGATCTCACTGATGAAATTGAAGAAGGGTGGGAGTTTGTAACGTTTAGAGGCTTAGGGCCAAAAAATTATAGTATGCGGCTTAAAAATGCCGCAGGGGAATTTCGGAATATTTTCAAAATTCGGGGAATTACACTAAATGATAGGACCTCTCAAAGAATAAACTTCTATGGATTAGTGACAGGAAATATTAATTGTACAACTATAGAGAATCCAAATAGCATTGTGCGGAAACAAGGGTTTACTATCTTTTCACGTAAAGAGACAAAAACACACCAACAGGTAAACAAAAAACGTAAACGTATTGACGATATACAAAGTAACGAACCAGTACCAAAGACAAGAAGTTTACCTCATGGATACGTGCAATAATAATTTTAGCTTGGCTTATAAGTGATTGATTTTATTTATTTATTTATTTATTTTTAACTGAACATTAGTAGAGTATCACTATTTATTTATTTATTTATTTATTTCATCGTTTGCTGTGCAAACTCATAAATTGTAGACCAAAGTATACTCATAACAACAGCTAAGCTGTGATTCTAGTCATTTCAAGTTTTAATATTTATTTTTAACTTATTCTTAATTTATTTTTAATTTATTTTGTTAATTGTGTGAGTGAGTGTGTGAATGAGTATATAAAGTAAAGTATCTATTGTATGCATTCAGTTTAATACAAGATGTTAAAGTTTCAACATCCATCAACCATTTTAATTGCTGGTCCTTCACGAGCAGGCAAAACATGTTTTGTAAATCGATTATTAAATGAACGTGATCAAATGTTTACTATGAAATTTAATGAAATTGTATGGTGTTATGGTGCAGTCATACCAAATTTAGATGCAAGTTCAGAAATTCGTTTTATAGAAGGTATTCCAGATATGAATAATTTTGAAATACAAGAAAATTCACTATTAATATTAGATGACTTAATGTCTGAAACCAATGGTGATGTTGCAAACTTATTTACAAAATATGCACATCATAAAAAATTAACAGTAATATTTATTGTTCAAAATTTATTTCCAAAAGGAAAACATGCTCGTGATATAAGTTTAAATGCACATTATATTATAGTATTTAAAAATCCTCGTGATAAATTACAAATACAATATTTAGCAAGACAAATTATGCCACGTTATAGTAAACAAGTTGTGAATGTGTTCGAAGATGTAACACGTGAACCTCACACTTATTTGTTATTTGACTTAACACAAAAAACAAATGATGCATTACGATTACGTACAAATATTTTTCCTAATGAAATATTGCATGTATATGGAAATGTAAAAGACAGTAATTCATTCGTTTACGTTTAGTTTAGTTCAAGATGTTGAAGGTGAAACAACACATTGATACTCTCCGTGCTTTGTGCAAATGCAAAAGCGCAAAGCGAAAACAAATTATACGACATGCATCTGGTGATTTAATACGCACTATTTCACAAGTTGCTGAAAACACAATAAAAGGAAATATTCCATTGAATTCGCATCAGAAGCAACGTTTACGTAGACATAAAAAGATCTTGCGTGCTTTATCTGCACAACGTACAGCACTTAATAAGAAAAAGAAAATCTTATTACAAAAAGGTGGTGCGTTTTTACCATTAATCTTAGGACCATTACTTGGTGCAGTAGCAAGTAGTTTGTTTGGAAGATAAGTATGTCAGAATTTCGTAAAATGATATTAGTTCCTGAAAATGCAATGCAGCAAATGCATGCAAATATAAAATCAATAGATTCACATCAATCACGTTTAGATGAAGAAATGAATAATATTTTACAGCGTCGTAATCTTAGTGTTGATGAAAAATGGAAATTGTATCAGCAGGCATTACAACAGTATTTAAATTATACTTCATCTGTTTCACAAAATCCTATCACATTACCTATTATTGAAAAAGATGCTGGTGAAACATCATCAGTTGAAGAAAAAATAATTCTATTTTACCCATTGTATCGGACATTTTACATTCAGTACCGAAAACACAACGAAGGAAAACAGATCTATTATTAAAACAGTTAACAAGTTCTGATAAAATTCATTGGGATCAAACGGGAACAGTACGTATTCAAGGAAAAATAATACCGGGATCTAATATTATCGATTTAGTAAATGATGTTGTTCGTACACGTAAATATTCTAGAAATCCTATAGGTATTCATGAATTTAAAAGTTTATTAGATGATATTAATGTACCACGGGAATTTATTTCCACACCTATTGTTAAATCACATAGCAAAGTTAAAAAATCAAAAAGTCCAACAATCGTAGCAAATATATTTAAAAATTGGAAAGATTATAAAATGTAAAACATGGTAAAATTGTCAAAATTATATTATGATTATACGAATCCTGCTTCTTTATCAAGTATTAAAACACTACAAAGAAAAACAAATTTATCGAAAAAGAAAATTAAAGAATGGTTAGCATCTCAAGATGCGTATACATTACATGCACCAGCACGTAAAGTGTTTGAACGTAAACAATATTATGTTAGTGCACCAAATGAAACATTACAAATGGATTTAGCAGATATGCAAAATATTGCAAAGTATAACAAAAATTATAAGTATATATTATGTTGTATAGATATTTTTCTCGGTACCCGTATTGTGTTCCCTTAAAAACAAAAACAGGTCCTGAAATGGCAAAAGCAATCTGAAAAAATTTTAAAAATTTTAAACTTCCTGTGTTTAATGTACAAACTGATTTAGGTACAGAATTTTATAATCGTTATGTAAAACGAATATTTAAAGAATATGAAATTAATCATTATAGTGTACATTCAGAAATTAAATGTGCATTAGCAGAACGATTTATAAGAACACTAAAAGAAAAATTGTATCGTTATTTTACTGCTAAGAATACATATCGTTATATAGATGTGTTAGAGCAAATTGTAAAAAATTATAATCACACGTATCATAGTATTAATAAAATGGCACCTGCAGATGTAACTCATTCTAATGTTGATCAAGTTTGGAATACATTGTATGGTGATAAAATGAATAAAAAGAAAATAACATGTAAATTTCACCCGGGTGATTATGTACGTGTTAGTAAATATAAACATAAGTTAGAAAAGGGATATTTACCAAAATGGTCTCAAGAAATTTTTATCGTTGATAAATGTATTCCGACAAATGCTATTACTTATAAATTAAAAGATTGGAATGATGAAGAAATTAAAGGTATATTTTATACACAAGAATTACAAAAAATAAATGTGAATTCAAAGAAGACATATTTAATCGAAAAAGTATTAAAACGAAAGAAAGGTATGATGTATGTAAAATGGTTAGGATATCCGTCAAGTATGAATTCATGGATTAAAACAATTTCTGTTCAGTCTTCAAAATGAGTTCAATGATAAAACATGATTTCTATGTTACTCTTCCTTCAAATGCTAGTACTGAAATTTTTAGTAATAATACAACTTCTTCATTCATAGTAAAGCTAGCACAACCTATTCAGTTAAGTGAGGGAGAATGGTATGTTGCATTAACACAGCTTAATGTACCTTTTAGTTTTTATAATGTTCGTCAAAAGGAAAAAATTGAAATAGAAGCCGTCATTAATGATGAAGTTCAAATTGCAAACATTAATATTACACCAGGATACTATACTTCTATTACATCCATTTTAGATATGATTCCTGAACACTTGCGCTTGTTAAAATATTATAAAAATAAAAATCAGGTTGGAATTAAACATTCTTTAAAATTAAAAGATTTTTTTGTCATTCGGATGACACAGGGATTACAACATTTACTTGGATATATAAATGAAAATACAACTGCGTTTACAGACATTGTTTTTCTAAAACCTGCTAATGTAGAAGTACCACAAATATCACGTGGAAACTTTTTATGCAATTTAGATTACAATATACCAAACATTCTTAATGTTTGTGTTGATATTGTAAAGCAACAAGAAGATATTGGACCATTACTTCGTAAAGTTAGTGCATATAATATTGAGCATGGAAATGTAAAATGTTTTCTATTTCACACACCACAATACGCTAAAGTTGTAAAATCTTATTTTAACACAATTGAAGTAAACTTAAAAGATGAGCACGGTTTAAAATTGCCATTTGAATTTGGAACTTCAAACTTGACACTTCACTTTAAACGAAAATGATTTCTGAAAGTATAGATGATAGTTTTTTACATTACACTTGTATCAAACGCTAGTACTGATGTATATCCTACAAATAATCCATCACATTTTATAAATCAACTAAAAAATAATATTCAGTTATCAGAAACCGATTGGTATGTAGGATTAAGTGAATTGCATGTTCCTTTAACATGTTATAATGTTAACGATGGGGAAAATGTTATGTGGTATAAAATAAAAAATGAAGAAGCACAAAAAAAAATTGTCAGTGGATATTACCACTCCGCACATCATATTGTTGATGAATTAAATAAAATAACAAAAGACATAAAATTTTCTGTATCAAATATTTTACAAGTAGATTGTACTAATCGTGTTGAAGGAGCATTATTATCACCAACATTAGCATTACAATTAGGACTTCGTAAACATAAAGATCTTGTTTTCTATAGACGTGTAATTAAACAACCGTATGTTGATATTGGTTACCCACATCAAATATTTATTTACACTGATATCATACAATATCAGTTTTTAGGTGATACAAAAGCTCCTTTATTACGTATTGCAACAATATCAGATGTTAAATATGGTAAAGTGAAAACATTAACATTTCGAGATATTCATTATCTTCCACTTGCAAAGTTTTCATTTAACAGTATTGAAATACTATTAAAAGATCATGCAGGACGAAATTTGCCATTTCGTTCTGGGACACTAAGTGTTACACTTCATTTTAAGCGCTCTCCTAATAAAAATTAATTAATTAATTAATTTTATTCAGAATGAAATTTACAAGACATCACGGACATGGTATCCCATACTTTTCAGGACCTGTATATCAACGGGGACATGGTATAGGTAGTTTCTTCCAAGGATTGTTTCGTTTTGCATTACCATTTCTTAAACAGGGTGCAAAAACTTTAGGTCGACAGGCATTACAGACGGGAATACAAGTAGCGGGTGATGTATTAGAAGATAAACCATTTAAAGAATCTGTTCGTGCACGTGTAAAAGAAGCTGGTGACACATTAAAGACAAAAGCTGTTAACAAAGTTGGTCAGTTATTAACTGGAAGTGGCAAGAGACGGCCACGCAAGCGTAATGCTCCGGCAATCATTCGTTTTGGGCCTCCAACTAAACGTAACCGTACTAACAAAAGCAAATCAAAAGAAAAATAAAAATAAAAATAAGTCGTGTTACAGATATATTTTCATAATGGCACTACTTAATTCAAGCAGTGTGGAATGCTGTACCAACGATTTCGATTTATTTAGTACTCCAATGACGCAAACTGCAATCGAATCTTGCTTTAATGCTGAATACCATCCAATTTCAACATTAAGTTCTGATGGACCTATTGATTTTTTATTCCCGGTGAAACAGGAGAATTTATTCATACTGCATATCTTTATCTTTACGTACGTTGTAAAATTACAAAACCTGATGACACAGCATTAGCTGACACCGATGTTGTAGCACCAACAAATAATTTCCTACATTCATTATTTAGTCAAATTGACATTTCATTAAATGATAAATTAATTACTTCTTCATCAGGATTTTATCCTTATCGTGCATACCTTGAAACATTATTAAATTATTCCCGTGATGCTTCTGATACACATTTGAAATTAGGTATGTGGTATAAAGATACCGCTAAACAATTTGATACCATTGATAATGCTAATGTAGGTTTTCAACAACGTGCTAATTATATTAAAAATAGTAAATCGTTTGAAATGTATGGGCGTCTGTATACAGATATTGCTGGATTACCAAGAGCACTTGTAAATAAAGTAGGTCTTCGTATAAAATTACATCGCAGTAAAGATGCTTTTTGTTTATTATCTCCTGTAAATACTTCTTATAAAGTAAAACTTGAAGATGTTACTCTACATATACGTCGCATTGATGTTGCACCTCATTTGGCAATGGAAATCAATACTAATATGAATCATGAAACAACAAAATATCCCCTTACAAGAGTACAAACAAGATCGTATACTATTCCTGCAAACGTTAATTCATACAATCTTGATAATATTTTCTGGGTAACGTACCTAAAGGTCTCGTTATCGGTTTTGTTTCCAATTCGGCATTTAATGGAAAATCTGAACTAAATCCATTTCATTTTCAACACTTTAACGTTAACAAACTGCAGCTACAGGTTGGATCAAAATCTTTTCCTCCCAGTCCCCTCAACCCCAATTTTAAAAACAATTTGTACCTTCTAAGTTACCATTCTCTGTTTTCCGGTACTGGTTTATATTATAAAGATGATGCACATACTATTACTCCTGAAGAATATCCACACGGCTATACTCTTTATGCATTTATTCTATCACCTACAGCATCATTAGATGATTGTACGTGGGACCTTGTGCGTGATGCACCTGTAAATGTTAAAGTTTCCTTTTCTGAAAATTTATCTGAACCTATAACATGTATTGTATACGCTCAGTTTGATTCTTTAATTCAAATTGATAAAGATAGAAATATATATACTGATAATACTTTTTAGAAGTATCATTTTAATAAAAGAAGTATAGGAGGTCACTTCTAAGCATATGAATTACATGTGCCCTTCTGGTACAAAGTGTGTTAAACATTGTATATTGTAATATTTTTGCTTGATTATTCAAAGAGTTGCAAGGTATCATACTATGAAGTTTCTCAAATTATTTTTTATGCGTTAGCACCATTTATCGTTATTGGAAAAGTTATAAAAAAATCTGTGAATAATATTATGAGCATGCTATTTCGTTTTATGAGAATATTCCGTATTCCCCACTAGGTCTTCCAACATATACGCGTATAAAGTGATGTAAAGTGAAGTGAAGTGATGTGAATTTAAAAACAAACGTTATGTACACGGATGATTTAATAAAAGTGTTACTTCGTGATAAACTTACTGGTGCATATGTGCATGGCATTTATCCTATTGATAGAATACCAAAAACTGTACAACCACCGGCTGGACTTATTATAAATTTAAGCAATTCATCTTCAGGTGGCACACATTGGGTGTGTGTATTCATTGATGAAAATCAAAGAGGGTACTATTTCGATAGTCTAGCTTTACCATTTCCAAAAGAAATAAAAATTTTTTAAATAAAAATTGTAAAATATATTTTACAAATAGTTCCGCATATCAAGATGATAATTCAATCTTGTGTGGACAATTTGTGTTGTACTTTCTGCATCATATTGTACGAAAGAAAAGCTTTCAAGAATGTTTAAATTTATTCAGAAAAAATAATCTTAAACAAAATGATAAAATTGTATTCAATCATGTAACCAATATAATGAAAAAGAAAAACAAGTACAATAGCTTAATAAAATTTTTATTTACAATTTAAAATCTTGTATTTTTATTTACAAGAACATATCATTTCCTTTTTACAACTTTGCAAATGCATTAGTTAATGTTATAGTACGTTGAAACTTCCACCAATAACATAATTGTTGTGCATTACGAAATGCACATCCTGATTTTTTATCAAGTTTAATATTTTGTTCATGAAAAGTACAATAATCATTAAATACGTTTGCATGCAATGTGTTTAATGGTGGACACTATTTACTTTCCAAATCAATAACATTAGCTAGTGCAAAAATATTTTTAATCCAAAGTGTTTTTTCTGCACCTTTACAATAAAAGGTTGCATCTTGTTTACAAAGTTGATATATAAGGTTACGTATGTGTGATGCAGTATAACCGCATTTATCATTCCAAGTTAATCCGTGTAAGTTTAATGTTAACCATTCAATTTGTTTTTGACAACCTATCGGAAGTACGTTGTATTCTACTGGTGATTTTATTAAACAATGCAAATTTACTGTATCATCACACGCAGTTAAACAAAATTCACGTATGATAAATTCATGATTTGAAATCTTGAAATCTTGTATGTCAATAATGTATTCATTAACACATGGTGAAATTTTATGTTTACGTTCTAAGAAAAACGGTATAATTTGTCCAACAAATTCAGTGTTGTTTAAACAATCACGCGCTTTGCGTATAAAGTTTATACTTGAAATTTCACTATGGTGTTCTTCAAACACTTCAAATAAATCAATAAGAGTTATATCGTTGGATAAATATTCTGCAGCAAAAGTTCCTATATCACGAAGAAATAAACATTCATGTTCAAGATGCAGCAAGCATTATTCACAATAAATATTGTTTAAACGTAAGTATAAACTTATAGTTTTTAAAACACAAACTTCACTAATATCTTCTTCACTACATAATACACATACACTAATATCGGAAAACATTTTGCACAGTATGTTTTCTTAACACACTTCACTATACGCATTCGATCTGTCTTTTTCAAGTAAAATACGCAAAAGATTTTCTCTTGCATTCACATCAATTGTTAGTTCCCCATATGTAATATTAAAATAGTCTCTTGTTAACGGTCCAATAGTGTGTGTTTCTCCATAAATGTCAAACAATTCGTCCTGTACACGTGGAGTCATCAGCACAGACCAAACACGTAATCCTAAAATATCGTCATCACAATAAAAACATTCATGAGTCCAATGAAATGTATCATTCCAATAACATGCATAGCATATCAAATAATCATTTGGATTCCATTTCACAATACTCTCTCTAATACAGTTCACATCTACGTAGTTAACACAACATTCACACTTCCACACTAATTTTGCTGAAGCAGGTGAAGGTGGCGGCGTACCCACATTTGATACCAGGCCTTCGTCTGATTCCGCCTCAGAATCCACGTTATCCTCCGAAAACTCGTACACTTCGTCATCGGGTAAATCATTTGTCTCTTCACTATCAGATGATAAACATGGGTAAACTTCTACATTATCATTTTCATATCTTTCTAATTGTGTTTCGTTAAATGATGAATCGGGAGAATTTGGATAGTCCTCTATTTTTACTTTCTTTTTACAAAAAGTATCATTCTCATCGTCTAACTTACGCTTCTCAACATTGTCTTCAACAAACTGATGGTTCTCCATCGCTAACAAAACTATACATATAATTTTTAGAAATCAATATTTAAATAAAAAAATCAAATGACGTCACGCGTTCGCGTCCGCACACGCGGGTGGTTTCCGCTCGCGCACGCCTCCGCGCACCTTCCCGCGCCCGCCCCGCGCCGCGCCGCGTTTCCGCCATCGACTGCAAGGTTCTAATATTTTTCTTAAAATTATTATTTTTCAAAAACATCCCAACTGGAAAACCGTCGTATACATATTATCTTACCACGCTATCATCATGTGGTACTATTCTTTCTTTCTTTCTTGTTGCTTACAATTCATCTTTCGCAACAAGCCTTTTCCCACACCAACCCTACAAAATCTTTTTAAAAACATACACCTGCATAGCATTGTGTACATGATCTCTCTTTTGTTTACTATTTAACATATGTACATTAACAACAAACCTTTTTCCCACACTACCCTCCAAATCTTTTTAAACACAAACAAGTGTATAGCATTATATGCTTCATTTCTCTTTTATCCTTCTCACCAATTATTCTTTTTAAAAACATACAGCTGCATAGCGTTGTATATACAATTTCTCTTTTATCCTCTATTATCCTTTTGTTTTGTTTTGTATTCTTTAAACATATAGCTGCATAGCGTTGTATGCTTCATTTCTCTTTTATCCTTTTGTTTACATGCCGTCAAAAAATTCTATACACCTTCTCAACAACCCCTCCTCCAAACCATGTTTTTCTATCCTCTCATATTGTATACCCTCCCCCTACTACAACCATTCTCTTTTGTTCTCTTTTGTTTACGTTCTATTCTGTTTACCTCCCCTTTTCTCCCATAAGTTTAACATTGTGTCCAATATTGGCTAAAGTCTACTCACGTATTTCCTACTTTGAAGTCATCTTTGCATCGCCAGAGTTTCGTTCCTTTAATGTGGCCCTTTTAATCAAGGGGGCCCTATTTTGAAAAGGGGCCCTTTGATTACATTAACCTATTTTCCGAAAGAAACAAAATAAAAATACATGTCGATTTATTTTCGGTCTAGTGTATATGTGCCAAGTTTGAAGAAAATACGATGATGAGAAACCCTTGTGAAACTATCTCCTTCACACTTTCAATTTTTGGATTGACGGGTTTTTACCCCAAAGTCTTCAATTTCACAAAGTGTGAAGCGTAGGGAAAAATTGAAGTGTATTGGTTCTTCAAATTTCCAATAAGGAGCAAATAATTAATATTTTCTGCGAAACTTCCGTATGTTGTGCATGTAAAAGTCTAAGGAGGAAATATTTACAAACTACTTGTTATTAAATAAAAATTGGAGGTAAGTGCAACTTTGCATATATGCAAACACCATAAAATGTTCCATAGACCCCGTAATATTTGCAGTAATTTTAAAAAAATGTTTTCCATGTTTAATACAACGAAACCACACCAAATTAAAAAATCAATCTGATTGGAAAAATTGCTCATTAAAGGGATAATCATATTTCTTAATCAAGATACCATGTCTTGAGTATTTCAAATATAATTTCATTTTTATTTATATTCCATGCGTGGTTTCTGAACATAGCCTGTACAAAAAGAATCAACAAAACACTGTTTGGGTTGAGCAGTATCTTCTATATTGTCAACGACAAGTTCTATATGTTGATTAAACTTTGATCATCTCTCATGAAAAAAAATGTAGATTACCATGTCTCTAATTTTGACGCGTTTGAACTCTGATAAATATCGTAGTTATCTTTCAGTGCAATGTTTGACCCACAGAGACTTACGAGAGAGAAAATATACGTATTTCGTGAAAAAACAATAAGAGGAGACAATCATGCGTTTTAGACTTGTATTACTAGGCTCACAATACTTCCCGTGTGTATGACAACCTTTAATATTCGAGACACTCCGTGTTAAGGATCTGTCTGCGTCAGACCAGGTCATTTCGAGTCACCGGGTCCGATGGGTCATGGGTCTGTCTACCTCTGGATCTTTCAGGTCACGAGTCAGAAAGTTCTTGACCGATTCCATCACTGGCACAAAAGTAAATGGCTACTTTTTAGTGTTATAAAAATTCGTTTCTCTCGAAAAGTACGCATGATAATTTACCCTCAAGAATCTCATTTTGTTCGTGTCATTATCGATTTACGCATACCTCATCTTTAGATAGTATTATAATTAAACCAAAAAAAAGTTAATGAGTTGATCATAATTTTTGGCCTATTTGCTAATGCCATAAGCCTGTGCTAATGTCATAATGAAAACCTTGATATCAGCAAACTTCAGTGAGCTCCCCCGTGGTTAAGAGGTTAGCGTACGCAATTTTGGTGAAGGCGGAGGTTCAGGTTCGATTCCCGTCCGGAGCTCATGTGGTTTGGATGCAATGTAAATGTTTAGGTCCGTGTCTTATATAGCCTAGTTGCTGAAAGGGATCCTAAACTTAAAAAATCGAATGAAATCAGGGGCGAATCCAGGGGGCGATCGGAGCGACCCCCCAGATAAATAAAATCCATCCCAGAGTTTGGAGCCCTTAAAAGTTGCATTATGACAACCCAACGCCCCCCCCCAGAAGTCGGTCCTGGATCCGCCCCGGAATCAAATCGTTCTTCATTGTTTTTTCATCATAATTAGTTGGCATGGTTGCTTATCTTACATCATCAAATTTTAACTTTACGGAAAAAAGAAGAAAAGAAAGAAAGAAAACTAGTTTTTTCTTAATTTGCTCGAATACATACACTCACTCATATAATTTGTTCAGCTGAATGAGACCTATCCATACGTTATAAATATTGTAGAATTATACACAACTTTCATGTTTCTCTTTACATCATGAATTACCTCCGAAATAAAATGAAATGAAATCTTTCAGTTTAACATTCCACGTTTATGCCAGTTAGGCTTAGGAAGACGGGGAGACAGTGATTAAGACAAGTGAATGATGATGGAAGAATTCGTGGAATGAGAAAGTTGGAGGAAATGAGAGTACGCCTAGAAAACCCACAGACACGATGTTGTCCACCATAAACTTACTAGACAGACGATCGAACCAGGGACTGCACGCACCAGAGAGGTAAGTGCTTTACCACTGAACCGAAGTGCCGCCATTATTACTTCTCGAAGTCTTATGGTGTTATTTTTCTATACGTAGAAACAATGGCCGATCTAGAAGGTAAAAAATGGAGGAGCAGCCAGAATCCAGAGTACGTCTGGTATGAATTTAGTATAATGTGTCAAAAATATTTCAGCTTCTTAAATTATTTTTGTCACTCAAAAAGTTGGAGTTCCAGTCCCCCCCCCCGGGCCCAAGCTATATCCGCCACTGCGTACAAATTACATTCTACCTATGTGTATTAAATGTGTGTAAAATCCAAAAGAAAATAAATGAACATCAACCTCTAAGGCACTCGTCCAACTATCACACAGTAACTGTAATCTCTTCGTGCCATGCCAACCATGAGACTGAAAAATGTGCCACAGATTGCTTTGTAAACACGAAAAATGTCAAAATGTCTTCAGCTTTTTAGTGTTTGACTTTGATTTTAAGGAGAAGTTTAACATTACCTTCGTTGTCAACTGACAATAAAGAACAAAACTGCATTATAAGCAACAAATGCAACTAATTGAACCTGCAAATTACTGACAGAACAATAGGTTGCTATTAAAATCACCACACCTAACTTTTACTATACTAACATACTTTTAATGACCTTAGAGGTTATTCAAATGTAATGTTTAAACCTCGTTGGCCATCTCACATTCTTTTGGCCTTGTCCTCTTCAGCCACAAGGAACATGCAAGGGTGAACTTTGAAGAAATATCGAAGATGTATTTTCTATTGTATTCTCCAACTACAGTACAAACAAACTAGCATTAAATAATAGTTCCAAAACGCAGAAATAATCACTAAATTATGAAAATTTAAATTTAGCATAATAATACTTTATATGAATCATTCTTCGTTTCACTTTGAACAGAATATGTCATCCAAATTATTATATCGGGAGGAGTTTGTCCCACCGGAAGTGGTCTACTGCATCCCTTCTTCAAAACTATGATACATGAGGTTATATATCACTCTTTTGCAGGGTACGTCCTTTAGCAAACAGTGTCTCTATTCAGTTAAATTGGGCCCATGCCCCAGGTCTGCCACACTCCCGGACAAAATTTTCTGGAAGAAGGTTTGTTTGTCGTAATATGTACTATGATAACTGTATATAGATAAAACTGTAAAAGATGGGAGGGGTACAGTTGCTCAGTAGGACCTCTGGTACTAGGGATCCTTGGTTCGATCCCCAAGTCGTGTGAGTGTGGTGGAGGACATCGTATCTGCGAGTTTTCTCGTGTTCTCGCATTTCCTCCATTCTCATTCCACCAATTCCTTCATAATCATTCATTTTAATTGATAATCCGCCTGTTTTAACATAAAGAGCACAATCGTGAAATGTTAAAGATCTTTCCCTTTTTATACAGGTTGTTAGTGACTTATAACCAAAAAAAATGTACGAAGTGATTTCTCACATCAAAGTAAGAAATATGTTTATAAGTATCTGTAGGGAAAAAGTGCATAGTTTCGGAGTTAGGGCTGTCCAAAATCGTCGAAAACTAAATTTCAACACCTTCGATTTCGAATCTCAGAAACTGTGGAGTGGCGGTCCATTTCAACGCAAAGGAAATCATACATAAGCAATCCAAAAATGCGTATTTCATCGATGTACAATGATTGTTTATACAAGAGATTTTCTACTGGGTATATTTGCCAGACATGCTCTCAAGATAGTTCTCAGATATGCTATGATCTCAAGTGGGTCTAAAGTAGGAAAAAGGTAATCTTTGACAACACTGGACTCAGAATGTTTAGGCGGAAAGTCGAATGTGTTATGGAATGGCAGCATCACGTTCTCTCGTGTTCTTAATAACGCATATTCCTATGTTTTATTTCACGCTTTATGTGAAAAGAAAAAAACCGTAAAATTCACCGTGACAACATACATCGCAGCATGCATCATTCTGAACACAGTGAACCGTGGAGTTGGTGGTTCCTAACACTTCCAACTTCCGGACAAAGTATTTCACGTGTAGTTTTGTCAAGATTTTCGTTTTGTTTACTTTAGACCCACCTTGGAATCTGATATTCTGTTCAGAGCATGTCTGAGAATTATATCCTGTAGAGAATCCCTTCTCGTGGGTTCGTTTCTTCTGGATGATTTTATCAACGACTCAGACAAATTTGTTCATACTTTAATACAACCAAAATACAGATTTCATTATTAACCTGATAATATGGTCTAACTTACTTAAATTGAAAATTTTACAACGGGTACATTACTCTTGGGTTTGAGTTTTTTTCGGACGAATTTCTCAACAACGACTCAGGGATTTTGATTCGCGTGTCGGATTTGGATTTTTATTTCAATTATAATCTGATAATATGATATGGCTCATTTGTTCTGAAAAACTCCACAAGATTTACCCTTGGGAGTGGGTTTATTTTTTAAGAATTCTCTTAACAACGGAGTAGACGGTTTTATTCATATTTCATTAATAACCCTACAATGTAACATTAATTATTTCTCACAAAAATATCCATAAGGAGTAATTTACTATTTTTTGACAATTTCCTTCAATACAACTAGTGTGATTTTGTCTATATCTAAAACAAATATTTAATAAATAACTAATATATAGCATAAGTCATTTCTCATGGAAAAGTTTGCTAAGGGTAGTTTACTTCTGGGAGTGAATTTTCTTCGAACGGAGTTTTCCGAAAATATAATTTTGTTTATATTTCACAAATAAATACTTCAGTAATAACTGTAGCATAATATGATTTAGTTTAATTAATTGGAGCGAGAAATTTTAGTGCGGTGGGCCGGATCTTTGATTTTTCTATTTATCGAAGAGAGTAAACTATTGATAATGGTATTTTAAGGTATAACTGTTAGAATTGAAATATAAACTCCATTTTGAAGTACTATTACTCAAAAAACGACTGGAAGCTTTGAAATGTGGGTGTGAAGAAGAATGGAAAGAATTAGCTAAAACGAACGAACGAAAGAACGGAAAACGAATGAAAGGGTGTTAGAAATGGTGAAGGAGAAAAGAACAATTTTAGATATTATTAAGAAGAGGAAGAGAAACTGGTTGAGACATTGGCTAAGAAGGGATGTGCTAGATAATATGGTGGCAGAAAAGAAAGGGAGAAGGTGAAGGAGACTACAATTAATGGACGATATCAAAACAGAAAAATCGTATTTGAAGACGAATAGGTTAGCAGAAGACCATGGAGCATGGAAGCTTTAGTTGCTACAAGTGACTTGTCAATAATGGCAGAATATCTATGAGGATGATTGACCTACAAAACGTAGCTTTCTTTGTGAAACTATTGCAAGAGAGAGCAACAATGTGAAAAAGCTAATACGGACAAAGAATTTGATGAAGAAAGCTAAACATGTTAATGTTTTGTCCTGAATTTCCAGTTTCTACTTTAACGTCTTACGACTATACGATAAAGGAGACGGGTGTTTAATGAATGTAAATGATTACAAAAGAATAAATGACTGAGATGAGATTTTAAGAGGAGACGATGATGTTCTCCACGGTAAGCTTACATGCGCTGGAATAGAACCGGGACCCCTGACACCAGAAGTGGGCATTGTACCACTGAACCATCATCCCTCTCCAGACTAGTATATATATATATATATATATATATATATATATATATATATATAGTCTTGTTCCTATCAATATGTATTAAATGTGAGTAGGAGTATATATAAGAGGAAGAGAGTCACGATTTTTAATCAAGGCTGTTGCATGATGGATGAGAAATAGGCAGTCATGATTATATATAAATAAATAAATACATTTATATATTATGTGTAACTGATAATACTTTAGACTAGAATAAATCATTTAAAAAAAAATAATATTAACTGACTTCAATCAGGATGAAGTTCAACACCTCCCCTGGCCCGCCCAATCCCCAGATCTCAACATAATTGAACATATGTGGTCCGTCTTGGAAACACGACTCCGGCGACGATTTCCACCTCCATCCTCTCTCACAGAACTGGCCGATGCCCTGCAGGAGGAATGGTGTACAATTTCACTTGCTACCATTCACGACCTCTATGCCTCCATCCCACGTCGCATTAAAGCTGTTCTGAAGGCGAAAGGTGGCCCGACACCATATTAATCTGGTAAGTTACAATTTCGTTCACGTGTTTCCATTTTTCTGAACACCATCTGTATATATATATATCCAGTGTTAAGTATTGTGAATATTTCTTTTCATTATTTTTCTTTTTAATAGTATTCTAATAAATAGTATAGTGTCATTTAACCCAATGTGTTTTCGTTGTGTGTGTGAATGATGTTTGTGTGCGTTATGGTCTGGATGACCGTCTGATCCTTCGTGAGGTTTTCGAGACGAGCCATCCGAACCTCTCGGTGCCTAATGCTCATCTCGTCATTGAGACCGACGAGCAATTCGGAAACAATTTTGTAATCCCTTCTTGGAGAGGTCCTTCAACGTCCTATCCAGGTAAATCCAGGTTTCAGGAGAATACTTATTGGCAGGACCACGGAGGACAACGGAGGACAGACTACGATCAAGTGATTACAAATAAATGGTACCCAAACAGTGACCCGATACACTTGACGATTACAAATAAATGGCAGCCCAAACAGCGACCCGATACCTGTCGGTTACAAACATCGGCATTAGGGTCTCGTCGATTGTACATACGATTGACAGGAACATATTACGAGATGGATCTGCTGGGAAAACTTCGTAATGCTCTGAATGTAAAGCGTCTTGACAAATTCGGTAAAGATGCCAACAATGGACCCTTCTCCCACACAATATTGAATGTTGTGTAAAACCTCGGGTACCAGATACTTCTCCCATCTGCCATATTCCTTTGACATAGCCCCATCAGACTTCTTATTGTATCCCAAAAAGAAATCTATCTATATTATAAAATTGAAACTGACTGTGATTGTGATTCTCAATCTCTTAAGCCGCCCGACCGATCTTGATCAAATTTTTAACGTAGATGCGATTCTTAGCTATTCACTTTGACGGTAGAACTTAGGGGCGGGAGACGATGGGGACATAGAAAAAATAAATAAAACATAACACTTGAACGACTCAACCGATCTTGATCAAATTTTCAATGTAGATGAGGTTCGGGACTGGGATGATTTTTATCATTTTACTTTGACGGAGTAACGTAGGAAATGAGGAGGAGGGGAAGATATACAAAAATCAATAAATATAAAAATAAAAGTGACTATGTTCGTGAATTAATAACTCTTGAGCCCCCCCATCGATCTCAATCAAACTTTCAACATATATGAAGTTTTTTATCATGCGAACCTGGGAAGTTTTTTTATCATCTCATTTTGACAGTAGATCTTAGGGGAGGGGGAGGAGAGAAAGGAAAACATATGAAAATGAATATAACTTAATAATTCTTGAACCACCCTACCGATCTCGATGAAACTTTCAACATAGATAAGGTTGGGCATAGGATGTTTTCTTCATTTCACTTTTCCAGTGCAACGAAGAGGAGGGGGAGGGATAGATATATGTTAAAAAAAAAAGAAGTAAAAATAATAGTGACTCTCTTTGTGACTTCATCACGCTTAAACCACCCAACCGATCTTAATCAAATTTTCCATATGGATGAGGTTCGGACCTGGGGTGGTTTTTGTCATATCACTTTGACGGTAGAAGCTAGGGAACAGGAAAATAAAACTTAATAATCTTGAACCACCAAACCGATCTCGATCAAATTTTCAACATAGATGAGATTGCACAAAAATATGCAACGTTGCTGTCAGTACCAAAAGCGTTTTGACTAATGAAAACAATCACCAAAATGTGCCAGTTGTTTTAGGGGGAAAATACAAAATAATGGATGACAATAGCATTTTCGGTTATCGCTATTATATGTGTGCATGTGTGCATATTTCAGGTGTGTCTACCACATATGTTAGTAACTGTTCTTTCACCTTTCCATAAATGATCCTTATATTTGCATTTTCATATTAGTTACTGCTCTTATGTGCTGTGAGAAATATCTGTTATATGTTATTAGCGTAGTTTTTGAGATTTAGCATGAAACATATCCGCAAAAACTTTCTCCTGGCTACAACCATTGTCACGCACGTGCTTTCTTCGCGTTTTTTTACCATATCTTTACTTTTTTCTCCATACAGCCATGATTGTTTTGCAATAGCTTATTCACATACAGAATTACTTTGTGGCCTAAGGACAATTTTTAGTACTTTGCCCTCCTGAGATATTACGCCCCAAAAATGGCATCAAAATCACCCCATAAGTACAATTTTTCGGACCCCATAAATCTACGGTGCCAGTAGTACCATAGCTGGGTATATTTCTGAAGACTCTTACCTGCAATAGTATTCAGCACCAAACTTATGAATCCCTCACCTTATGTCATTCCAAAATACAACCCCTTTAATAGTTTAATTTTCTGTAGTTTCTCTGGTGATTTCATGTATTGGTTTGCAACCATGCATATTTATTTAGAAGCAAAAGTTTATATTCTCCGTGTATCTCAGTCTCTGCTGTAAACATTCGTATTTGGTTGGTGTTCGTCTGTTTGTACGTCCTGAGCAACTATAGTTTTCATAAATGATTGCAAATGCAAAGATTGGCAGTCCACTGACAACAAAGATAGCCGCCATTCAGGAACATTTGTACAGACGACGACGTGAATGATGTTATTGACCTTCTCATACACAAAGTTCATCACACTCCAATTTCTATAATTTTCGGAGACGGTTGAGCAACCTACTCTGGACCACTTCGTATGGATTGACCCTATTACTAAGGCAGACTGAAAATCAATGGCACGACTGGTTTCAGGATGTTTCTCGAAGAGGTACAATTATGAGAGTTATATTCTGATGTAAAGCTATTCATGATAAGTCAGAAACGCAAACTCAACCAACTTTGACTTCTGACAGTATTCGGGCAGATCGAAACATTTATAGTGTAACACGGGTTGCTTATCTTCCAGGAGTATCCGACTTTGGTTATCCTCATTTTACATCAAGTTGCACCGCGATTATCAAACCAGGGTCAACATATATTATAGGTAGGTTGGTGCTGCTTCAATTGTGAAAAACAGAAGGTGGTCACTCAAAAATAAAGCTAAAATATTTGAATTCGAATATTTTCGAAGCGCTTTTCACTAGAAATTTGAAAGGCAAAATTCATGGTTTCTTGTTTTCGGTTAGGCACTTTAAACAAAGTATATTCATGTTTTGTTCCATCTTCATATCTTAAATCGTTTCAGAGATATGAACACTTTCCAATTTTAGAATTTTCAACAATAAATTTCAAAATTCGAAGGAATTTGAAGTTGATTTTCTGGCCAAAGTTATCTTTGGATATGAGGTAACTTTGGTATAAATATCACAGCTATCCGTATAAGGGCACTTTTCACCACTTTATCCAGTTATGCCCTTTAATGGTTGCTTGTCGTATGAATAACTTAATCATACACTAAAAAAAAAAAAAAAAAAAAAAAAAGTGAAGTAAAATATTTAATTTTACGTCCGACGATTATAGCCTTTTGGCTAACGAAGACAAATGGTTAACGAAAGAGAATGCTAATTAAGGAACTGGTAAAATGAAAATGTGGAAGGAAAGAGAAGAACCTCGAGAAAAGCTACGGATCCGATCCGATCGCAAACTCATCATGGGATCGAATCACGGAACTCTCGCACCAGAGATGGGCGCTGTACCACTGAGACACTGTGCCTTCTTTTAATTTCCAACATGTTGCTACATGTTTCCACTTGTGTTCCTACAACATGTAACACAGAAAGGGAAAACAAAGATTTCCTTCATGTCATAATTTTTTTCTTAATTTGTTTTTCCTTGTTCCTCTAACTGAAGCAGAAAAGGATTCTCCGAGTATCCAGAGTGCGAAAAACACATCCTTCACAGATAAGGAGCTTCCTTTACAAAAAAAGAAACTAATTGTTGGCTTTAGTATTACTCTATGAAGATACAAATGCATAATGTATAAATAGCTGACATCCGTCATGAAGACGAAAGGAAGAAAAGGCCGGCTTGTTATGTTGTCATGATTATGAAGGAATTGCACGGAATTCACGACTCAAGATCACCTGAGCTACTCCCCCACCCAACCAACCCAAGAAGCAATCCACTTTCCCGACATAATTTTCATTGTTTGGCTCCACCAAAGGAGAACGCCTTGTCTTGCGGAATATATGGTGGCCCTCCTCGTTCAACCTTGCTTATAAAAGATTTCTCCCTTTACGATTCGGCTTCACATTTCACTTACCAGTGTGGTTATCTATTCAGTATCAGCTCGTAGTACTTCTAGGGAGATTCAACCCGTTTAGTGTTAATCCTACCTGCAAAATAAAATATGCATCTGAGCAGTCGATTTTTTGTGAGTATTTTATAGTTTTATACCGATTATCGATTGTATATCATACACAAAAGTTCAAATACAGTGTAGTATTGATAATTCGATTGATTAGTTACTTGGTTCATAAAAGCGTACTTTTCATTCCTGAGGCTATACGATACGAGATGTGGACATACAGCTTAAAGTGAGATGCGAAGGACATGGGCTCCCGCCGAGATACTGATAATTCGAGTTGGATGGGATCGATGCAGTTAGTGTCAATTTATGATCGACTTCGGTTACGATTGCCTGGTCGTAAGTCAGCAGGTGGTAGTCTATTTATTTACTATACGATAACGTTTTGATCAATCACCGGCCGACGATTTAGGCTGCTGTTACACTGGGTCTTAATTCGTCCAAAATTTTGTCATACGAACTCCTATGGATTAAAACAAATTATTAATTATTTTTAGATGTTACACTACTTTCTATATTAGTGACATTATGCCTATATATATATATATATATATATATATATATATATATATATATATGTGTGTGTGTGTGTTATTGTAGTTATTATTATTATTATTATTATTATTATTATTATTATTATTATTATTATTATTATTATTATTATTATTATTATTATTATAGACCTGTTGATAACAATAATCACCTAACCTGAACTATACAATCAGTCACAAGTTCGGGTGATCGCAAGTCGACGACTAACTGTATTGATTTTTAAATAAATTAGCCTGCACCTTAATATGAAAAACATATGTTTTGGGGGTGTTTGTAGTATATATATATATATATATATATATATATATATATATATATATATATATATATATATATATATACTACAGTTTCTCTTTTCAACTGTATACCACTTTTTACATTATTATGTACTGGATCATGTATACTGAATATTGACGCGTCCAGAATTGTTTTACTTTATTGTTAATTCACTTCCAGTCTTTCACAGTTAATACACCCATATCATATTTTGAAGCAATCATTTTTATAATTTCGTCTTAGTTCAATCTCCGAATGATCCTTTGTTTGCACAGAAAGAAATTTAATGATCTCTTTTTTTTCCTTTTCATTTTCATTATTTCAATCAAACTCTCTTATAATTAATTGCTGAGAAATAAAAGAAAACAAGAATAGAAAAGATATCTTACACACAGTCACTACTTATAGTCTGTAGTAGAATAGCTGGGAAGAACGAAGTGTGTTCCTTTACCTTTCCTTGTGAAGTGAAGTTCCTTTACTAGCATATAACTTAGAGTGATATTTCCCATAAGTAGAAGCTTTGCTTTGTATATAATTACATACACACTAATTGTTCCTGAGCAAAACCATATATTTTGATTAAAAATTAGATACGTGTTACAGTTTCACCGACTAACACTTTGACTTCATCAGGCACTATGAGATACAGGATTACTGTACAATCTTTTATATACATATATATATATATATATATATATATATATATATATATATATATATATATATGCAACAGCTCTATAACACGTATTTAATTTTTAATGAAAATATATAGTTTCGCTCAGCAAACAATTAGTATGTATATAACTAAGAGGAATTGACCCAAAGGTGCTTCAAGAATGAAAGGGGCCATTCATTAGCGATCAAATATTTTTCTTTCACTTTGGAGTGGGAGCTTGAAGGATTGAATATAGATATTTTCGGGAGGAACATTTCTAATGAGCTTTACCTGTCATTTCTTTCTTGTTATTGCAAATATTTTCTATTTATGAATTTTCCATTTCTTTTTCCGAGTGCATAACGGATGTTAGAGTGTGTATTATGGTATTCAAGATGCTGAGCACAAATAAGTGATCATGTCAATAATGCATTTAGGACAGTGATAATTCAGGGGATGGCTTGGAGCGAAATTTTCTCATCTAGAGCAAAGAAATTCCTTCCTGAAATAATTCTTCGAGCATGCTGAACCTGAATTAGCAGTATTTTAAATACTTCTGAACATCTTCTAGAATATCATCTGAAATGATCACTGATCTAGGAACTCTTCTTGTCGAACAGAATAACGCTTCAATCCTTAAAGACCAATTAAAATGTCTGTCATTTTACACTTTTTAAAAATTAACTTTATAGCAAAACATAATATTGAAATTTCGAGAAATATTGCCCTAAAAGATACTATGAAATAATGGTAAAACCGATTCTGCTTTTCTTCCTTATTTACTTTATTAACAAAGTATTATACTGTTGTGAAGATGGCAATTTTCTGCTAAAAGTAGAAATAGAGTGAGAAAGAATCAGTCCAGGGTTTATATTTTTAAAAAAATAGCCTAGCATTATACAGTGAGACTGAGGAGAAACGTTGGGAAATCTCAGCTAAAATGACTGGCTGCGAGATTCGAACCCAGTATTTTCCTTTGTCAAAGCGAGGACTTGAACAATTCATCCACGTTTTATTTCTTTATATTATCTCTCCCCATCTCTTTCTAGATCGCTCTATCATCATAACATACATATGAGAAAAATTCATACTAATAAAATTCTTAAGAATTCGCATAAGATTATCTCTCGGTAATTAAACATGTATAATAATACAGGTACACTCATGTCCAAAATTATTGTAGCATGTCTATAAATATGTTGTTGTAAGAATATAAGTTAATAATGAATTTAACCGGTATTTCTTATAATGTTAGTATGTGTATAATCAGCAAAGACATGTATATGTGGCAAATTTCATGTTAAAAGAGCAGTAAATAAGAAGAATAAAACGAAAATAAAACTTTTTTTGTCCATTTAGCAACATTTTGTTTTATTCATTCGTATTTATATTCGTTTCCTATGAAATTTACCACAGATATACATTTCCCAATTATACACATAGTATCAGTATTAAAAATATCCTGCAAAATCATTATCAAATTATGTTCTTACAAGAAGACTGTTATAGATATGCGACAATCATTTTGGATATGAGAGTGCCTACACTCTTTTGCTCATATGTGGATCAAATAAAGATTTGTGCCTATACCTCCATCTTCCTAAGCTTAAAAAAAAACATTGGATAAGAAACCACTTATGACACTTATGACTATTGTAGAACAGACATGAGGAGGGTACGGTGGTTCAATGATAGAGAACTTACCTCTAGTGCGGGAGGTCCCTGGTTCTAGCCCCGGTCAAGTAAGATTGTGGTAGACAACATCGTGCCTGAGTTTTTCTCAGGGTACTCCCGATTCCTCCCATTTTATCATTCCACGAATTCTTTTATCACCATTCAATTCCTTTAGTCATCCTCTCCCTTAGCCTAAAGATCATAATCGTGGAATGTTCAGCTCAAAGATTTTATTTCATTTTATTTAGAACAGGCATAACCCTCTGCCTGGCCTAGTGATTAGTACACAAGTCTTAGGTACACGAAGTCCAGGGTTCGACTTACAATAGGGAAGTGCCTCGAGTGCACTATAATGACTCATATCCCACTTTAAACTGTAGATCTCGTTGTGTATATAGCAACGCTACTGAAAAAGGACGTAACTACCTAGGTACAAATCAAACAATTCATAATATATTTAATATCAGATAAAGGTTGCTAAATTCCTGGTTCGGGGCTGCTTGTATTCATTTACTGCTTTAATTCATTGTTCCCATTTTTACACTTAATGTTTACTGGACAATCTAGTCAATCACTAGAATAATTAGCAGATGCTATGTGATAATTCATTCACTTTGTGTGTGTGTCCATCATCCAGAAGATAAAAAGTCTCAAGAACTACTTGGTGGATTAGCCATCATCCTGCCCATCAATTTTGGCCAAGATGTAAAGGGTTAAAAATTAGGATTCGAGTTCGTTAATGTAAGAAATCCACTCAAATTGATCCTTAGATATTGACAATTAAGAATCAGTTCCTTATAGATTATATATGAAAATTTGTTCCTTTGACGTATGCAACCCAACTGTACATAAATGAAACATTGGTTCCATATCATTCACTTACTTTCAATATAACTTGAAGGAGCAGTTCGAGTTAAAAACAAGTTTGGTGCAATAGAAAGAGAAACAAAAAATAAGAGACCCGTATTTTTTTATATCTTGATAGGCCGTCTCGTTCAGCTTCTACAGGCATTTGTTTTTGATGAATCGTAAATGGTGACGTCATTGGTGGGACGCGAGAAACTCAATGTGAGTCAGCAACCACTCCTTTGTACGCAGCTGATAAACCTTTAGTAGTGCATTGGATTTAATAGATTGTGTTTTGGATTTGTTAGCAGTCTTGCTCTGTTGAATTCTTGAGGGAAGTTTTTGTTAGTTGTTTTTCCTATAGCATTAGTATAAAAAAGAGTAGAGAGAGAGCAGTAATTACGTTTGTTGTGCGAAACAGTGTTTCTTCCAGACATGTTTTTAGGGTGGCACTGTCTCCCGGAGCTCTGAGAGATTCCCCCGGAGGAGACCAAAATAATACGTCTATAATGTAATAAATATAATAGTACTGTGAAAAATTATGTGCCTCTCCGAATACTAAGTGTCTCCCCCCCCGGAATTTTTTTTCCTGAAAGAAACACTAGTGTGAAGTAGAAAACACATGTTAGTACAGCGCGTGCTGTATCTGTGAAGTGAAGTAGAAATGCCTAACACCTGCTGTGTTTTCGGTTGTAATTCTTGTGCAATTAAAGCTGAGGACGTAAAGTATCTTTTCTTACGTTTCTAAGTTGTGAGAAATCACCAGATTGATATAAATTATGGCCCAAGAAAATCAATGAAAAAAAAAAGAAAAAGAAACAAGAAAGAAACCAAATAAAATCACTCGTGTTCTAAACATCTTGAAGAGCTTGTCTTCGAGAAGTCAAGTTTAATGAAAGAAAAGTTAATGCCAGTGGCGGATCTAGGCTGGGGCCGGGGGCCTAGGCCCCCCAGTTTTTGAGTGACAAAATTGATTTAAGCTATTATTTAGATATTTTTGAAAGTTTTTAGTAAACATGATGTACATATCATAGTCTGAGTACTGACCCCCCCTGAGTTTTTACCGTCTACATCCACTTCTGGCTAATGCCAGGATAATTATTTACACGCAAACTGATGAAGAATGCTGTTCCAACTATATTATTGAAAGGTTTAAAATCCGAGCCATTGAACAAGCACCGATCTATGTCCAGTTACCAACGTACAAATATCGTACAAGACGCAATTGATGGTTGTAGTCAAGACGAAGCATTAGAGGGTAATAGAGACGATGTCACTCATGATTCTGAAGATATTGCTTTAGAAATAAGCTATACAATATGAATTAGGGAGTGAAATATACCGGCTTGTAGAAGGAATCAGTGACGATGACTGTTCCTCAAGACATTGATCCATCGTTTAATTTCTCTGTATCATGTGACAATGATGATGAAACGGGTGATGAGAGTTGTTCCGGGGACAGCTATGAGAATAAAAGAAATTTAACCGGTGAAGTGTTTTTCGTATTCTGGCAAACTTTACAGATGTTATTTCATTTTTGCCTCATATGTTACGCTCCTGTACATACCTTGAAGCACAAAATTATAAGGTCAGCGTTAAAAATTGCAACAAAACGTGAAAATGAATATACTTATGTTTGGGAATCGGAAGAATGATTAAAGAAAAGATACGTGTTGCAGCAATCTCGTCCGCCATCTATTTACATATTGGTTTCGATTTTTTTTTTTTTTTTTTTTTTTTGAAACGCTGAACTTATGCTTTATAGGATACGTTTTATAATATAAAAACGTTTGTACAGCCCACCATCAGATATCATTTTCTACATGCAGATGATATTTGTAAGTCTTTGCAATCAGTTCTGGAAAAGGAAACCGCACTTAGAATGTGCCACCGCACCTCTCACAAACGAAATGCTTGGCACTGTGTAGTAAGTAAGCCTGCTCTTGCTCTTTGCCCACCTATGACGTCATCACAAAATCTTTCTTCCTCTGTTACTCGATAACGACTGAACGTATCGTGATCAAACAAACACCATTCCTATTAGAATTTTCAACTCTACAAATGGAAATGAATTGTAAAAAATGCATTTCTAAGTCGAACTGCTCCTTTAACTCCTCCACATCGGGTTCGATTCCCGGCGGGAGCTCATGTGGTTCGGATTTCATTTTAATCAGTAGGTCCCGTCTCACATAGCCTCGCTGCTGAAAGGACGTTAAACTTAAAAAATCAATCAATTAGCTCCTTCACGTTGTGTACAGTGACATAGATTGTTTTTATTTACACAAAGAAGTATCAATTTTATACAACTTCATTGCAATTTTCATGGATTCTTTTCACTTTATCTGGTTTTTGTGTTGTATTTTTATTTTCATGTAACTAAAAGCTCATTTGCTTGATGTAATTTTGTATGAATTCCGCTCAACAATAACAGTAAAAATGAATTCATTTTCAATATTTAAAGATATTTAAAGATCGAATATTTAAATTATATCGAATATTATTTCGAATATTTAAAGATCTATTTATCTTGATTTCCGTATGTTTAGTTTACGAAGAAAGAAAAAGAGGACTAAAATGCCAGTAAATTGAATTTACATAGCTATGTAAGCCCAGAAGCAAACGTATCTTATTATCTTATTAATGTTTACAATTAAACATGTTTTTCCCACAAGGCAACTATAGTTATGAAAATATATTCTATAATAAGAGTTTCTTATTGTAATATACTCCTAGTAAAGCCACTAACGAAACATTCAACGACAATAATCATAAATTAAAATAAGCATGGATTGTTTCATTTAAGAAAAATATTCTTTTCAAAAAAGAAAAAAAGAAAGTTAGTTAAAATTTAGAAATGAGTTGACAAAATGTGTTTAAATTTTAGTTTATTTACTTTTTTTTAAAAAAAATACAGTATTTAAGTTAATTTTTTTAACGAACAAAATGGAAAATAGCAAATCAATTCATTAAATAGGATTTTAAAAAATGTACAATTGCGATCAAAGAAACACATAGAAAATTGTCAATCAAACAAACTTGTGTTGAAATTCAATTTAACATTTTATACATAATATAAAATTAATTGCACAATTGTATTCTCCATTTATGATGCATGCTCGTGTTGATTAAACTTGGTGCTGGTATTGATTGATACGCCCCGTGATTATCAACGTCTTTATGCTTGTTGTTATTGGAAAATGATTTAAATGATTTAACATCTTGTTAGGATCTTACAAAGAGAATAAAATCATCTCCACTGTTTACAAGGCCAAGTTTCTTTTTGAACAGTTGTATTTAATGTTATGTTTCTCGATCCTTTATGATGTGTTTAATTACCAAAATTGATATTTCTGTTATTCTTTTCATTTTGTCTGGTTCAATTTATTTATTTTATTAATACATATCTCTGGACATTACTGTTTTGTATGGCCTGAAGCCCGTCACCTATGACGGATAATGTCCCTCGGCTAGCATATTATCTAGGAAAGAGGGAAGGAAGGGCGTGCCCTGGGACTTGTATGTTAGATACCTACCATCCGGGTGTGAAAATTAATCATTTCCAAAATTTCGAACACATGTACAAATTTAATTGTAATATGGAAGACTAGAAAAATGTAATGAATATATTATGTATAGGGGTTAATGTAATACATGTAGTAAATTTATTTTTATGTGTCAGTGTTAGTGGTTTTCAAAATTCAAGATAAACTAAAACAGGTGAGCACCCACATATTTTTGTTGGGAGAGGTCCAAGGTTTTGAAGGATCCATTACTACAAACCACAACATCTATGCAGTATTAAAATGAAACGAAATGAAATCTTTAGTTGTACGTCCCACGCTTATGCTGACTAGGCTAAAGGAGACGGTGTTTATGAGAAATGAATGAAATGGTGGAATGAAGAAAGTGGGAAGAAGCGGAAGAACCCTAAGAAAGCCCACGAGCACGGTGTTTGTCCACCACAAAGTCCATACGGCGCGAGCTGGGATCGAACCAGGGACCCCAAGCACCGGAGGTGATTGCTCTACCACTGAGCCACCGCGCCCCCTCTATGCAGTATTGAACGGGTATTATTCTGCACCCGAAAAGGCGATAAGTAATTGTAGAATATTTCCACCTATATTTTCAGAGAAAGAAAACAACTAAATTGCTTTTATAAGAGAAAGAGTATAGATCTAGATGAAAGTGTAAGATCAAATTTTCATGCTACGTTAACCATTTCCCTGTTAAACAAGAAAATATTTATTGAGAAAGTATACAAATGGAATTAGGAAGTTTTGGGGAGGATCCGTATTCAGTAACCCCCTTGGGTGTACGGCCATGGACAGAAAGAATTTAGAAGATGAATCTTGAACTGAACGCCAGAGCATTACGAATGAGTCGTAGTTTTCATTGTCAAAAAAAAAAAAAAAAAAAAAAAAAAAGATTTGTCGTCTAGCACGTGCATTTTAGAAAAAGGAAATAATTCACTGTCTGTATGTATAAAATTTTTTTACATGAGTCTTTGTAACAATGGCAAGTAACTACAATGTGAGAAATATCATACATATCTTATGAATTGATCCAAGAATAATAATAACGTTTCATCACTTCCTCAAAGATCAACGGGGAGATACATTTGTGTACCAAATTATGACCTGTTGAAAAATAATGAGAAGTGGCATTGGAGAACCATATAAACAAAAGACAGTGGGTTTGGCACTACAACATGTAAGTATATGTAGACCCAACGATGTATCCAATGATTTTCCCGGCCAGACAAAAAATGGTAATGTTGCAATGAAGGACTAGAGTAAGAGGTTATTGCCATTGATTTGCATGTAGAAAGCATGAGAGTTTGCTCTTTCTAATGTATTGCTTTCATTTTAGAAAAAAAAAAAACAACAACTTAGAAATCGTTCAGTTAAACGTCCCAAGATTATGTCTAATGCCCTTTAGGCTAAGGGAGACATATGATTAAGGCAAGTGAATGATGATGGAGGAATTGTTGGAATGAGAATGTAGGAGAAAACGGGAGTACCCTGAGAAAACTCACGGTCACGATGTTGTCCACCATAAAGTCACTTGGCCGGGGATCGAACCAAAGACCCCTCATACCAGATGTAAGTGCTCTGCCATTAAGTCATCGTACTCTCCTAATAACAGGTTAGATACTTCCTATGTATTATACAGGGTGTTTCAAAACAACACCGACATCGTTTGGGAGGTGATTCTTGACATCAAGATAAGACGAAAAGTATAGACCAACCTGTGTGCACAAATGCTTCCTTTCGGAGTTGTAGGCTGCCGAAAACATGAAAAAATGAACTTGAAAGCTCCATAGCTCCAAAACTTTGGGATTTACCATAGTCGGGTTAAGAATTCGCATGCTTCAGAATTTTAAGGTAGGGGTCTACTCACGCATTTTTTTTTTTTTTTTTTTTTTTTTATAGAGCGAGTATAGCTACGGGCATACGACTTGAAATACTCACCAACTACCTTTATAAAATTTGTTGTGGAAGTGCCGCAGGAGTCTGAAACTTGGATATTTAGATAGGGTAGATACTACTTACTATCCAAATACTAAGTAAAGTGTAGACCCGACTACTGTAGGTCCCATACTTTCGGAGCTACAGACCTTTATAGTTCATTTTTTCATGTTTTTGGCAGCCTGTAACTCCGAAAGGAAGCATTTGTGCACCCAGGTTGCTCTATACTTTTCGTCTTATCTTGGTGTCAGGAATCACCTCCTAAACGTTTTCGGTGTTGTTTTGAAACACCCTGTATAACACTATATCTAATTCTAGTAGTGTATCTAGGTACAAAAACATATTCTCGTTTTGTCATCACTGAAATTATTGTACAGCGGGGGACACTTCTAAATGGTACACCTTAACCGTAAATCTCCATATGGCTGTACCATTTAGAAGTGTCCCCCGCTGTACATTTTGATACTCCAAAGTTATTACTCAACAAAGTCAATAGATTCACATCATTTAGAGAGACAACTAAGATCCAAATGAGATACCAATTGTATGTGTTAAGAGGCTTCATCCCGGCGAAATTAAAATAGCACAAATTTTACAGTACGGTAACTATGTGAATGTGATATCTTCAAATAGATAAAAGATAATTGAAATATGGAACAAGAGCGCCATAGACAATATTATTTTGCGTGAGGTACCGTTAGCACAAGTCACCTAGTGGCTTTCCGTTTTCAGCTGTTTAGAAACGCGAAATTAAATGCCGATTTTCAAAATGGCTGGAAATCGAAAGCAGATAAATGAGGCGTGATAACGGTATGTCATATAAAATATAATTGTCTTGGGCGCTCTTGTTCCACATTTCGATTATCTTTTATCTATTTGAAGACATCACATAATTACTATAAAATTAGCGGTATTTTAATTTCGCTGGGATGAGGACTCTTAAATATTGTTATTCCTTTAACTTAGTAATAGAGAAAACTATAATATGATAAGCAATAGGAAATTTATTGTAAATATATCTACAGTATTATAAGTGATAACGCTGTACCAAAACCAGTTACGAATTTTTCATACTACTTGAGTGATGGAAGCTGTTTAAAGACAAAAGTTCTGGAATAACCATGGGAGTTTCTCTTCTCCTTTTCCCATTACATCATAGTTAATTTTCGGAACTCGTGCAAGTGAATAATACATTCCTATTCTGTGAATAAGATATTCGCATTGAAGGTCAAGAAATTAACCTGTTGTTTCTGAAACTAACAAAAGAAGATTGAAGATTTTCACAAAGCTACGTAGGTCTGAAATTTTAACTTAGTGTTTTAATTTTATTTATATGTCTTATACTGATATTTGCAAGTATTAAAAACGTTTGAACAATTACTTTGTGGTACATGTTGTGCCTTGTTTCATTGAACATCATCATTAATATAGCCTACTTATTTAGTCACAACACCATCCTTGGAGGCAATTACATATAAATAAAGTAAATTAACATGGCCTAAAATTGAACCAGGAATCTCTTCGAACAAAGGTGAATGCACCCTGCCACTGAGCCGCCATATTCACTAAGATTAAAGTGGAAGAGTATTGCGTGTTCGAACAGAGGTGAATGCACTCTGCCACTGAGCCGCCATATTCACTAAGATTAAAATGGAAGAGTATTGCGTGTTCGAACAGAGGTGAATGCACTCTGCCACTGAGCCGCCGTATTCACTAAGACTAAAATAGAAGAGTATTGCGTGTCTATCAGTTCTACGTGAACTCTTACAATATTAATCTGATTTTAGTGAAATTTGGGACGTCCCTTCCCGAAACTAAAGAAAGAAAGCCTTAATAATATGAGAGAAAAAGGAAGTATTACATTTTTGCACTTATCTATCTGACGAGTCACTACGTTTATTTTGCAGAGTCACTGTTGTTATGTTAATATGGCATTATTATTTGAAGGAGCTATCGGGAGGGTAGGTATAAGTGGTTTTTCTGCATCACTTTATATGGTGGACAGAATATAAAGTCAATACATACAGTTTATTTCTTGGTTTGATGAGTTATAATATTGTAAAAGTGATTATTGTGACTCGAAGTGGAAAATTAACAAGAAATGTCCTACAAAGAAATTCATTTCGATATATTAGAAGAACTACGTGCATATAAAGTCTTATAAGTTACAAAGTAAAAAAGAAAGAAAAATCTGGATTCATACTATAGGGTGGTCCATAAGTCTTAGTACAGTGGATTATTTTGGAAACAAACATGATTAAAGCAAACATGACTAGCGAAGGGCTGACTTGGGTAAAGGAGCTACCGATTAATGCATGCGTGGTGAATGGCAGTCATCTTGATGGCCGCCATCTTGGTTCCAGGTTAGTTTTTTCACATGGGAAGGTAGATATGTGACACATCAATTAACATTGTTTTTTGCAGGAAATGCAGTTCCGCAAGCAGAAATGCATTATCATGTCCCGTTCCAAAGTTATGACACCCCAAAGTCCCACCTACAGGATGTGCTCTACATGTTGCCCGTCCATTGTAACACACAACCGGAGATTCTTAATCCAGTCGTCCTGAACCCGTAACAACACGGCGTGGGTGATGCTATCACAGGCGTCCTGAATACGTCCCTGTAGGTGTGCAACATCACGAATCTTCTCCTGATACACCAGGTGTTTTAAGTCCCTATAAAAAAAAATCCAAGGGAGTGAGGTCCAGCGACCGGGCTAGCCATTCCACAGAGCCTCGGCGACCGATCCAACGTCCAGGAAAATACAGATCCAAGCATACCCGCACAGGCAGCACATATTGCGGTGGGGCAAGATAGCATCAGGGCGGAGGAGCAAAGGAAAAACAACAACTCCTGTAACATGTCCAGATATCGGACACCATTTAGGGTACCAGGAATGAATACGGGTCCTATGGTAGACGTGTTCCATATGCCACACCACACCATGATATGAGCAGGGATAACCCCCCTGCAGGGATTGATCGCATGTGGGTTTGCATCCGACCAATATCGCATATTCTGGCGATTCACTTCCCCATCTAAATAAAAGTTTGGCTCGTCTGTGGAGAGAACACTGGCTGGGAAACGCGGATCTCGGTCATATTGTGACAAAGCCCAATTGGCGAATTCCATGCGCCGGTTTGGATCATCCTCTGAAAGGTTGTGGACAAGCTGCAGCTTGAAGGTATGCCACTTGTTCATATGGAGAATCCTCATCACGGAAGCAGGTGGTACGTCTGTTATCGCTGATAGTTGTCTTGTGCTGCGCTTCGGACTTTTCACACTCGCAGCAAGCACCATTGTGGATGTCTCCTCATCTGTCGCAGTTCGTGGGGACCTGACCGTGATCTGTCGGCAACATTACCAGTTGCATTGAATTTCCTAATGAGGAAGCTAAAGGTATTGTGGTTTATTGGAGGTCTTTCGGGGTGGCGCGCGTTGAAGTCCCGGGCAACACATGACTGCTTTTTCCCCCAGACATTAGGATGATCTCAATTCTTTCCTGCTTCGTCAGTGCCATCTCGCTCTACCTGCAACGAAAAGAAAACCTGTCAAATTTGAACGTCACATCTTTCTTGCAGCGTTAGTGCCATGTTGCTCTCCCTGCAAGGAAACAGAAAACCGTTAGTTTTTAGTCGTCATAACTTTAGAACGGGACATAATATCGCATTTCTGTTTGCAGGAATGCATTTTCCTGCAAAAAGCAGTGTTAATTGATGTGTCACATGCCTACCTTCCTATTTAAAAAATTAACCTATAACCAAGATGGCAACCATCAAGATGGTCGCCATTCACCACGCATGCATCAGTCGGTAGGTCCTTTACTGAAGTCCGCCCTACGCTAGTCACATTTGCTTTAATCATGTTTGTTTCTAAAATAATCCACTGTACTGAAAATTATGGACCACCCTGTACATTTAGTAAAACAACAAAAAAAGCTACTTGTGTGGTAGACAAAAGTGTGAGAACTCTTATTAAAATAGGTATATTTTATTCAACCATATCATTCTAAGTGCATGCATAAACCTACATTGTAGACCAATGGCGTAGGAAAGGAAGCTGACACGCTCAAACCCATACCGCTTAGTATAATAAAATAAAAAAATGATTCTGCCAATAAGCAGTATATTCCATGTGTGATTCCCGATAATACGCCTTATCTATCATTTATTACAAGTATTGTTCTGTCATGTTAAAAAAAAAAAAAAAAAAAAAAAAAAAAACATTTCCCAGAAGCTCCCTGTAAGCCTACATAAGATTTCAAGAAACTTGTTTTGGACTATATTCTTCCTCTTTTAAGGGAAGAGGCTCTTTCTCGTCAGCATATACATAAAAATTTACATCTTCTGGGTGCAAGCACAGACCATAAAAATGAAACAGGATGTTCATTTTATAAAATATATATATGTGGTCCCTGACTCTACTAACAATTCTATCACTAACATTTTGCGGTGTTGATAAATCATCATGAAGGACCGTGTGACTCAATGGTAAAGTGCTCACCTCTGGTGCGTGCGGTCCATGGTTAGACCCTATATGTCTTCCCAAGTGGACCTTGTGGTGGACAACCACTATTGCGTTTCCGCCCACTTTCTTCATTCAACTATTTTGTTTATTAAGATGATCGTCTCCCTTAGCTTCCAGACATAATTGTGGCACGCAAAACTGGAATATTTCATTTCATTTTTCATCATTATAAGGCAATTGGTGAATTATGTGAATGAAGAAGTTGCGAACTCAATCTAGAAAGTCAGAAATAATGACACCTGATATGTTGATCACGCATAACCCAGTTGAACGTGCTACATTTGGCTAGTCATAGCTGTTCATGGATTGCAGCGGCAGTGAAATTAGTATTTCTTTCTACTGTATCTGTTAACTAATTTCAACAGTATTTTAGAACTGAATGAGTAAGGAAAACTGAAACGAATGTCACTTGTTTCTCATCTGTCTCTCCTCAATTCGGCTCACCTACGTGTACTGAAATAAAATACTTATCGTGATAACGCAAGAGCACAGTAATATCTGTACGATTATGCAGCGAACATTTCAGCTAGCGAAGCATACATAATGCATCGGCTTCTATGCATACATAACTATTGAGGACAAAAAAACAATTGTTTTCATTTAATTTAATTCAGTTCAGCATATTCTTATGATATTCTTGAAAAAACTGTATATTAAAGAACTCTCAAGTAAAACCAGTATCTCTGGCCATGTAGCTGACGTTACTTGTAAAGAAGGAAATTAGTTCACAACTTTGCCGCATGCACAGATAAATTAAACGAGTAATACACAATATGATCACACTACACTACATGAACACGATTATATACAATACATAACAAGCTACGCAAAAATAACTATTGATCGAAAATAAATGGATAAAAGGGAGTAGCTAGGATTCGTCAACATTGGAAGTTTATTTAAACAGCACGATAATAAACTAATTTTCCACTAGGGCATTCGCCAAATTATTCGATTTAGGTACAATTTGGCATATACAAGTATCAGAGGTTGACATATGAGAGGCAAAATTTTGTCTATCCAGACAACATTGGGCTTCTCTGCAAAACTTGCGTGCAATAAACAGTATTGAGCTTAGCATTGCCAACCAACTAACAGGGGAAAAAATGCGTGTAGCCGTTCAAAGTTTCACTGTAGATGACCTAGTACATCGATTAACAGGTAACCAAGTACACTATGTGCTTCTGTTGCACCTTATGTACCTAATCTTCATGTAAGAGAAACAACCAATCAAACAGTAGTTATGTTAATGAATTAACGAATGTGTACAATGGCTGCTCTAGGAGATTCAAGCAAAAAGATACATTTGTAAACCCAACCGTCAGTCCCTGGGAAAATAAATATTGTGCAGATAGTGTGTGGTGATAGTGCATCAGGTCTGTTTTATAATGCATATATCATATCGAAAAAATAATATAACATTGAAATACATTATAAATCAAAACACGTGGGTGAATATGATGCACTCAATGACGAAGAACGTTCGAAGATTTTGAAAGACTTTGATACAAGAGGTAGGCCTATGTTAAATTGATAGTTCAAAGTTTTGTTATCAAAATAGTTAATAGTAAACGCTACTAATATCTAACTTTATTAGTATAGTTATTAATAATATTAGTACTGCAATTATTTGATATTAATATTGAAACCAAATTCTAAACTATGTTCCTCAGAAGTAATATACAGAGTGTTTCAAAACAATACCGACAACGTTTGGGAGGTGATTCCTGACACCAAGATAAGACGAAAAGTATACACGAACCTGGGTGCACAAATGCTTCCTTTCGGAGTTATAGATTGCCGAAAACATCAAAAAATGACATTTAAAGGTCCATAGCTCCAAAATTATGGGACCTACCGCAGTCGGGTCTACAGTTTACTTAGTATTTGGATAGTAAGTAGTATGTACCCTATCTAAATATCCAAGTTTCAGACTCCTGTGGTACTTCCGCAACAAATTTTATAGAGGTAGTTGGTGAGTATTTCAGGTTGTATGCCCGTAGCTATACTCCCTCTATAAAAATTGTTGCGTGAGTACCTTAGGATTCGGAAGCATGTGAAGTCTTAACCCGACTCTGATAGATCCCATAGTTTTGGAGCTATGGACCTTAAGAGTTCATTTTTTCATGCTTTTGACAGTCTGCAACTCCGAAAGGGATCATTTGTGCACCCAGGTTGATCTTATCTTGGTGTCAGGAATCACCTCTCAAACGTTGTTGGTGTCGTTTTGAAACATTCTATATAAGCAATCCTGTAACTTATGTGAGGAACGGGCAAGAGGCAATTTTCTCCCATTTAAGCTCCTTGCCATATGAGGAGGGGCTAAAACTTCCTTACTCCACATGATACGATATGAATATGAATGTATAAATGAAACATGGAATAGGCATACATACATGTGCGGTATATAGAAAGTATATTTCAGTTAATTGTCTAGTACTATCGTCCTCAAAAGTAATGTATATTTCTTAAGACTTTAATTTATGTCAAACAATGTTTCCTCAATGTAGTTTATGTAGTATGGAATGGGGCCATCATCATACCATTTCCAGAACTCAAAAAACATTGGTGTAATATAAAAAATTACGCTTCTTCTAAAAAGGAATAAAATTGAATGATTGAACCTCCGTATCTTGTCAAAATTCTGCGTACACCACTGGCTCAAAACTCAAAAAAAGAATGATAAATTTACTTCCTAAAGCGATAAAAAAAAGTAAGGTGATCCCTAAACATTCTGACTGATAAAAGTGGTCCCTACGTGAGGAAAGTTCGAGAAACATTGTCATATATCCTTACTATTTTCAACATAAGGGAAAGCGATTGCCAGTACACAGTCCATCCTTTTAGTATAGTAGCTTAGAGCGCCATCTACCTACATTGGGGCAAGTGGACCAGAACCTCCGTCGGGCAGGACACTCAAACAAACAGACAAAATAATCATACAATGTTGAATAAATTTACGGCTTCCTTGTAATTGAAAATTTAAATTTTTTGTTTTTCTTCTCTTTTTTTCCATAGCATCTGAATATTCATACATAAAAAGTAAAATATAAACGACATAATAAGGAGAGGATGATCATGGAAACAATTACAGTAGCGTAACAATCTGTAATATAATTTGCGGTCATGACCTCATCATCCACCCAGAGTAGATAATAGAATAGTCGTGGCAAGGTTGCAAAGACGAAACGGTGTCAGGACTCAGACAATGAACTTGCATCTTCCGGTGCTCCAAAAGCTCTCAAAAGAACCAAGGCCTTGAAACACTGCCATCACAAGGGATTGGAAAGAGAGTTCTGTGCGTGCAAAGCGATTGGCCTTCCGCCTCTATCTTCCTTAGCTTCGAAGCTGACTTTGACATGTACCAGTTCATGAAGCCTTCACGAAAGGGTTTTGATCCCATTAGTTCTAAGAAGAAAGGACAACAATACATTGCATTGACGAGATCTCAAGTCGTGCTAAAAACCACAATTAGTATGTACTGAGATTTCTAATTAGATGTATGAGTTAACATTACATATGAAGGGAAAGTAAATATTCACACGTCAGGACTTTGTAAGGCTTTTCTGTACATTCGTCTTTGCTAATTCTGTATTAAATAGTATTTGCGCTGTTGTTAGTATTGTTTGCTTTACTTTTCGAACTATTTAAGTCACTGTTATGATTGGGTGTCACTACAGTGTATATTTTTCATATACAGACACATATAATTATACATATCAATAATATATTATACCAGAACAAAAAAATATCAACTATAGCCGATTAACCATAAAAGAAATAAATTTCAATTCTTAAAATTCGTTTTTCCAAACTTAACTGGCCGTAAAAATCCAAAACTTTACTCTTAACCATCTCACGCTTGGTGTGATTTATCGATATCTCGTGCTCCATGGTCTTCCACTAACCTCTTCGTCTTCGCACACGACTTTTTTTTTTTTTGTTTCAAACTGTACATTAATTGTAAACTCTTTCGCCCTCTTCCTTTCTTTTCTACCATCATACCTTCTAGCACGTTCCTCACGAGACAGTTCCTTCTTAGACAATGTCCCAAACAGTTTCTCTCTTTATTCTTAATAATATCTAAAATTGCCCTCTTTTCTCCCATCATCCTTTCATTCGTTTTCCGCTCGACCCAGCTAATTCTGTCATTTCTTCTCCACATTCATATTTCGAAAGCTTCCAGACGTTTTTCATTACTTTTGTGTAATGTTCGTGTTTCTGCCCCATACAGTACAATACTCCACATGAAACAACTTATGAGTCTTTTTTCACGACTCGATATTTAAGGCCTCACAAAATAGTATTTTCTTTCTCCTAAAGGAATCTTTCGTCACCTATCTTTGCTTATATTTCACATTCGCACTTTATTTCATCACTAATAATAGTATCCAGGTATCAAAAACTAAGTCATCTGTTCTATTTTCTACCCTCCTACGTCTATACTTTGACACTAACTGCTTCGTACCAATTGCCATGGTTTTTGTCTTCCTAAAATGTATTTTCATCCAATATTCTTCACAGTTCTTCTTCAAGTTTTCTAATATTTTATCGATTTTCTCTCAAAGTTTCGAACAAGTACCATCTGCAACTCGTGTACAGTTAATCATTCTACCTCCTACTGAAATGTCGTCTTCATTGTGTAGGCTCTTTTTCACTATTATCTTCTAGACAGATCTTAAATAACATTTGGCGACAGACTTCATCCCTGTCAACTTCCCTTCTAAATGCACTCTCCTCTGTCATTTTCTCCCCTATTCAAACACTTACTTGTTAGTTCATATGTAAATTTCTTATGAGCTTTCGATCTTTCCATCCCAACACAATCTTTTCATAGGACTTCCAACAACAATTTCCAACTCACGCAGTCAAAAGTCTTTTCTACATCAATACACATAACATTTATCGTTACTTGGTTTCTCCAAACATTGACATTCACACTACTAAGAGTGACACAGAGTTCTAATAACAATATACATGCTCCTAACAGTGACGTACATATAATCCGAACAATGACGCGCACAATATTTTTAATTAAAAAAGACTAGGAGAGTATACTCCTGGATTTGCTTTGTATATATATTAAGGTAGAATTCAAATTCGCGGAAAAATATCGAACTTGGAAATAAACAATCATTATACACTAAACCTATTCAGACAACTATAGAGATGAAAAATATATCTTAACATATTTTGTTATAGAGAAGTTGTAACCTAAATTTCGCCTAATTTTTCTGAGAATGATACTTTTTTTTTTAAAGTAATGTTTGATACTATATGAGTAGGCGGCGATACTGATTGTAAGTACCTTGAATGAGGTTGGTACTAATGACGCGTTCGTTTTGACTTCTGGTGGGAAACTGACCTCAACAACTGTCACAAACTTAGTGCACGTCTAGCAACCAGGCTGTGATACCCCGACAGTCAGGAGGCAGTACGTTCCTGAACGAGGTCGCATGAAGGTGCACCACGGAGAACACACAACTGTTAGTAACTGGGACATTCTGCACACCAACTCGCTTGAAATACAAACAGTGCATTTGTGCCATTTGTTTGTCAAATTTCATTCATGTGACATAGCATTGCAAAATGAGTTCCATGTTGATAACTAACTATGTGTAAAAATTCATATAAGCAGTTCAACTGTTTTCCCGTGATGCGTCACAAACAAGATTCTTGTCATTTTTGTATAATACATTTATTGTGTCAATAATATAATATTGCGGTTTAAGAATTGTTTAAGTACACAAAGTCTTACTAGGGGCGTCGGTTCCAATCATCCCAACCCTGTGTACTTTCATAAAATTCAGAGATGTTTAGATACAACTTATGGGAATTACGTTTTGAATTTTGTTCATCACAACCTTAAGAATTCCCATACCTTCATTATTTAGGTCGAAATTACCTTCTGCAAAGAAGATAATGAACTAAGTAGTAGGCAGAATCGATTGTCTCTTATTATAAAATATAATTAAAATTTTCTACAATTATTAAGAATTTGTCTGAATTATATATGTTCATTTCAATATATTATTTGCTCTTAAGAATGGTGTAACACGTACCTTTATTTTAACTACCAGTTGCACAATTGATATACAAACAAACGCAAAAATGAAATGAAATGAAATACTTAAGTTTTACGTCCCACTTTATGCCAGCTAGGCTAAAAGAGATGCTGGTGATCAGAAATGAAATGGTGGAACGAAGAAAGTAGGAGGGAACGGTAGAATCCCGAGAAAATCCACGCATACGGTGCTTGTCCGTCACAAAGCTCATTTGGAGCGAGCTGGGATCGAACCACGGACCTCGTGCACCAGAGGTGTCAAACAAACGCTGAACGACAAATCAGTTCTTATCACTGTGCACACTTTCGTTCTCATTGTTTAATTTCTCAAAGGAATAGTCGATTACAAGAGCAGATTCGGGGAAAAGAAAAATCTTTGAGTTTTACGTCCCACGTTTATGCCGATTAGGCTAAAGGAGACGGTGAAGATGAGAAATGAATGAAATGGTGGAATGAAGAAAGTGGGAGAAAACGGGAGAACCCCGAGAAAACCCACGCACACGGTGTTTGTCCACCACAAAGTTCACTTGGCGGGAGCAGGGTTTGAACGCGGAACCCCATGTCGGGGAAAAGAAAAGAACCGGCTCTTACGGGCTTTTACTTACGATACTTGACTTACTCCTCCATTGTGTAAATTCATTTTTAATTAATAGTTAAAGGTTTAAGGGTTTAGTTTACACTTAATATGCGAAATATCATTGTCTGTTTAATTGCCGCATCATAGTGCAAAACATTTACGTTGTTGGAACTATTTTTTTAATTTTTTCATGTCAGAGTTACACATATATTAACATTTATGACCGCCACGTATTGCATATCGTTGGAAAGGTCATTTCATCACCTTTCAAATCCGCTTATGGCACCTCTGTAAAATAACTACATGGTGAGCAATACGCAATATATATATATATATATATATATATATATATATATATATATATATATAATAGTCCACAACCTGTAACTCACAAACCGTTGAGATTAGGTCCTATGTTCATATGAACATTTTTGCTTAGAATCACTCATACTACCACATTTCCCAAAATATTGCCCCTTCCTCCTGGGACACCTGTATACATATATAGTACAGAACTCTGTATATATATATATATATATATATATATATATATATATATATATATATATATATATATATATATATATATAGGCCTATATGTAGTACAGAAACTATAATTCTAAAAAGTAAGTGAATAGCGTTTCCCGAAAACGATAAACGAACTGCCGTAGGAACCCTTATGAAACAAGTGGTTGCTAGTAGTTGAGAGTGGGATATGTAGCTCTGTGTTTCGCCAAAGCAACTGAGTTTAGAATGAAAAAGGTAGGCTTTAGGGAATGAGTTAAAAGAATGTGCATTCCAGTAATTTAAGTTATTTCTACGGAGTGCCGAGTGGGATGTATTTTGGATCCCAATAAAAAAAATGTATTCTTTAACGAAAAATTACATTCGAAACGAAAAATAAATTTCATTGCTAAATTTTCTATTTATTGATAAAAGATAAACTAACAGACATTAATTACAGAGCTATCATAGAAAAATAAAAGTGAGGTACAATTTGTATCCTGCTTGGCCCTCCTAGGAGTGGTGATGGTGGTGATTATGGTAGTAAGTGGTAGAAATCTACGATTTTCAGTTTCAACACTGATCTCTAAAGTGGAAAAAACAATTGTAATATAAAGCGACAAACAGATTTTAGATATTTCTCATCTCTGGCTTCAATGCTTTTTTGCAACCAAAAGTGATAGGCATTAACTACAATTCCCAATCTCATTATTAATCTCCATAGAGCAAAAATGGTAAGAGATAGAGAGTAATACACTTTTGATATTGATTATTCGTCCGAGGAAAAAGTTCTATGATCTATCAACCTGTTGCAACAGAAGTTAAAGATGTATTCAGGCACACACCCAGAAATTTTTGTTGGGAGTAGTTTTTTTTAGGGGAGTCAAATAATGCAAGAGACTATGTTGTATACTATATACACAGTTTGGTAGTCTCTTGTATAATAGCTTCACATTATGAGACGAAAGTCGTTTGTTTTCTATGTTGCATTGTTGATATAAAAACTTTTTTTCACTTCCACTAAACTGCGTCGAAGGAAGTGCTTTTTCTTTTGGTGATTATTCCACCGTGATGAGCCTGATTCCGTATCTAGCCAACCTAGACCTTTTTCATCATTCAAGGTTCAAACATTTGACCAGAATTGGTTGATTGAGCTGTGCGAATGTGTGCACAACCAATTTACACGCATTGAGAGAGAGTGCAGCTATGTTCGCATTTGCTACTACGATAACCACTTATTAAGCAATCATAGTATTGCTATTGTTAGTTTAGTGGCACTGCTAAATTTAGGATAGACTTTGAGGATCAGAAGAACGCAAACTTTATCCCTTTGTTATTTACTTATTATTATTATTATTATTATTTTATTTTCAGTTGTTTCTTCTTCTGACTATTCTATTCTCTGGAAATGGCAAAAGTGAAATTCCAAGTAAGTGACTCTCTCTTTTTTATTACTATTAACTTAAAAATATATTTTTGTACAGAGTGGGTTAGACTCAATTAGGTAGTTCCCAGCTCGAGCCAAATGAACTCTGTAGTGGACAAACACCGTGTGCGTGGGTTTTCTCGGGGTTCTCCCGTTTCCTCCCACTTTCTTCATTCCACCATTTCATTCATTTTTTATCATCACCGGCTCCTTTAGCCTAACCGACATAACCGTGGGGCAGTTTTGAATAGATGCATTTTTTTTTCATTATTATTAAGAAATGTATAACATGTTGCGATAGTTATAGAAATGGTTACAAAATGGATAGGTTAGGTTACAAAAATGGAATCACACATTCATAAGTCATCGATTTTCAAAATAGTTGTCAACCTGCCCACCATCTAGTGTCAATACAGGCATGCAGATGCATAGGAACATTTCCACATGCCTTCCTATACAGAGTAACTAGAACATTGTTGAACTCCTGAACGACCACTTAACGCAAAGTTGTTCACTGTCAATAGGATAAGCATGCACTTTCTTTTCGAAGTGACCTCAAAGGAAAAAGTTAGGTGGGGTTATGCCAGGTGATCTCGCTGGCTATTTCACAGGCCCTCTGCGGCCAATCCTGGGTTGAGGAGAAACTTCTTGCAAGAACGTCTGAACAATTTTGTCGTAGTATGATGGAGTATGGCGTCAGCGTCATGTCACTCAAGACTCTTACGTAAACTTGTCCTCGAAACGCTCAATAGGGCAAACAAGCGGCGGGTAGACTTTGATTTGTGAGTTGATGATGCCAAAATCTTTAAGTTTTACGTCCCATGGTTATGCCGGCTAGTTAAAGGAGACGGTGATGATAAGATATGAATAAAATGGTGGAATGAAGAAAGCGGGAGGAAACGGAAGAACCCTGAGCAAACCCATTCATACAGTGTTTGTCCATAATAAAGTTCACTTGGCATGAGCTGAAATCGACATCGAACCAAAAACCTCACGTACCAGAGGTGAACGCTCTACCGCTGATGCACCGCGGCCCTTGATGATGCGAGTCCCGCAGTAATACGTGCTTATGTCTCCACAGTTTACATAGTTCTGGGTTAAGGAGAGTGCTTGGAAGTCAAAGCACTAGCTGTTTCATTAAAGCTGTGTTTATTCCAGCGATTGTGTCTCTGTGGATTGCTGGTGGTTCAAGATCTTCCATCTTCGTATGCTGAACTTCCGATACATTGTTAGTAACAGAAAAAAGTGCCGACATTTTAGATGCTGCTTTTAAACAACAGTCTTCTGGTCATGTTGTTTTTGTAATGCGCACTAAATAAGAAGAGATGGGTTTCGTTCTGAGCATACCGTATGATGGTCTCCTTTAAATCTTTTATTTTATGTCCTATGGTTATGCGTGCTAGGCGAAAGGAGACGGTGATGATGAGCAATTAATGAAATGATGGAGTCAAGAAAGTGGAAAGAAACGGAGGAACCCCGAGAAAACCCACGCATACGGTGTTGGTCCACCACGAAGCTGACGTGGCTAGAGCTGGTATCAAACCAAGGACCCCATGCACCAGAAATGAGCATTCTACCACTGAGCCACCGCGGCTTCCGTATGATGGTGCAATATATCGACAACAAAAAGTATTTCCTCATTTTTCCGTGTGTTGTTGGATTGGTTAGTTATTAATGATCATAAACTGCCTAATAGAGTCTTGCCCACCCAGTATTTAACAGTTAGGAGTATGTATGCGACTGTAGGTGTTGTCACAGTTAGGATAAGACGAAGATTAATAGATATAATCTACTAGTAAGTAGTTTATTTTATGAACATCCAATAAATAAATAAATAAATAAATAAACAATTTGTTCCTGCAGGAAAAACTCTTATTTGGCATTGGTAACCATGCGCGCCAACTTCGTGGGTGCTCCGGGGCTCCAGCACGCACAAAAATAATTTTGTGGGTGCGCCGCACCCACAAGATTTTCAGTTTGATAGAAAGAAAAGAAAAGAAATGTTTCTCACTTACAGTAATTTTACGATTATATATGTTGAGAATATTCATTAGAGTAATTTATCCTTAACCTTGCATTTGAACCTATTTCTCTTGCATTTAAGTCAACCATGTTACCGTCTGAGCTAGAGTAGCCCCAACTTATATTACCGGTATATTTTACTTTATCACAGCACTATACTTTAAGATAATGTCCATAAAAAATTTTAATTAAAAGAAATAAATCAAAAAATATAGAGACTTTCCTGAAAACATATAACACGTCCCGACATTGCTATGCGCCCACATAAATCTTGGAAAGTCGGCGCCATTTTTGGTAACTATTGGTACCATATCTTTTAACAGACCGATAGCCAGCCTAAAAATCTAGGGGGGCTCGGCTGAAGTTAGGGGGGCCCGATCCAACCATATTACAGTTCATCACCATATTATAGTTTATTTGCAAGCCTACCGTGAAAATTTTAGGGGGGTCGTCCCCCCCTAGATCCCCTGGATACCGGCCTCTCTTTTAACGCCACAAGAGATCATTTTGTTTCAATTTGCTTGAACACTACATACGAGAATTCACTTTGAAGTCTGTCTTGTTAATGTCATAATGAAGAGCTTAAAGAGGTTATACTTCACGATTAGATTCGCCTCAATAGGTAGCGTTCTTCTCGTACAACACCAATTTTTATTTTTACAATGTTTTCTCCAGTTTCTCGTAAATGACGCATGAGGTTTTACACTGACGCATATCATTTTGTCCAGCTCAATCAAATCTATAGATTTATATATGCCTCATTTTTGAATATACCTTTTCGTAATACCCTAATTGTATAATTTGAATGTATATATTTGTAGCTTCATTAAAGTACAACGACAATGCTAAAAACAATGTTCATACTAGTGGACTGTAAGGCTTGATTCGTATACCACATGAATGCAACCAAAATATAAATTCACTGTATTTAATGATTACAACTTCAGTTTGCACACAAAAATAATACACGAGAATAAACATGTTCACAAGGTCTTTAGTTGTAAATGATTGTGATACGATGGCTTATTGTTTGTGTTATGTTGTATGATCTTCGACCATGATATATGGTCCAACAAAACTGCATGTTCTTGCCTCCACACTCACACAATTCACCAAACAAAAGAAAAGCGTTAAGCAACTTGAACACTGTTGCCAGCTAAAGGCAACACACACACTGTTAAATACACAAATAATCCTAAACACTAATAATCAGGGTTGCCAACCGTCCCGATTCTGTCGGGACTGTACCGATTTCTGACTTATTTGTCCCGGGTCTCGACCGGCCGACAGGGACGCGTATTGTCCCGATTTATAGACTTTCGAAGTTAATTAATATTACTGGACAATTTTTTAAAAGGGATAACTTATTGTTTTACATGCACAGTTTTATGTATAGAATCAATTTAACAAATTTGTATTTTAATTTGACTCGTGAAAAAATAGCAACTTGTCTTTAATTTATAGTTATTCCCTAATTGTTTTGAGTTGATAATCCAACCGATTATGATGATAGTATATTTCATGCAGCGCTAAAAATATTGTTTCTGCAATCTCTACATAAAAGCGAAACTGCTACTACAGTGGCAATAATAGTAGCGCTCACTTCAGCGGGTGGCCGCCACACTAACTATACCGGGTACCGGCCGTCTACCAAAAGTGCCACTAGTGTCGGCGTCTTTTGCTTCACTTTAGGTTTGGCGCGCAATCGCATTGTTTACATTAACCTATGCTGTGCAGTATTATTATGATCTTCCACGTAATGTTCATATGCAATGATGGATGATAATGAAGACAACATCAATAATGAACTATTCACATCGCAATCCCGTGGGGTATGTGGACTCCGATTATCCCGTCCCGATTTTTTCTTAAGAACAGTTCGCAACCCTGCTAATAATGATAATATTGTAGAAATTATAGTACAAAGAGATCTTTTAAAGCTGTAAAATTACTTTACACATATTTAGTAAAACCTAAGAGAAAACTTACCACAATCTTCTATTACTTCTTCATCATCTTTGATCATAAACACATTAATTCGCAATTGAGCCATTCCGTTCCATTTTAACACCTGTAGATTTTGTCTAGCATTCTTTGAAATATGTATGTTTAATTCTTACATGATTTGTTCCCAGGTAACGGTTGTTGCTAAAGAATTAAACAATGAAACATGAACAATTTTCTTATTTTTTCTTATGTTAGAAATCTCGGGCCATAATACTATCTTTCATCAATATATTGAACGAAAATCAAAATGATCTAAATTTGGTGATCTAAAATCAAAACACAAAATTATTCATTTTTTTCATTTTCATGTCCCAGGTATAAAGAATAGAGTTGGACATTTATAATTCTTTTTTTCTCTAATATCGTCGCTGCACCTCGAAGAACCGCTATGTGACATTTTTGCCGAAAATGAGTTATGTCGTGTAGATAAACCTGAAAGCTGTCAGACAGCGTCCCTTATAATGTGACAGCTGAATATTCAATTGTTTCGCCACAACAATGAAAAATTATAGACTGAAATTATGGCTTAAGATTCTCATCACGTACGTATTGATTAATGTATACAAATCCTCTATGTGCTTATAAAGGCGCAAGAGGTGCTACTTAAACGCAAAAATAGTAATATAATATTGTTGAAGCAAGCTACAACAATATCTAGTGCATAATATTTGTGGAACCAATATTATTACATTTTTCAAGTGTTTCCGTGTATTTTTGGCAAAATTTTAAGTTCGGAATGTTTGTCGCTTCTCCGAAAAGTTGTGATTTTAGCACATAGCGGTTCTTCGAGGGGCAGCGACGATATTCAATTCCCTTGCCTATTTCTATTTTACCCAAAAGCAAAGATTGCTAAAATAAATAAATAAACCATCTGTACTCCGTTAACGAAAAATATTCTATGAATGCAATCGAAGAAACTTACCTTTCCATGATTTGATTATTGTGCGCTTTATTTTCTATTACTTATAAATACGTGTTAATTAAATACAATTAAAACTTTTAAAACGAAAGTAAGTTACAAATAAACAGCCTAGACGTAGCCGAGTATCGGGGCTACAATATGGCAAAAGGAAAGAGGCATAGATTTTTTTTCTTACTTCCCCGATTCCAAACAATCTATATTAAAACAATTCTGTTTAACATTATTAGATTATTAGACATTATCTATTATTATCTTGGGCTATATAAAGATAACTGTCTACTTCACAGACAATGATATTTTACAGTTAATGTCTTCATTAAGATGTTCGACACACCGAATATTCAGTTTGAATAAAATCATTCTTTTGTGTGGTAGAAACCCATAATTTTATTTTCTATTTAACTTACAATATTGCCCTCTTAGGTGAGGATGACATTTCCAAGAGTGCAAAACTGTTTCAAATTAGATTTCAATGTAGGCCTATACAGAGTATTAAGAATACCTCATGTATATAACTCTATTCAAACGAAATACCAGCACAGAGTATGTTCGTAAAGGATATGCTGATCTTAGTTTGAAGTTCCCAAAACACAGCATCCGTAAAGGGAATATTATTAGTATTTTCAAAGTCGTCGGACAGAACGTTTAGTGTAGTTACATGCGGACAATAGTCTGTGTACTTAATGCCAGAACGAAGTGAATGAACTCCTAGTGTGTAATTGATTTCGGGCATGGCCCTATAATGAAAATTCGAGACGGATGGTTACTCGACAAAAATGCCACACGCGTGGATCGTGACACGTCAATGGTGCATCAGTGGTGCATCAGGGTTACAGACGATAGAAGGACGAAAATTTACACAGCAGATATCCCCGCTACGCAACGGGGAACACCTCGACAGAAGGCTTGTTTGTTTTGACCTAATAGACAAAACTGACCACCAATACACACAGAGTTACCGTGACTCCACACATGAGCGCACGAACGCTAACACTTAAGACGTGCTACCGGAAAATCGGACAAACGCCATGGAACAAATTGTACTGGACAAATAATTCGAGAATCATGTTCCAAACACAAACAATTCGGTTCGTTCGGTTAAATCTAGCCTCCAGCACTATTAGCAGTTTGTCGATGAAACAGACCCCAGAACACATAAATTCGATCTCTAACTGTAAATCCCACTTTACTCTAGTTAACCCGTTTTCCGGCCGCACATCTCAATTGATTGTTGGAGAAAGTGTTGCCACGTTCCCAACTCGGCATGTCGCTGCTGTGCCGTCAAAATACCGCCACGTTCCGCTACCTTTACTGAAATTCCGCTATTTTCAGCCACATTATAAAATTAAACTTTAATGATAAAAAATACGCTAACAAAATTGCAAAATATTTCACATATTAATAATCGGAATAAATTCTAAATGGAAAGCCCTGATTTAGTGCTTCACTAAATTTTATGAATTAAGAAAAAAGAAATTTAGTCTATTTTAATTAATGTTATTGAAGTAAAAATCACGGTAAATGCTTATCATTCTTTTATTATAATGCTCTTTATGAACATATTAACATTGGGTAACATCAGTTGTAAACATTTTTTTCTTTTAGAAATAGAAGAAATGAAAGGAAATGGATACATATATGTTATTCGTTATTGCATACAATAACATCTAAATTATAATATAAGAATAAACACAATAATGTCACTTGACAACAAATTAATCAAAGATTAGCGTGCAAATAATGTTGATACATGTATCAAATATAAAATTTATAAAATATTTCATTACAATTATCTTCAAGAAAAAAGTGTTTTTTCGTTTAATGCTATTTTTTCAAATTTCTCTGCCCAAGAAACTACTATAAAATACTGTTTAACTGTATATAAAAGTTTATACATTTGTCTCACCAGCAGGGCCGTGCCGTGGAAAATCAGCGCCCGGGGTGAGAGTATACGACGGCGCCCCATACATATATTCCAAGCAATTTTTCCTATCATTTTTCCTTTTTTCTCCCGAATTTTTCGCTCCCTTACTTCGGCGCCCGGGACCGTCGCCCCGCCCCCCCCCCATGGCACGGCCCTACTCACCAGTACTTCTACCTTACAACAAGTGACCCTCTCTCCCCAAAACAATACTCTGTTTGAGGCCTGGACAAGCATTAAATGCACAAGAGAGATTACGTCCAGCAGTTAATCCTCAACATCAGTCGTCATCTACCTCTACACTAGCACATACTGATGAGCTGGCACTTGTGGCACATCCTGTTCATTAGAACTGTACATGGATTGGTTAAATTTTGCTACATGTTTGTTGGTGATTTGATAAGTCAGACAACACTGCTTTTATTGCAATGTCTGTACTTTCTCTCTACAAAAGTATATTAAGCATTTTAGAAAGAAATAAATGTTTTCTAGCTTAATTTGTTCACTTCTTTCAAGCTATGGGGTAAAATTGGAAGTTTTAAGATAGGTTGTCAAAAGTCGCTACATTTTCCATATTTTTCGTCCGTCGCCGCTTTGTCGCCAAGGCAAAGAAAAGTCGCTACGCGTAGCGGAATTCCGCTACGGTTAGCAACACTGATTGTTCTCATGATTATCCCTAACAGCAGCACATAGTCAAGATAATCTTCTAAGGTGACGAAAAAAAACTACAGGAAAGATGGGCGACGGTGATGGACAGCTGATGAATGGAGAACAGAGTATTCAGTGTCGAAATTGTTCGTGTTCGTGGAAGAGAAACTGAGCTGGAAAACCCAGTGAGTTTTCGTACTTCCTATACAGAAGACACACCTGGCATTTAGTATGGAACCAACAAGATACATATTCTGCTCACCTTCTGTCTTCGTTTAAGGAAGCGTGACCAATGCGTCGTACATTCGTGACATTGTCTTTCCTGTCCTCCGAAAATATCTGAATATTTTTCGATTTTTGTAGAAAGATCAGACATATAAAAAGTATTCTTGTAATGCTTAATTGATAGCAGAAAATTCTCACGAACTATTACCATTTTTTTAATTTTATAGCTATTAACATTAAAATCGCAAAGTGTTGATTTCTGCAACTTTCGGTTATGGTACCTACTCTTAGAATGCTAACTCTATTCAAAAATCCAACTTCTCGCTATTTATTATCCCTTTTTCTCACTGTAGATCAAGATAGATCAAAATAGATAAATATAGGGTGTTCCATAAAGAACACAACTTTTGAAATTGCCCTCCATTTCTTTTCTAGTAGGTTGGTGACATTGAACGTTACACGATCTTCATCTTTTGTCTTTATGGTTAGTCGCCACAAAGCGCCGTATAGCACACGATTGTCATCTGTTCTCTGTACGAGTAGGAATGGAGCGCTTGACGGAACAGCGTGTTGACAGAATGAAAAGTTGATACAAATATGGTGAATATTTGGCGATGAAGATCGTGAACTATTCGGCGTTCCGTGACTACTAACCACAAATACAACAAACAGATGAAAATCGTGTAACGTTCAGTGTTGCCAACTTATTAGAACAAAAACTGTGGGCATTTCAGAATTTGAGTTCTGCATGGGACTCCCTTTCTTTAAAACGGAAGTTGTAGTAGATTTATATCAGTATATTTATATCACTTCTGCTCTTAATGGAGAATTGATAAAGATGAAATGGAACTTTTGGGACGCTTAGACCTTAACCGAATGCAGAAAACTGCTTTTCACTGTGTCTTACCATTTTCGTTTTGTAGTAAACCGGAAATGGTTGATTTTTACCACTTCTGCTTTAAACACCACCTCCAACAACGAATTCGATTATTAACTGTTGTCCCTTTACATCTTGGCTAAAATCATGCATCATGTAGTTCTTGAGACTTTTGATCTCCCTGACGGAAACACGGACAAACAGATTAAATACATAAGGAAGATTTGGAAAACAAACTACTTACAACTGATTTAAGCAGAAGATTTGCAAGTACGAAAGAGCACGGCATCAAATTTGCTCGATAGCACGGCATCAATTATAACAGATTTCAGAGATTGCTTGGTGGTTCCGAGCCTACAGAGATTTAATATTCCTTTTAGCTGCGAGAGTATATGAGGCGTGGATCTATATCTTAACGTGTGATCCGAACCACTTGAACTACCATCGGGAATCTAGCCTGTGTCTTTTGCGTAGAAGACGTCTACGCTAATCATAAATAGGAAGTACTTCCGAGATCGCTACAGTGACGAGATTTTCATGCTACTTCACTTTACCCTTTAAGCTAAAGTCGACAAATAATTAATGATAGTGGATACACTGAGAGAAAATTGTAGGTGGCGTACTTCAAAAGGTTAATTCCTGCGTAATTCCTGTAGATTTTGGACTTAACCATCGGCGGATCTAGAAGGTAAAAACTGGTGGGGGGCAACCAGAACCCAGACTATGATAGGTAAATCTTGAGTTTACTATAAACTTTCAAAAATATATAAATAATAGCTTAAATTATTTCTGCCACTCAAAAAAACTAGGGGGGGCTAGTCTCCCCGGCCCTGGCCTAGATCCACCACTGGAGTTAACGTACAGAAGACGTATAACTGAAAGCGCATGTTTTAAAATATTTTCCGTATATGTATTCCATCTATATGTACTTTCCGTATGAAACAATATAGGAAGTCAGGATCTCACATACAAATGGACGTATATAACATATATCTGACGAAGGTAACACACATATATGTATGCAATATAAGGAAGACAGATATCAGACATCCTGCAACGACATGATGTATCATCTAAGGGCAGTGCTTATGTAGCATACAGATAACGTATGCTCCGTACTGATTTATGTAGTAAGCAAGAGGATTCCGTATATTTGTACAATATACCGCTGTCCGGAGAACACATTTTTTCTCAAATGTGTTTACGAGAAATTGCTAGAATGGGAATGTGGTAGGTAAGACCGAACTCCAAGAAAGCACACATGTACCGTACATGATGTACACTACAATCCGGCATATCTTACTATTGAACTAGTAGCCATAGGGCTATAAGTGAGTTTCCTCTTTGAAATGACTAGCCTTCGACTAGCTGGGGACTTCGCTGCCAGAATCACGACTTTGCTCAGCCTACTACCTCGCACTTCTCATACCCCGAACATAGCTTTAAACTTAAGTGATTTCGAAGTATGGCAATTTCGAGATATGACAATCTTATTTTAACAATTACAACCCCACTCTTTTCTCAACCAGAGCTCCTTCGTGGCTAAGCGGTTAGCGTACGCACCTTTGGCGCGGAAGACCCGAGTTCGATTCCCAGCGGGAACTCATGTGGTTCGGATTTCACGTTAATCAGTAGGTCTACGTTTCATATAAGCCTCGCTGCTGTACGGGACGTAAAACTCAAAATCAATCAATCTTCTTTCAACCATCTGTTTTCTTCCTTTCTAGGGGAAATATAAAAGAAACGGTGAAACACGTTTCTTTGAATGAATGATCTAAATACCGTATTTCATGTCTCTAATCATAAACAATTTTGAGATATGATAAACAAACTATAAGAATTCTAACCCCATTATTTTAAATGATTCCGAGATACGGCTTTTTAAGATAATAATTGCATCCCCTTTTTCCCTTTTCCTCGTCGAATTTCCAAAAACCCTTCTCTACTGGGACCTCACATCATAAAACCTATGCCCTATGCAAATTTCAAGTTTCTGGCTTAATCCATTTGGCCTAGGGGTTAATTAATGATTCAGTCTGTCAGTTGAAAATATTTCTTTTATATTTAGAGATTAATTGTATTACCATTTACTTTCATTCTTCAAATATATGTTTCATTTAATTTATACTATTCGCCCTAATGTGCTCAATCTGCGCCCAAATAAGACTTTACTTTCTCTCGAGAAATGATTTAAAAAAAAAACACTGATAAGACTATGGTATATTTATAGTAATTTCAGGTAAACTTTGACTTTCATTACTTTCCATTCCTGCTACGCTGCCATGTGTTATGTACTTACCATATTATCCTTATTATGGTTATATAAGGTTTCCCACTAACCCTAAGAATTATATGATTTGACAACAGAAATAAAAGTCAAATTATGTCGGATACAACCAAACATTTAAAAAAAGTATATTTTAGTTGGTAAGATAGTGTTTTGAATAACTTACTACTTAAGTGTCTACCTCGACTATGTGCACATGAATGAATTAGATAAACTTAACTGTCTATCACTTTGTGCAATAGCTCGGGTTCAATGTCACGAATGCACTGATTGATATTAATTGGTAATTCATCAAGGACTTGTTCTTTGTTTTCGTAGACTACAGACTGCAGATGAAAAGTAATCTAAAGAATTATGTCACAACCTCCAGGAGGCTAAGAGCTCCTTCGTGACTAAGCGGTTAGCGTACTCGCTTCTGGTGTGGGATCCCGGGTTCGATTCCCGGCGGGAGCTCATGTGGTTCAGATTCCATGTTAATCAGTAGGTCCACGTCTCGTATAGCCTCGCTACTGAAACGGACGTTAAATTGACTCAACTCATTCTAGGAGGCTAACTAAAAGTTGCAACTTCTGAAATTACTCTTGCACCGACCATTTCTCTCAATACGTCGATAGTGGCCTAAGTACTGCGACTTGTGACACTGCCTTGCTGAAACCATGTCTTTCAATTCAATTTCATCTAAATTTGGCCACAAAAGATCTGTTAATATCAAGAGGTATCGCTCGCCAGTCACCGTCACTGAATCCACTACGTAAATTTGAAAAAGAAATATATGAACTGATGATGTCACCATGCCACAAACCACACCATATAGCATAAACCACAAAATATCAGAAAATGTCTCTAAATATGGTCAGTAGTAGTATTATGTTCTTACCACTTGTTAACGGTTTCACTTGTTTATTTTCCTTCTTCTTTTTGTAGTTTAAAACATCACAGTTAGAGTTTCTGATTTGCAATAAGTTTCAAATCACTGTTAAGCTTTAGTACTCTAGCACAAGGTGTTTTTCTAACATTTAACTTATGCTATGAATATGAAAAACGGTGGATATTAGGTTGGGCCGATTTTTAGCAATTTGGAATTTCGAGTCGGAATGGTCGGGAAAAGTTTCCTTTCGGTGAGACAAGAAAAATATTTATTTTCAATGTTTTCATAAAGTTTCATCTTCTACCCTCTACCGGGAGTTGAAAGTTTCAAAAGGTTTGGAATACTAAACTTTGGAGATTTCATTTAGAATGAGGTTGAGGGGTTTTCTTTTGGTGAGACAAAGAAAATATTTATTTTCAACTTTTTAAAAGAGTTTTATCTTCTACCCTCTATTGCGGGTTGAAATCCTCAAAGATCTCCCCAAAAAATAAATTTTGGAACTTTCACCTGAAATCTATATTATAAAAGAGAACGTACAAATCCTTTGTTCCCTCATCACGCTAATACGGCTGAACCAATTTCTTTTATTTTTGGGGGGTTATTAGGATTTGGACCCTAGATGGTTTTTATCATATCACTTTAATTTTTAATTACCAGTGTCTTGAGATAATTGACCATTCAAGTGTCCATACGTACAAATCCTTTGTTAGTTCATCATAGGTAAAAATAAACGTATTTATATGCAACCCGCATGACCGTGTCACTCGGCGGGTTAACATAAATGACAGGCGCTATAATGTTAACATTTACTGCAATTTGAAAGCGAAAAAGTAAAAATTATCTAAGTAACAAAGTTTATTGCGTTCCGGGGTGACCGCAGCGAAGCGGGGTGAACGCTGCTAGTAAGAAATAAAAAAACCTTCAGATTTTGCTAAATCCTTTATGTGTGTTAAAAGATGCGTTTTTCTGAAAAGAAATTAAAAATAAATATTTTGTTTCTAACACTAAAAGAACATTTTTCCACTCAATTCCATTCAAAAATCAAAAAATTAAAATTTTCAAAGATTTTGAAATTGTCAACCCCCGGTGGAGGGTGGAAGATGGGATTCTGTGATAAAATTGAAAATAATTTTTGTCACTAAAAGAAAACATTTCCACCCTATTCCATATCGGGGTTCCGTGGTATGGATTTTTCGGGGTTTTCGAAGTTTTCAGCCCCCGGTGGGCCTGAATAATGGGACTCTGTGAGGGACTTGAAAATGAATGTTCCCTTTGTCTCACTAAGGGAAATTTTCCACCCTATTCCCAATTTAGTTTTTCGGAATTTTTGAGGATTTCAACCTCCAGTAGAGGGTGGAAGATGAAACTCTGTGAAAAATTGAAAGTAAATTTTCTTTTTTTCTCACCAAAAGAAAATCCTTCCACCTTATTCCAAACGAAAACTCCAAAATTTAGTATTTCAAAAATGTTTAATCTCCCAACCTCCGGTAGAGGGTGGAAGATGAACTTTTATGAAAACTTTGAAAATATATGTTTCTTGTCTCACCGAAATTAAACTTTGCCCGACCATTCCAAATAGAAATTCCAAAATTTAATCTTTCAAAACTTTTGAAACTTTCAATCTCCGGTAGAGGGTGGAAGATGAAATTTTATGAAAAATTGAAAATAAATATTTTCCTTGTCTCATTGAAAGGAAAATTTTCCCGACCATTCCAAATCGAAATTCTAAAATTACTAAAAATCGGCCCAGCCTACTGGGTAGGTTACTGGAGAAATAAGATTTAATACGAAATTTTATTATTTAAAATATAGTTAATAACTGCATGATAGCTGTATATGATAAGGTGCATTAAGTAAATAGTCACACAAACTACCCCTTTCTTAAAAAATACGTATTTTTTAAATTGAAGTCAGGCTAGATACAGTTTAATTACGTTATTTACATCAGTTTGGTACTTTATGTTTCCGATAGCACAGTAGAAGTAATATTTGTTTACACTATTTGGCATGAGGAAATAAACATTTCACAGTTGGTGACAAATTTGTTGTCCGTATATTTTTCTTGCACAATATTCTGTATAGGATTTACCCATGAGACAAGAGTTGAGACAGTATCTTCTCAGAGAGGTATGAATATGATGTCTCGTCTCGTATATTGTGATGAAAATGTTATCTCATCTTGTCTCATGGGCAATCCTAATTCTGTAGACCAAACTCTTAGAAAGTCTTCCTTTGTTCTTGTAGGTGCAGGAGGGAGATACGGATATAGTGGTGGAGGTGGTTTGTATGGGAATCGGAACGATTACGGCCGAGGAAGTTATGGCAAAGGCAGTTATTACTGGTTAATCCGAAGACGTTATGGTGGCTATGGTGACGATGGTGGAACAGGTACCGGGTCGGGGCTATATGACCGACCACACTATCGACAGAACGGCTACGGAGGTGATCGTTACGGGAATGGTGGATATTACGGTGACGGTGGTGGTGGACGTTATGGGAACGGTGGAGGTCGTTATGATGGAGGATATTATGGAAACGATGGTGGGTACAGCTCATCTGAAAGTTATGGTACTGGTGGTGGGAGACGATATGGAAGTCTTGGAAACGGCAACTACGGGAATGTCGGAGGTGCTGACAGTTCTGAGCGTTACGGTGGACGGTATCCAGGAAATTATGGTGGTAAGTACATCACTCAATCCGTTGGTAAACAGTCACATATAGACCCAGAGAGATGATCCAAGGTACGTTTTATTTTTACTTAAATGTTAAAGTTATGCAATTAGTAAGTAAGCTAATAACATAGCAGCAAAATACATGAACACAAATTTATGCATATTGAATTATTTTAATAAATCTTAAATTTTGATTTTTTGTCTTTAAAAAAAGAAAGACAAACAATAAATCTTTTCTAGCATAGTAATATTTTTTATAGCACAAACCCTAATCCATTATCCAATCTTGAAATACATTATATTAAATTCAGTGCTAAATAAATTCACTGAAGTGAATTTTCTTTCCTAAACATCGGTACACTTTCGAGCTAAAGTTAGAAGTTAAGGTGTTGTGTATTTTATCTACTGAGGTACACTTGAAAATCATAACCCAAAGGCAGTGAGAAACTTTGAACGAACATGCGATTCATAATAGAAATTATGTAGTAGAAGAAATCTAGACTGATGACTGTTCATAATGGGAACAAAACTAGTCAAGAAGCCATGGTCACTAAATAGTTAATGTCAGAACTATAAACTGTTTGTTTGGATCTTAAACAAAACTCAAAAATGGTCATCATAAGACTGAAACTAGATACAACTTTAGACAGATAAGTAGAAATAGATGTATGGAACGCCGATTCATTGCTCATAATGCAAATAATTTTGGTTCACAAACCTTGACTTAAGAACAGTTAATAATGGGCCTGAAACTTGTAGGAAATATAGTCACACAAGCACTTCATAACTAACACACCTTCGGTAGAAAAATTAAAAGTGTTGGTAATAGCAATGAATTAGAATGTTTTGAATTAACAGAAGTTCAGAATGAAAATAGGTTATGTGAAAGTCTGAACCAACCAACTATTTATGACGTAAATAAGACTCGCAAGAAAGTATGAATGTATTGCCAATCCATAATGGAGATATGTGTATGCAAAAGAATGGTAGGTATAGTCTATAGTCAGTTCACAAAAATAATACCATAAGTTGGGAAAAGTGGAACACATAAACAGTTCATAAAGGGAAAAAGAATACAGATAAAAGAAAAAGAACTTTCTGCAATCTGTATAACTACAATTGATATTGTATTGGAGCCAGTGGGAACCGACGGACTTCCATGATAAAAGTTATAAAATTGATAAATTCACAAACTTCTATCAAATCTAGAATATTTAGTTTCATTTCTTCTTTAAAGTTATCAATTTTATCTCCCACTGCATGTCATTTTTACACCATCTATGGCTACTCAAAATTGTGCGCTGTTTCTTACTTCATCACATTGATAAGCTGAAAGATTGATAATAGGAATTTGTTAACAAATTTCACAAGATGCGATTACGCCTCAGTGACGTTACCTACTTCCCTTAATGGCAGTGCTTTATTGTCAATGAATTTCAATCCAACCGCATAGTACAAGGGTCGTTCAAAGTTTACCGGGATTTTCGTACATAAATAACACAGGGCTGCAAATTGAAAAAAAGTTCATGTTGTTTTTTGATTAATAGGTGAACTTAATTCTTTGTTCCTAGCTGATTACGAATAATGAATTCGTTTTTCCCTATCACGTAAGGTTTTCGTACAAATCAATGTCAAAATTTGGACCTTCTTCTGTATTCAATACTGCTTTATTATACCTTATTTCTTATCTTCTATCAGACTAAAGAGCTTATTATGCTAAATAACTCAACATGTTTTGTTTAATGTGAATGCAGACAGACAAAGAAAGAATATAAGATTCTCTACACATACAGATTACTACATATATACATATAATATGGAAATATATACATAAATATATAGGTCTACGTTGTAAAATGGAAATCAACAGTCATATAACATATTTATTTTTCACATCTTTTTAGCACGCTTTCTTTTATAAGGTTTCCTAATTTTCTTGTGATTTTCTTCTGAAGTTTCTGTGTGCAATGTGCGACAGTAGTCAGCCATCATGCTAACACTCCAAAGTGCCTGATACCTTTTCTCCATATCCCTCATGTCTTGGTGAAACCATTCGCCTTGTTACTCACTTAATTCTTCGAGATTTGGTGGAAAGTAATCAAGATGGGAATGCAAAAAACTCAACTTGAGATTCATGTTGCAACCCAGTTTTTGAAATTTAACTAACATATTCTCAACAACTTCTCTGTAATCAGCACTTTTGTGGTTCCCCGGAAGTTCACCAACACGCTTTTAAATGCTATCCAAGCATCCCTTTCAGCATTAGTCATTGTTGCCTTGAAGTTTTTATCCTTCATTAACTTCCTAATGTCTGGGCCAACGAAGACACCTTCTTTCACTTTGGCACATGAAAGTGAAGGAAATTTGTTGCATATGAACTTGAAATATTCGCCTTCCTTGTCGAGTACCTTAACAAATTGTTTCATCAATTCTAATTTTATGTGAAGGAGAGGAAGTATAACTTTCTCAGGACTGACTAAATTTTGTTGAATGATGTTTTTTTTTTTTTTTTTTTTTTTTGATCCCGCGTTCAGTGTTTTCCGTAATGGCCACTGTTTCCTTTCCCAGTGGTCATTTCGTGCGCTACTATCCCACTCGCAAATGTAACACGGAATTTTTGCATACCCACCTTGTTGCCCAAGTACAATGCTCAAAATCTTCAAATCTCCACACACCACCCAACCATGTACCTCGTATTTAATTTTATTAAGAATAAATTGCACATTGTCGTATGTTTCTTTCAGTGACACAGAATGAGCAATAGGAACTGAGGGGAACTTATTTCCATTATGTAACAGAACAAATTTTAAACTTGTTTTATCCGAGTCAATGAATAATCTCCAATCACTAGAAAGGCCAGGGAAATTTAACTTGATCAACAAACCTGACACATCACAAATAAACACGACAGAATCTTCTTTTGAGAAATACTGCACAAATTCTTTTTCCCGATATCTGTACCAGGAAAATGTTCCACAGGTCAGCAAGTTATTTTCATTAAGTCTGGAACCAAGAAGTTCAGCAGATTCTTATGTCTCTAACTAGATCACTGAGCTGGCGTTGAGTGAGTGGTATAGGGTCACGAGATCCGCTTGGGAGGTTGTAAACTTCATCTTCTATTTCACTATTTTCCACTGAATCACTGTACGAACTAGGATCACTTACGGACTCAAGACTTGATGGAGGTGTCGGAACAGGCAAGTCTAGGCCGTGCAGGACAGGTCTCATTGCAGAAGGAATATTGGGATACACTATCTTTGTCTTGTTTCGAGTATTGTGTCCTACAATTTCACAGGAACAGAAGTAGCAATCGTCGCTGTGGTTTTTGGGTTCTCTCCACAGCATTTGTACTGCGAATGGCATAGATGACCGCTTTCCAGTGCTCCACTTTCGTAACGATTTCACACAAGATCTACACAGATTGTGTAGATTTCACGATTTATCTTGATCTCCAAGTTCCAGACGGAAGCCCTTCTTACAAAATCTGTAATTTTCTGTTTCTGTTGTGTGGAACAAATTCACCACAGATGTAACAAAATAAATCTGGTCTATTCTTACAACCACGAGATACCATGGCAACACAGTAAACGAACTACAAAAGAGAACTAACGTAAGATATTAACTTTTCATACTATTGAATCACATCTAAGATTTGCGATAATTAAATATGAAATTTATTTGAAATGAGATAACAAGGTTCGATATAGAAATATTTTAAATATTCATGCAGGCAAAATTTTAGTTAATTTCATTAAATTAAACTTCCTTACATTTAAAACAAATTCATTTTTATTACCGCCTGGATAATTTCACCACGTAGGCCTACTTGTGACATCTAGCGTCAATCAGTTGAATTACGCTTAAACATGCATACCGCAATCAACATATATAAATCGTGAATTGTAAGAAATTCTTACGTGATATGAAAAAACTAGTGCCAGTTTCGGTTTCAGCATGTTCAAATACATATAAAACACCCAAAATTATAAAAACAACAAAACCTATGCGGCCCTGTGAAATCGATGAATAGCCGGATCATGATGAAACTTGCGGGTGACGTAATGTATTCCTTTTCGAGTAACTAACGCCCGGCATGACGTATTTGGCGCATGCGCAGTAGTTCTAGCGAACTTGGCGACAAGCTGTGTGTCTCTGGCTGTGGAGCAGCGGTGTGTAATCAAGTTTCTTGTGAAGGAGAAAGTTAAACCAGCAGAGATTTTCAGAAGATTGCAAGCACAGTATGGTGAACAAACGATGTCATGGACAAGAGTGTACGAATGGTGTGAATAGTTTCGCGGAGGACGGGAGCTGGTGACAAATAAAGCGCATAGACACATTCGCCCGACTGCAGTCACACCAGTGAATATCTCATGTGTTGAGCAAATGATTCTTGAGAACCGGCGAATAACAGTGCGGGATATTGCTGCCGAGGTGAATATCAGTGTCGGGAGTGATGAGACAATCATCCATGATCACTTACGCTTCCGCAAAATCTGTGCAAGGTGGGTTCCCCGCCAGCTGACATTTGATCAGAAGTGGACACGCATGACGGTCTGTGAACAGCTTCTGAATCGGTTTCGAGCCGAAGGTAATGAATTGTTGCAATCAATCATCACGTGTGATGAAACATGGTTTCACAATTCAACCTCAAAGACCAAAAGAGGCAGCATAGAGTGGTGGCACAAAGGTTCCCCGCCGCCCAAGAAAAGCAAAACGCAGCCGTCCGCCGGAAAGATCAGGGGAACTGTCTTCTGGGACATAAAGGGTGTTATCCATGGGGATTTTCTGAAGAAAGGGAGCACAATTAATGCCCAGTATTACTTCACATTGTTGAGTGGTGCTGTACGAAAGTCCAATCGCAATAAAAGGTGTTGTCTGGAAATATCATTCTTCTCCATGACAATGTCCACCCTGACACTGCCAATGTGACAACAAAAACTCTAGCCGAAATGCGCTGGAAAGTTCTGCCCCATCCCCCCTACAATCCAGATTTAGAACCCAGTGATTATAATTTGTTTGCCCCCTTAAAGACCATGTAGGAGGGAAGAAATTCACTGAAGCGCTGCAGAACGATGTCCTCCAGTGGCAACGACAACAACCAAGTTCTTTCTACGCAAAAGGAATCAGGGAGCTGCAACAACGATAGCAACGGTGCCTCGACGCGCACGGAGAATACTTTGAAAAGCTGATGTAGTTTGGTGCTTCTTTTACTATCTGTTTCCTCTGAAGAAATAAAAGTCCCGTTCAACCTTGAACGACCCTTTTAGATTTTTTCCTAGTTAATTTAGATGTTAACAATACTTATCTAGAAAACGCACAAAATGTTAATCTTTATATTGCCTCACAATGAAAGACAGGTTTGATCCTTAAAATATATATTAGTCAAATTAAACCATTCATCCTAAAAAATTGCGCAAGTTAATCCTATAGTCTACCGAACCTATCATGCAGTTTTCATGATAATTGCCCTTGGTGGATATTATTGTTCGTGAATCCAAAATATTGAATATTCAACTGTCAATAGCAAGAGTAAAATATTTCCTTATTAGCGCAGATTACAGAGAAGGCTGTAACAAAGTACAAAAGATTGATGGATTTATATTTGATGGATTTAGCACTACCGTCATATGTGTACTTGAGCCCGATCCATGAAACCGATTTCTTGGAGCATGGTGTTTCAGCTGACGTGTGACTGAGTATCATGTTTGTGCTAGTGAAAATGTCATCGAAAGAACCATATCGGAAAGAATGCATCATAAATAGTTTCCAAGCACATTTTTCGTACAACTGATCACTGAAACAGTGCTTTTTTTTATCATCGGTAGAACCACATTAAAAATATAGTGGTCAGGTAAGCATAAATAAACTTCAATCAGAAATATTCGCCAAGAAAGGATTTCCTTTCGATGATGTCTTCAAATGTCGTATGAGGTGCCTCGTGGTATTTGTTGACTGGTAGGCCAGATGAATCTACTACCACAACGTGACAAAGATTCAGGATTAAATCGCCGTATATGGTTACGAGGGGAAATTAGAGATATGTAAGGTGGAGAGAAACATGGAAGTGAATGCTGACTACTTCAAGGCATCAATCATGACCACGACCTATTCCTCGTTTGTACGGAGTTAACAAGAACAAGGCATATTTGTATTTGTATTTGTATTTATTTACTCCATTTGAAACCAAGATACATTTGGTATTTGGAGGGTTCAGACAGTCCTCTTTCTTGTTTTAAATACACTTAGAAAAAGAAATATGTTACACTATTTAATACACATTATTGCAAAGATAATCTGCTACGCTGTGTTATACTTTATCCACCAGGACTCTCTTGAGTTTCTTTTTAAAAACATTTATATTTTCTTCATTTTTTATTTCTCTGGGCAGCTTATTGCATATTTGTACTCCCATATGGCTTGGGCCTTCCTGTACTAATGTAAGTTTTGTAAAATATTGTCTTCTTTCATTTTGCTGTCTGGTATTATAAACGTGACTTATTTGGGTTCCGTCTTTCAATTTAGCTGCATAGATTGCAGTTTCGTATACATACATAGATGGTAGGGTAAGGATGTGGTGCTGTTTAATTTTTTCTTTGCATGATGTCCTCATGTGTAGTCCAAATATTATCCGTATTGTTTGCTTCTGTTTCATGAAGACTGCTTTGCTGCTTGAAGATTTGCCCCAGAAAATGATGCCGTAGTTTAGTATAGGGTGTATAAGCCCGTAGTATACTTGGATCAAAGCTTTAATGTTTAACGTTTCTTTTATTATCCTGAGTGCATAAAGTCTGGAATTTAATTTTACTATTATTTCTTTTACGTGGGTTTCCCAAGTTAGATTTTCATTTATATTTAATCCTAAAAATTTAATTTCATGGGGGAAATCTAGTTTTAGATCAGTCAATTTATTTTTGGTTTCTTTTATTTTCGTGTTTTGTTTTGTGTGAAAAGGTAGGTATTTTGTTTTTGTGTTGTTTATGCATAAGCAGTTACTTTCGAACCATTTTTTGGCTTGATCCAATACTCTATATGTGTTGTTCCTTAGCTTACTTATGGTTTTACCCTCCAAAATTACGCTTGTGTCATCTGCATATAAAATTATCTCAAAATTCTTCAATATACCAGGGAAATCATTTATATACAATAGGAATAGGATTGGACCTAATATTGAGCCCTGAGGCACGCCGTTGCGGACTTGTCTTGGGTTTGATAAACATGTTTTTACATTCCCATTTTGTATCTTGGAGACTTCAACTGCTTGCGTCCTCCCCTGTAAATAGGTTTCCATCAGCTGTAACACTTTCCTCCTTATGCCATAATGCTCAAGTTTTCGTAACAGTATTTTTTGGTTAACGAGATCGAAAGCTTTGCTTAAATCATAGAAAATGCCTAAGATTAGTATTTTATTATTTAGCCCTTTTAGTATGTTTTTTATGAGTGTATATGTTGTCGTAGTTGTGTTTTTCCCAGTTACAAAACCGTGTTGTTCATGGCATAGTATCTTCTGTTCGTTCAAGAATTTTATTAGTCTCTTTTTAATTAGTTTCTCAAATATTTTATTTATTGGGTGTAAGAATGATATCGGTCTGTAATTTTGTATCAATGTTCTGTCTCCCTGTTTAAAGATTGGTTTTATTTTAGCTTCTTTTAATTTTGTTGGATATTTTCCTGTATTGAGACATTCATTGAATAGGTATGTGAGTATAGATACTAAATTCCGGCTGTTCTGCTTGATTATTTCAATTGGAATTTCGTCGCTTGTAGCTTTATTTGGGTTTAACCGATTTACTACTGTCCTATTGATGGAACGGAGCACACACAGTGGGTTCAAACGTACAAGAAAAATTTCCCTTAAATAGCTTATGGTAGTGGAAGATTTCTGTGCCAAGGGATGTTTCCTTTACAGAATGGAATCTAATGTGAAGGAAAATGCTGCTTACTATATACAACACATTTTAGATCCCATTAATGCTATTCAAAGAACATCCAGCACAACATTGCCATATCTTATGTGGTTTTAGAACAAAGATAGAGAAAATATTAAATAATACGAACTAGAAATGCTTATTGAAGATGGTAGCCGTTACCAATCCTTGGTTTTATAGGACTTTGTAGGAACATGTCTGACCTTTATCTGAACAATTGTACTAAAATCAGTTTTTCCGAATTCGTTCCATTGATCGCCCTTTCTCCACTAATTTGACTAGTTTATCAGGCTTAAAACGTCTCTCTTCCAACCGAGAAGCATCCAAGTTAAGCATTGTCATAAGTGTAGAATGACAGTTTACAAATTAAGGAAAACCTAATTAAAAAGGAGGAATTTTCAATTTGTTGGTGAGTAAATTGTCTTAGGTTTCCGAATACTGATATTAGTTCTTCGAAGTAGTGGAGACCCTATTGACGTCTTCTTCAAATGTTTATTGATGAGACAATATCGGTTTGGACAAATATGAACTTAATAGAAGGTATAAAACCAAGGAAAAAGAGGAACTATGGATTTGTGGATGGATAAAAACATAGGAAACGTTTTTCGATTTCATTATGTCATGAACTGAGGATCGAAGATGAAATCTATACAGTTGTACAAATAGCGACGTTTTATCAGTGTTCGTGTTCATCTTATAAACACATATTAAAAGCCAATTGCTTTCTTTGTTCCATTACACAGAATATACCAACAATAGAGGACATTTGCTCTCTCCGCTGGTCTAATGGCTAGTACATGCGATTGTGGTGCATGTAGTCCTGGGTTCGATTCCCAGTGGAAAAGCGCCAAAAATTTACTTTCACAATCATTCACTTTCATTAATTATCCTCTCCTGTAGCCCACAGGACATACCGTGGGACGTTAAACTTTTAAAAATCATTCCATTTTAATAGACAAAACTCGATTACATACAGTCATGAGTCGGTCGATCAGTAGAAGGGAATTCGACAACTCTTGAAGGGGGCTGTACAAGACGTGTAGCTATTTACTTCCCAGTTTTCATTGAATCCTGTACTTACTTAGCGTAGTCATGAGTCAGTTGTGTAGAAAGTTGATCAGATTATATTTGACCGATTTACAAAGTGTACTTCCCTATAATGAAAAGACATGCCACCACCGCCGGTTGCGTTCTATAAATCATCAGCATTATTGACTATCGCCTGATATTGCAGTTCAACACTAACAAAGTATGTTTGAGCAAACAAATAGAAATTCCACCTGAAGTTTCTCTTCAAGTTTCATAGGATAGTGATGGTATCTTATAGACGTCTATTAAACAGTCCAAATGCGCAGAAATTCATTTGCTCTCATATAAGAGCTTTCCATGGAAGTAAAAGACAGTATTTTATATACCTCCTTCCTGTTATGGTAAAACCAGAAGGATGATCTGGCATTATTGTTTTAGGTTTTGGTTATATGGATTCTCATTATTCAAGCAGCTATCGAATTGTCTCATAACAACATATATAGCAGGTACTTAGAGAAAATGTCAATTTGATAATATTTTGGATCCTATCCCCGAACAGAACTCGGGGTACCCTTTTAATGCAATTGGACGAGGCTCGAGTCTACTTATGAATCGTGGATGATATGTATGCGTTTCTCAGTAACCTTGCGCTGTCAGTGGCTAGTTATCGATTGTATAGAAAACTTATAAGGACTTGCATGTAAAAATAAATTTAACTTGATTCATATCATGTAAGATGAAAGCTGTTAATGATGTCTTCGTTTGCAATATTTCGCTAATGAACATAGAATGCTTCACTGAATATTTTGTGCTAAAATCGTTGCACTTTTTTTATGTAACATGTATTATTCGAAGTAGCTATAGTACAAGAATTTATAGTGTTGCACAGATTGCAAACAGAAGAATACAGTTTCAACAGGTTCCAGAGGCAATCGTAGGGAAGAATGACACAAACATACAAGTAACTGATAATAATAAAAAGGTGAAGACGGCATAGGCGATGAAGAAAGAAACGATATGCTAAAGCCATCCGAAATGGTTGGACATTTAAAACATAGCAAACCAAGCAAATATCATTGATGACAAATTTCACTCAATAAACGAGATTGAAGTTTTTATTGGCCGTGTAGAATCTTGTTAGACAAAGATCACAAATTTCTTTAGATGAGAAAAGCTAATTAAGTTTGTTACTCGTGTATGTGATTTGGTGTATTCGTTCAGTATGTAGCTCTCTACTAAAATGTGTTTTCCATTATATATGTGGCATAAGTTTTCCGAGTATATGTCGCTTCTTTGTTTGCGGTATTGGATCACTCAAATAATATGCTGCTTAGAGGTAAAGTCTATTGCATGTTAATTCTTATTTTCACATACAGTATTTTTGTTCGCTTGACATTAAGTATTTAGAAATGCATGTTTTTGGATGTTTCGTGTCCCCTTGTACTTCAAACTACAAGGAGTAAGATCTACATGAATGAATCAAAATGAATGAAGAACAAATAGTGAATGTTTTGGATTAGCTAATGTTTGACTCTGGTTTTGACGGCGAAGTTGATATTTCCTAGATGTAGTTGTTTACGATTCTCGGAATCATCATCTGCACATATAGGTATTCTAAGTGACAATCAGAAGAATTAATTAGAAGGGAAAAACTCTGAACATTAATTACATGTCTAAATGACATATAATTAGGGTTGCCAACTGGCCGATTTTTCACCGGCCTGGCCGGATATATTGCTGTTATTTTGATTAAAGTCGGTGACCGGTCAAACTTTTTACAAACTCCTTTATGACCGGTTTTTCAAATATATATCTAGTTCGAAGTATAGATTTAAAAGTAACTTTCATTCTGTAAATCCAGAATTGTCTCCTTTCATCATCTACCAAAGATTAAAATATTTGGTTCATCTGTTTAGACAATTTTAAAGAGATGACAGGGACAGTATCAGGGAAAATTTGAAATTTACTTGTAAGAAATTTTATACATTTATTGAGAGTGGAAAAGGACTTCTTAAAGAAATTTCCTTTAGTTGAAGTACAAGTTTAAAGAATAAATTTCGTTTTCCATATTCAAAATTGTCACGTAAAGATTAATGTACTTTTCTTTTTATCTGTTTCGATAATTTTAAAGAAGTGGCAATTACTGATAAATAAATGCCGCCGATGGTCAGTTAATAATGCCGATTTCAGTTTCTCATTTATGGCACAATGTATCTATTAAGATTATTAGTGAATGTAAGTACAAAGGATTATGCAGAATGCAGGTACTAACGCACTTTTGTTCACGATAGTACATTATCTTCCTATGGATGGGTCCGAATCACGGGCGTCATTTCAGATTTTGCTTGAAGAGGGCAAGTGTACCACCGACACAAGATTTTCAAGTTTTGTACTAGTATATTAGTAGATAATCGATTAAGTATACGTATTTCTCAAACTCTTCGGAGAAGGAGGAGCAATTATTTCCTCCTGCCTCCCCTGGTCCGAACAGAGATACGGTACTTCACGCTTACTAGGTTAGACCTATATCATAGAGAATTTTGGGGGAGGGTGCCGGTTTTTTATTTTCTAGAGTTGGCAACCCTACATATAATACAAGTTTGAGCATACTACATTCTTGTTTATTAACTGACTTATGACATTACTTTCTGCGTATAAGGCTATACCAAAGTGAGGTACACAAAAGCGAACTAACTATAAACAATTTTTGTTTTTCTTATTTTTGAATTTTGATATTAACTTGAAATTAACTTTCATTAAAGTTCTTTGGTTACATACAAGTAGAAAAATAAAAGAAAATGATAGATTTCACGAGAAAAGAGAGACAGCCGAGAATTATGTTCGTTACAATTACATAACCAGTCTCATACTTTCTACTGTATATGTATGACTTTATTTCGTTGCCTCCCGGTCTGCTCGGTCACTCTGAATCATGGGGTCTGATGAGTAACAAGTCTGCTCCTGGGTCTGATTATGAGAGTTCCATCCAGGTTACCAATTAATATACAAAAGAGCTATCTATTGCATATCAAAGGAAAAATTACAACGGATGCAATAGCTTTAAAAGAAAAAGTACCCAAGAACCTTTAATTAAACATAGTATAATTGATTAACTTGTCTCTTCCACAACATGATAAGAACTAAACAATATAGACAACGTTTAGAAACATATTTAAAAAACTAAAGAAGTAAATAAATACCAAAAGGAGTTTAATTACCATAACCGAACAGCTCTTTCAAAATCAGAACTTGTTTCATCCACAATATAGGAACAACTTAAAGGGCATAATACTATAACGTACCAGAATTTTTTTAAAAAATCGAAAGGAATGTAACAATCGAAACGACACAAAAATATAAAAATGAGCTCAAAAAGAAAAAGAGAGAAAATATTAGTATTGTTAAAGATATAGTGTCCTAAATTATTTCTTCTGTAACAAAAAGAAATTTAAAAAACAACTCTAATTACCAGTGGCGTATTTAGGGGGGCTTCCGGGCTTAAACCCCCCCGAAATCTTACGATAGTAAAGTATATGAAATATCTTGCAGAATTTTCACATTTTCAGGCAAAGTTCCCCCCGAAAGTTAGCAAAGCCCTCCCCGAAACAAAATCGTAAATACGCCACTGCTAATTACTAATAATGACATCGTTGTATAACATACCAGAAAATTAGAAAAATCGAAAGAGGTAAAATCACCGTAACGGCACGGAAATATCAATGTGAGCTCCTGAAACAAGAGAATATTAAAATTATAGCGATATAATGTCTCAACTTCTTTCTTGCGAAACACAAAAACAACTGGAATTACTACTAAGGATTCGTTCCAAACATACCAAAAAGATAAAATGGTTTAATCATCGTAACGGTATGGAAATATGAAAGTAAACTCCCAAGACAAGAGACTATTAGAATTACTAACGGAATAACGTTTCAATTTCATCCCTCCGCAATATGGAAACAATTCAAGGAACTACCAAGGACATCGTTCTATAGCATACCATAAAATCAGAAAAATCAAAATGGGTGCCATCATTATAATGGCACGGAAATATTGAAATTAACTTCCAAAACAAGAAATTATTGGAATTATTAACGGTATAACCCCTTAACTTCTTTCCTCTGTAACATAGAATCAACTCAAATAAATACCCAAGAACATCGTTCTATAGTAAAGCAGAAAATCAGAAAAATTGAAAAGGATATAATGATCGTAACGACACTGAAACACCAAAGTGAAAATACTATGATGTGCAGGTTTTTGGTTCCCGAGTTATGGGCACTCAAATTTTGAGTGAGATATTTTTTTATTTTTTAATTAACGAAACTCATACGACCGAGATCAAACTTGACATAGTTGTAAATCTCGTACAAGTATGTTAAATATTTTGTTTGAGATAGAGTTTTCGTTCCTAAATTATGTGCAATAAAAATTCTCAATCGATTCGTTGAGCATAATAAAAGCACAATACACACTATTTACATAGCAATTAAAGCCAGTGCTGTACATAATATAGTGAGAATCAAATGAAAGACGACATGCGTGTTTCACTTATTTAACTCGGTAATAATCCCGTAAAATGGAATTGCAAATACAATAACTCAATTCTATAACTGACCCGTTTTTTTCGCGTCGTGTCATTTTATATTAACAATGTCCACACGATCATAAACTAAGGCAAAGTATCATGACTTACGAATATAACATACAAATAGACGGGAAAGATAAATAATTTAACTAACATCACCATGAAGTCATTTTCCAACAAGGAATATTTATTTTAAATAATAAATGTTGTATTTTTTTGTTGCCTCCAACACAAAGGCACATGCAGTACGTACGGTATAGCTGACCTATAGTAACACGAATTTATGTTCTTCCGAAAGTTATTTATATTCTTGATTGTCATACACTGAGAAAAATCCATTATCCGGACAGCGGTATATTGTACAAATACAAGGATTCGTTATGTTTACTAAGGAAATCTGTACGGAGCGTACTTTATCCATATACTACATAGGTACTGCCTTTTACCCGCTTAGATATTACATCATGTCTCTGCAGGATGTCTGATATCTAACAATCTTCTGTATTTTACATACGTATACGTATGTTAAATACTTCAGCTATACGTTATATACGTCCATCTGTGTGTAAGATCCAGACCGCCTATAGACACTCTTTCTTTCGCCATGGCTGACGTCATTGAACTACCGTCTTTTGCTTGCGAAACGAGGTTGTTTACAAACGGAACAGAAGAGAGGAAGGAAACCTGGGAAGCCTGGGTAAGTACAATAGTTAACTATTACTTTAGTTAAATATTCCCATTAATTATATATTCTTTTAGTGTAACTTGCTTTAATATAGTACTAAGTAAGTAATGTAGTTTATGACTACAATTCTTACTATTGTAACTCGTAAATGATTGAGGAGAATGGAATGGGTGAATCTGAATTTTGAAAAAACTTTGAATATTAATGTTTTGAAACATATTATATTTCAAGGTAGCAAAATGAATGTTATGTGTTTATTCATTCCATTTTATATGTGACGATTTATTACTTGGTGCAGATTTACTACAGGACTGCTTAACATAATTGCTAATAAACCGTTTTCAGCGCGGAAATTTCCTTGTGTAGTGAAGATTTAGGATTTAGATTTCTGGGCTTTCGGCATCAATGGCCTTGTTACCCCATATGAGGGATGACTTTCCTCGGCGAGTACACTATCCGGGGAAAGGAAGGGAAGAAAGGATTGGGGAAGGAAGAAAACGGCCTGGGACCTATATGTTAGGTACCACTCCGGCATTTGCCTGCTGTGAATGAGGAAAACCCAAGGAAACCTCATTCAGGATGGCTGGACTTAAAATCTTTTGATACTTTTTCGACCGAGTTCTCCCCCGGGATCGAACCCGGAACCGTTCGCACCGAAGGCGAGAGCGCTAGCGACTACCCTACGCGGGGCCACTTGTGTAGTCTAGAAAACTCATTTTTACTAGGATATTTGCAAAAATTTTTTTTTTTTTTTTTTTGCTTTTAGTTTAACGCCCCATGATTGTACATCAATGTAAGAGAGAAGGTGACAATGAGATACATGATAATGGTGGAATCAAGAAAATGTAAGGAAACTGGAAAGTCTTAAGAATAACCACACCTACAGTGTTCACCAAAAGGCTATTTGTCGGGAGCAGGAATCGAACCAGGGACCTAACGCGTCAGAGGTAAGCGCTCTACTACAAAGCTTTCTTTTGTTTAAAGAACTTGTTTACATTGAAATATATATATTTTACCAAGATACTAACATATTTTACAGCCTCACTGAAATTAAAAAAAAAAAAAAGTAGTCAGGGAGAGTTTACTTGTCAGATTTTTATTTTTTAATTTAATTTATTTTTATTTTTATTTATTTTTGCTTTGTTATGTTCCCTAGTTAATTAATGTTTGGGTTACTGAAAATTAAAACCTTTTTAGTATTATTGTTATGTCATCACTTTGGAACCAAAAAAGTTAGATTTTTTTTCTTGTGTTTTCATATAGGAAGTTGGTAAGTTTGTGCCTTAGCATTGGTTTGGTTTCTAGAACGTAATTGAAGGTCATGTTGAGTTGAGTCTTGGCGGGTTTAGAGTTCGTGAAGTGTCAGGCACTGCTTGTGCCCCTGTCTTCTGTCTGTGATGTTTCCTGGCTTTGGGCTGTGAGGTATTTATGTTGAGGAGTACCAACGCAGGCCGCGTGATATACAGGTAGCTTCAACAGCTACGAGTGCCAGATGTTCATCTTTCGTTACGGCGTGACTAATGCAGTATAGTACTAGGTTCAAATTCTATGGCTGGTAAAAACGGTATGGTAAGAAACACAACGTAATAGTTATTAGTTTAATTAGTGTTTCTTCATAGTATTGTTTCACTATTTCTAGAAGGAATTAACTATTAACGAAGTAATGAATAAGCAAAAACACACTTTGATTGACGTTTATGATTTCTCATACTCCATTGAGGATGTTTTGATCCTCAGTTGCGCAAACATCCAGTGTGCGTTTTTTTGTTTGCTTACACTGCCTTATAGATGAGCTCCCTCGTGGCTAAGTGGTTAGTGAACACGCCTTTGGCGTGGGACACCCGGGTTCGATTCCCGGCCGGGGGCCGCGGTGGCTCAGTGGTAGAAGGTTCACCTCTGGTGCTTGGGGTCCCGGGTTCGATCCCAGCCCCGCCAAGTGAACCTTGTGGTGGACAAACACCGTGTGCGTGGGTTTTCTCGGGGTTCTCCCGTTTCCTCCCACTTTCTTCATTCCACTATTTAATTCATTACTCATCACCGTCTCCATTAGCCTAACCATCATAACCGTAGGACATAAAACTCAAAGATTTCATTTCATTTTTTCGATTCCCGGCCGGAGCTTATGTGGTTCGGATTCCACGTTAATCTGTAGGTCCACGTCTCATACAGCCTTGCTGCTGAAAGGAACGTTAAAATCAAATCAGCACTGTTTTACAGATGCAATTGTTCGATTCCGAGTTCGAATGAAGCTTTTTACGGGCAGGGGGCGACTTTTATATATACAATCCAAGGATTTTAGTTATTAGTCAGTGATGCAATATATAGACCTATATATATTACAAAATTGAAAGTGACTATGTTTGTGACTCTTAATCTCTTAAGAGCTGCGGTGGCTCAGTGGTAGAGCGTTCACCTCCGGTACTTGGGGTCCCGGGTTCGATCCCAGCCCCCGTCAAATGAACTTTGTGATGGACAAACACCTTGTGCGTAGGTTTCCTCCTGGTTTTCCCGTTTCCTTCCACTTTCTTCATTCCACCTTTCATTCATTGCTTATCATCAGCGTCTCCTTTAGCCTAACCGGCATAACTGTGGGACGTAAAACTCAAAGGTTTCATTTCATTTTTTCTTAATCTCTTTGGAATCTTGTACTTAGGTTCACAGCGGAAGCGACGAAATAACTCGACTCATCCATTGTAGCTCTCTTCGCAACCAGTTTCCAAAATGTTGGCAATAAGTTTGCGAAACGGGATATGACGACTCCAATTTTGGGTGAAAAGTCGCTATAAAAAATAATAGAGAAATTCATTGTCTATAAGCATTGTTTTAAAGTTGTAGATGTAAACTAAACAATATGTTCTACTCACTGGCGCAAATCCGTGGGGGGGGATGACGGATACATGTCCCCTCCAATCTTGGAACTGAGGGGGACTTCTCCCCAATAATCCGATTTGAAATGTGTTTTTTGGGAGAAATTTGATTATTTTTGTCCGATTGCTACAAAGGAACGTGAGATAAAATAGATGTCCCCCAGAATAAGCCTCAAATCTGCAGCCTCCCAACGCTGAAAACAACTCTGATCCTCCACAACATTGTTTTTCAACTTCATAAGTATTTTGGACATCGTCAAAAAAAAGTATGGTAACGGTCTTACCCCCCCCCCCTCCCAATGTTGAAGACAGATTTGCGCCGCTGGTTCTACTCACATCTTTGTAAATAGGGCGCAACCAATCCTTTAATTCAGGGATCATTTTTTTGTAAAAGAAAAAGTGCAGAATAATTAAAAGACCCCAAAGGACAAATATAACAAACATCTTCTTCGCCTTTATTCACGCAATCTATAGCTAATCTTGTTGCTATCGGTAATGATGTATTACGTGTGTTTCTCAACGGAAACTCTGCGAACTAAAGGACAAGTTTGTAGTTGTTCTTCGTTAGAGGGCAAGGGTAACATAACAATGCAGGATTGTGGGGCAGTGAGTATGCTGTATTTCCAAACTCTTCATCAGTTGCGCTGATTAAAACAAACAAACAGAAAAAAAGAACGTAAAAACTGTTTTGAACTAATAATGCTTCTCTACAGATGAACATTTTGTTTGGAGCAGAAAGTCGCTAAATGTGTAAGTAGGTAAATCGTCATTTAAAAATCACCCAAAAAAGTCTCCAATCGGAAAAAAATATTTTTTGTCGCTATCGTAGGGCGACCATACGTCCCGTTTTGACCGGGACAGTCCCGTTTTAGTGGCGTGTCCCGGCCGTCCCGTCAGTAGATGGAAAAAGTAGTATTCGTCCCGTTCTATGTAAATGAAAGAAGTAAATAACAAACCCAGTATCTTTACTCCTTTTAAAAGTATTAATAATTAATAATAACAAAGAGGCAAAAATTGAACTGAAATTCCCTATATTAAACATACTCTATAGTTCGCAGTACTGCTCGAAAGGCAGCAGAGGTTTTAGCAGTTGGTTGTGTGTTGAACAAATTTCAACGTGTCTTTCCTTTTTCATAAGTACCCGTTCTGTAACAAAGAGAGAGAGGAGGAAATCTGATATCAAGGCACTGATAAGAACAAAGGTAGATCTAAAAGTCTAGGGTTGCAAGAACCTGTCCCGTTTTTAACTGAAAATTTTATGGTCAACCTACGCTATCGTTGAGGTCGAATTCCCCTTATTTAGCGACTTTACCCAAAATTGGCAACATTGACCCCCACCGAACAACCAGGGTTGAATTCAGGGGGTAGCCCGGGGGGAATCTCCCCCCCGAAGAAAATTCATCCCCCCCGGAGAAACTCCCAAAATTTCAGTCACAAAATGTAGAAATTACTTCACCCAATTATTTGCTTTTCTGTCCGTGTACATGCAGACGAAATCCGATCTCTCAATATACATATAAATGACGCAGACCCATTCTATATAAATGTTAACATGTAACATCTAAGATAGAATACCAAATAGTGAATAAAACTTGTATTTCTTAACGCTATGACTGAGTTTGGCAGAACATGAAATTGTTAACTGTTGAAGAAAGGTTTGTATTTTAGTAGGTACTATACTCTCGCCCTATATTATATATTAGTAGGTAGCACTAGCACAGGTTGAGATACGAAAGGAAAGATAGGGAAGATCTTTCGATCATTCCATATAATCTCTCATGTCAGCAGACTTCAGTTCTTGAAAATATACAGTTCCTACATTATTTGAAATAGGGCGCCTAAATCCCATTTCTCGCATCGGAAGTAACAGACGTAAATGTGTTTTACGATTGTTAAAGTAAACACATCTTTCTTTAATTAAAAATAATTCAGTTAAAGGGTGAGATTCAGTGGGCGTCATTTAGAGGGATCAGGGAGGAACAGTTATCCCTCCTTGATTAGAGACTTATATAGAATTTATCAATATGATAATAGTATATAAGTGAAAGATTGCTATTGAAGGTGGCCAAGATCCTGCTCAGTGCCGTTCCATGGGGGAGGGGCAAGCGGGGCGACGGCCCCGGGCGCCGAAGTAAGGGGTGAAAAATTCGGGAGGGAAAAAGAAAAAAGAAGGAAAGAAAAACAGAGGAATGAAATACATGTGGACATATATAAAATGAAAGGAAAAAAGTAATGAAAAGTGCTCAAAATCAAGGAAAAGCAGGGTTTACTTTTTAAAATTTTCCCACCTTTGGCGGTTGGTCTGTCGACCTCACTCATATATACGGGGATGCCGTCGTATACTCTCGCGCCAAGCGCTGATTTTCCACGACACGGCACTAATCCTACTGAAGATTTCGTCAACTAAACTATTGATGTATATGCAGTGAAGAAACCAAGGCTAATATGTTTGATTTAGAATCAGAAGTGTGAGAAAGAATGATAACTTTTTATTAAGATATTCCTAAGTATGTTTGTTTTAGGAGAAAAAATATTTCAGTTAATTTAAATCTTTTTAAAAATTTTTACATTAGTAACAAACAGTAATTACTGAATATAGGAAATAATAAAAATAGTTACTGTAAATAGCAGTTAAAGTTTAGTCTAAACTATTTTTGCCAGTCTTTATTTAATGTTTTAGATGAAATCAAACGATTGTTTTCTTAAAATTATAATCTCATTGAATATTTATCAGCAATTAGTCTCAATATTAGGTAAGATGTGTATGTGAATGGAATTGTTAAATATGCTGCTTTCTTGAAAAAAATACAGAAAAATAACCCTCCCCCGAGCAGTTGACATTCCCCCCCGGGTGTAAATGTCTGAATTCAACACTGCGAACAACACCCCGTTATCTTTAGCCTAGCCAGCATAATAGTGGGACGTAAAACTTAAAGATTTCATTTCGAACAACACTCCCAGAAACCTATTGTTATACCATTCCCAAAACACCCTTTTGTACAGTTCTCCCTATTCGAAAAAAAAATTGTAAATAGCAGTGTTCATATATAAATATGGAACTCAATTTCCCTGAATTTTCCAGGTTTTCCAGGTATTAATTTTTCAATTTCCAGGTCTAGTGGAAGAAACTAATAGTACGAGAACACATAAATTTTAAGAATACTATATTTATATATTTGAGAATGGCCACCCTTCTCCCCAATGAACGATTGCAATTAAATATTGAGTCACAAGAAAATAAATAATTAAAATAAATAAAATTTAAGTTGAAAAATATGAAGTTGAGAAACCTACTAAGGGAATTATATAATACTTTTGTTCCATACTTGAATACATTCAATATATACAAAAATATTGGCTTGGGGAAGAAAAAAGGGCCCGCGAGATTTTAACTGATTCTTATAGTACTCGACAACAGAAATAAATTACTGAAAGAATTTTCAAAATCGGCGCAGGTAAACATGCAGAAAATCGCATTTTCATGTACCGGTTCAAAATGGGGAAGAAAAGACGACCGCGAGATTTTAATTGATTCTTGTAGTACTCGTCGAGAGAAATCGATTAGTGAAGGAATTTTCAAAATCGGCGCAGGCAAACATAGAGAAAATCTCATTTTCATTTTCCGGTTCAAAGTGGGGAAGAAAAAAGGGCCGCAAGATTTTAACTGATTCTTGTAATACTCGACGAGAGAAATCGATTAGTGAAGGAATTTTCAAAATCGGCGCAGGCAAACATGGAGAAAATGGCATTTTCATGTACCCGTTCAAAATGGGGAAGGAAAAAGGTTCCGCGAGATTTTAACTGATTCTTGTAGTACTCGTCGAGAGAAATCGATTAGTGAAGGAATTTTCAAAATCGGCACAGGCAAACATAGAGAAAATCTCATTTTCATTTTCCGGTTCAAAGTGGGGAAGAAAAAAGGGCCGCAAGATTTTAACTGATTCTTGTAATACTCGACGAGAGAAATCGACTAGTGAAGGAATTGTCAAAATCGGCGCAGGCAAGCATGAAGAAAATGGCATTTTCATGTATCAGTTCAAAATGGGGAAGAAAAAAGGGCCCGCGAGATTTTAACTGTTTCTTGTAGTACTCGACGAGAGAAATCGATTAGTGAAGGAATTTTCAAAATCGGCGCAGGCAAACATGGAGAAAATGGCATTTTCATGTACCGGTTCAAAATGGGGAAGGAAAAAGGTTCCGCGAGTTTGAACCGCTACGATGTATGTTCACGAATGTCCCCGTCTTCTCAAATTTAGTTAATTACTGTGACACTGAAACATGTGACACAGAGTCACATTGTGGATGACTGCAATCGGCAACCACTGCACATATACTCCTCCCGCCCCACAGTTTGATTATTTCGATCCATTCCTCACGTGCTAACGGCATGGTTCAACATCTGCAAGAAAGAGGTAAATGTAACGTTCAATTGGCAATAGCTTTTCACCAAATTAAGCTGCATGAAATCTGATTGCATATTTGACATACTGAGAAAATTCTAGTCCGTGGCCATATGTATCACATATCCCATCAATTCATAAAAATTTTGAACACAAAATTACGGTCGTCCGTGTGACGTACTCCCAAAAGGCCTAATGTGTATCACCCACCTCACATTCAATGAAACCACATCCGTGTAGAATTTAGAAAGGAACTTCTTATGATGTATACAGGATGTCTCAAACGTTCCCTGACATAGGATAACTCTGTTATTATCAGAGTTACAACAAAATGTAAGAGGAAAAACATCTCGAAATATGACGTTTTCAATCTAAAGTGAACACTTTTTAAAAAAAATCGGACGAGATGTTTGTGCTGTATACTCTTTATGCACCCAATTTTAAATGAAAATGCAACGTTGTCATTTACCTGGACCCACAACATAAGTGAATGAAGTTACTGTTTGAAACGGGGGCTGGCCATCGACATGTTAGCGTAAAAGACAGTAACTTCACTCACTTACGTTGTGGGTCCAGGTAAATGGCAATGTTGCATTTTCATTTCACATTGGACGCATAGCGAGTGTACAGCGCAAACGGGTCATCCGATTTTAAAAATTCCTTCACTTTAGAATGAAAACATTATATTTGGAGACGCTTTCCAAAGTAGTATAATTTAGTTTGTTTAAATTTACAATTTAATACAAGTAGATTCGGATTTATATGCGTAGGATTTTGTATGCATCTAACTAATGAATTCTTTATTTTCATGCTTAACTTAGTGACTTGGCTTTGGACTGCAACTTATTATTGTAACCCATTATTGCTTGAGAAGAAACAAGATATCCGAATCTTCATTTGGAGAAATCAAACGTCTATTGGAAAGCTGGGGATTACAATCATTAATTTCTACATTTCAAGGTGCGTAAATTATATATTCTGTGTTTGTTGTTAAATTACTATTACTATTATTGGGTTTAGAATCAATCAAGCACTTCATGATATTTTATGGGGATCAAGATGGGTGCCGGATAGATAAGTATTTGAGCGTCAGGCTCTTATTTCTTTTCAATTTAATATTTAATCAATGATTATTTTTCTCCCTCATTATTCCACCAAATCGTATTCCAAGATCATATATCCATTTTTGATCGATATATCCATATTTTTGATCTCTTTCATATTTCTATATTTTCGATTTTTGATATTGTTTATATTTCGATATTGCTGTATTTTTCGATATTTCGAACAAGTTTCGATAGTTTGTCAATATCGATTATCTATATCTAAATTCGGATATCCCAAAGCCCTATCGAACCCCCTCCGAAATGAAGTTTTTGGCTATGGACCTGATTAGGGATGCGCACGAGACAAGACGAGACAGAATTTTTGTTACGAAATTCGAGACGAGATAGAGCTCTTCCAATAGAAACGGATCCAGTTTTCGAGACGAGACATAACTTTCGCGGCACCTTTTCGAGAGGAGACAATCTCAAATCTTTTCTCTTGCGCATCCCTACACTTGATCATGAGGTATCAAAAAAAAAAAAAGTTAATGAGAAATACCGGTAACATGTAAATACAATATAGGTAGCTAAAACATTTTTGTTTTCATTCTTCAGTAATGCATTATTATTAATCTCAGGGGGGCGCGGTGGCTCAGTGGTAGAGTGTTAACCTCCGGTGTTTGGGGTCCCTGGTTCGATCCCAACTCGCGCCGTGTGGACTTTGTAGTGGACAAACACCGTGCTCGTGGGTTTTCTCGGGGTTCTCCCGTTTCCTCCCACTTTCTTCATTCCACCATTTCACTCATTTCTCATTATCTCCGTCTCCTGTAGCCTAACCGGCATAATCGTGGGACGTTAAACTTAAAGATTTCATTTTTTATTAATCTCTGTATTTTATAGTGTATTCTCAAGCTTAAGGTGATGTATAATTAAATTTTGAATTCAGTTAACTTATTTTGTTTCTCAGATTGTTTTTAAAATGTATGTACAAACGTTTATTTTCATTCTTGAGAGTTTAAAGTGACGTATAGTTATTAAACATAGTATTTAATATTGTACTCTTAACGTGGAAGTGATATACAGTTAACTTTTGAATTCAGTTAACATTTTTCTCTCTGAAATTGCTTTAAAAAGTATGTAAAAACGTTTTTATTTTATTTCTTGAGTGCTAAAAGTGATGCAAAGTTATTAAGCTTACTACTTTATATTATATTCTTAACCCTAAACTGATACACAGTGCGTTTTTAAATAAATTATGTCAAGTTATTTGAGTGACGAACACTGGTAGAAAATCCTGACTACTACTGGAACATTTTGATTTTAAGGTGACGACTACTGGTGCAAGGATTTTAAAATATTGTTTTTCCTCCAACGGCTACTCCTTTTTTAATTCTAACTACATGGTCATTATAGGAAGGATCAGTGAGTCTTTCCAACTATGGTACAGCTCCGACAGATTCACGATGCTCAGAGAAGAGACAAAATAGTATGTTTTCAACCTTAAAGTGAGAACCACTGGCGTTTTTACCCTGCTATGCAAAAGTAAGTGAGTACTCCAATGGAGTTCCAATGCGGTACTTAATTTCTGCGTTTTAGATATATGGAAATACATGTCTCTAAAATGTAAAGAACTGATTTTTTTTTTTTTTTTTACTGAAAACTGCAACTCGGTAAGCCTTATGGATACCGAGGTATGGGAAAATAAACTATAGGTATGTGGGGCTTGCATACTTGACGCTACAATTCGGAAATTGAATTAAAATATGACTAACGGCTATCAAGATGTTGTCAAATAAAGGGAGGACCAACACAGTTAAGGGGTTTTCGTGTTAGATGCTAAAATTTCCGAAATCGGTCATGGAAAGTTAATAAACACCAGTAGCAATTTCATCTTAAAGTAATTAGATATCTTCATGGGGTGTTAGAACATCATGGAGTCTACCAAAATTAAATTTTAAAAGCTTTTGAAAATATAATCTGACATTTGTAAACAGTATTTGAAATATGTATTTACCCAAAACTTCCAGCTAGTACATCTAACATCTGGAGAAACACTGTGAAATAAAAGCTTGAAATTTCGGAAACAATTATTGGTCGCAACAAAATTAAATAAGATGGTACTTCTATGGGTTAAATCAGTACCTCAGTATAATTTCGATCGAAAGATTAGTTCAGTCCTAGGTTTTCTTCAGGCAATTCCAAGGGTTCATCGAGCTGTGCAAAAGAATGAAAATTCGCTGTCAATATCTAAGATAGTAAATAAGATATAAGGAATTATATATTTTATGACGTGAAAATAGAGATCTTTATGGATTTGTACTTTTGGGTCTTTCCTAAAAGAAAAAAATTCAGAAAACTACTGTATATACCTTAATAGACAATTCAGTGGGCGGGGACACAGTAGCTTAGTGGTAGGGTATTTAACTAATCTTTTTTTTTTGCAGAAACTATTGGAGTATTCACTTAACCCATAGAAATACGATCATACTTAACTCCCTATTTAATTTTAAAATTAAATAAAAGGAAATATTTCAGTGTAGCGACCCACGATTATGCATTTTAGTCTCAGGGAGATTATGATTAAAGCAAGTGAATGTTGTTGACAGAATTGATGGAATGCAAAGGTGGGAGGAGAGTACCCCGAGGAAACCCACGAATACGATGTCCACTACAAACTGACTTGGCCGTGGATCGAACCAAGAACCCAATACACCAGAGGTAAGCACTCTACCACTAAGCCACTGTGCCCCCGCCCATTTAATTGTCTATTAAGGTATATACGGTTGTTTTCTGAAATTTCTTCTTCTTACAGCAAATACTCAAAAGTACAAATCCATGTGGGTCTCTATTTTTACGACGTCATAAAATACATAATTCCTTATATCTCGCTTGCTATATTAGATATTGACAAAAAATGTTCACTTTATTTCAGAGCCCGATGAACGCTTGGAATTGTCCAAAGAAAATTTAGAGCTGAATTAATCTTTCGATCGAAATTGTACTGACGAGTCTGAGGTTCTCACTTAACCCATATAAGTACCATCTTATTTAACTTTTGTTAGGATCAATAATTGTTTTCTGAAATTTCAAGATCTAATACGCTTTTATTGTATGGTGTCTCTCTAGCTGCTAGATGTACTAGCTGGAACTTTTAGGTAAATACATATTTCTAATACTCTTTACAAATGTCAAAATATATTTTACAAAACTTTTAAAATTTAATCTTGGTAGACCCCATGATGTTCTTAAACTCCATGGAAATACCTAATTATTTTAAGATGAAATTGCTACTGATGCTTATTAACTTTACATGACCGGTTTCGGAAATTTTACCACCTAACACGAAAACCCCATAACTATATGGATCCTCCCTTTATTTGACAATATCTTGATAGTCATATTTTAATTAATTTTCTAAATTGTACTGTCTAATATGCAAGCTCCACGTACCTATGGTGTCGCTTTTTATTTCACCATATTTCGGTAACTGTTAGGCGTACCGACTTGCGGTTTCGGTAAACACACACCTCTAACGTTCTTTAAAACGTTATTAAGACATATTTTAGAATATTTAGAAATGAGAGTTCTGGGAATATCATGGTACCCGAAAACCCCCATCAGGGCGTGTGTGTAGTGTATTTAATTGAAACTACTTTTGAGGTTGTTGTAAGCCCTCGTAATTACGTTTCCGAAACTGCACCATCTAGTACGCAAACTCCACAGTTCTGTAGTGTCGCTCTTTATTTTCCCATATCTCGATATCCATAAGGCTTACCGAGTTGAGGTTTTCGGTAAACAGATGTCAGTTCCTTACATTTTAGAGACATATATTTTCATATATCTAAAAAATACAGACATTAGGTACCCCATGGTAGCCCGAACACCATTGAGGTACCCACTTACTTTTGAATGGTAATACATTTTGAGTTGTTGTTCAGCATCAATAAACACTTCATAGTTTTTCTACGTGCAACCCAAAAGTCCATACCTGACCTAACAGATTTTGTCCATTTAATCTCAAAAATGTTAAGATACTTTGTATTGTTAAGTACAACCAAATTAAGCACACTGAATATAACATTTTAAATATTTTCTGATTTTTGTTGCAGGTATTTCGTGCATCAAACCAGGATTCTGCTTGAAAGACAGTCAAAAGAAGCAGTGTAGGTTGTGGCTAAAAGTACGCCCTTTCTGAAGACAGACTCAGTTGTACTTACATTATTTTGTACGAATATATAACCCTAATAAAGATACTCTACTACAAATTATTTCTTTCTTCCATAAATTATAATAAAATATTATCTCTGTTTAAAGAAAATGATTGTTAATGTTAAATCATTTTAATTCTTTTTCTCTGTAATAAGAACATTATCCCTAGCAATATTTTTTATCTTTGTGCTATTGCGATTGGATGAAGTAAAATTCTATACGAAGCACTATTATTTCAGACATGCATTAATAACTAATGTATTGTTCTGTATGTAAGACAATGTGTATACTGAACATGTCTAGCGAAGGTGTTGTTTTAATACAGAATCTATAACTCAGCTTTTCAGTAGTCAACTTTATTGGGAATCCGAAGAAAGAAGTTAAAAAAAAAAAAAAATGTTGGACTTACCAGCGTGTGTGTGTTCGAATTCTGGACTAATCCAAATTATCCAGAGAAATCATTATATATTTCTTTGTTGCTATTTCAGATGTATCCTTTATCCAAGTCGTATGAAACGGAGACTTCATACATCGCTATACTTTGTATGAACTATGTTCCGTATTTACTTAATCACTTTGTAACTTTCTCTAGTGTTGACAAGGCCGCAGGTGTCAATCGAATAGTTTAGTGTTTCACTCATGTCACCTTGTGACTAAGGTACGTCCTGTCGGTATATATATGGTACTGGGTTCAATTAGCGATAAAATACATTTTTTAGCGTTAAACAAATGCAAAAATCTATACGAAATGAGATACCGTGATCTCTGACTTACGGATAACACCAAGCAACTAATGGTACTGAGTGTGATTGAGTTTACTAATTACTATTTGGCTAAAATCAGTGTTCCTTTATCTATAGTTCTTTTCGTGCTTTGAATTGCAAAGTTTGAAATAACCGTTTTAAATTATTGTGTATATATATCTTCCGAGTAATTCTGAGAATCATTGCTCTTTCTTTAAGCAATGTATGAGACTGTTAAATTGCTCTTTCCTTAAAATGTTGCACTAAGAAGGATGCATCCAGGAAAGTCCAAATTTGCAGAATGTCTATAGCAGGGAAGAATAAATATGTTTAGTCGATGGCTGCACAACGCCTCCGCTGTCACCACGTTGTCACACAGCGAATACAGCGAACGTTTAAGAGTATTCTGCACTTACTATTAGGTATCGGCCTGGGAACTTTGGCGCATCTACCCAGTCTCCTTCTTGGTGTTTCATTTTTAATGGCGAGTACTGAGTAGGAATAATATTGTAAGCGAATGCGTTTCCGGCTGACACCACACTTTTAATTATTGCGACATTTAAAAAAAAAAAAAAAAAACCTGTTAATTAAAATGTACAGAGAAGTTATTTCTGGAAAATTCTATTCAGGCCTCTTGTGGTAACAACTGCACTTTAGTAGAAGATACTATTAAGGAAAAGAATGAGGTAAAATAATCTTTATATCGTACAAGCAATGGATGATAACAGCTTAATAAATGATTGTACGTAAATCTTGTTTGAGTTTGAATATAGGATTGTATAAGGCTGTGCATTTTGCATTATTATTGAGGTGCTGCAACTAACTAACTGCAAACCATATGATAAATTCTTACAGTAATATATCACATATTGATTTACTCTGTATGGAAACGAAAATAGTTTAATATATGGTTAACCTCCTTTGTGCCAGGGGCGGATCCAGAGGGGGGCGATCGGGGCGATCGCCCCCCCCACAAGAGGAAACTTTCTTATTTTATATATAAATAAACCCATCCATAACAAGTTTGGAGCTCTTAAAAGTAGCAGTATTACCGCCGACCGCCCCCCCCAGAAGTCCGTCCTGGATCCGCCCCTGCTTTGTGCCCATAATTTTAAAATTAACGCTTGTGTCACTTTTCAACACTTGACTTTGCAGTAGCTTTCCAACGAATTAGCAGGAAGCCCAAACTTATAGGACACCCTGCAGGTAAATACATTTCTTTGGACAGTTTCACTGCTCCAAACTAAGATTTGAAAAGTGTAGTATTGTTAATTTTATTATTATTGGCACAAAGGAGATCAACCATATTTTAAGCTATTTTTGTTTTCATACAGAGTAAAACAATATTTGACAACATTACAGTAAGAATGTATCATGCACTTTGCAGTATGTTGCAGCACTTTAATAATGGTGCACTATACGTACACTCTAGATCCTGCATATGTCCGATCCATACATTACAAGAAGGCAATACGTATTCGATACAGGTAAAATCTGTATATTTCATATGGACAACCTATTAGCTATATACATCCAATCTATACATTACATATGGCGAACCTGTACGCGACATACGTATAATCTATATGCTGCATGCAGACAGTCTGTAAGCTACATATATGCACTCTGTATGGTGCATACGGATATTCTGTATGCTGTATCTGGACAAGCTGTGTGCGACATAAGGAAAATCTGTATAATACATACGTACAATACGTATACTGTATCTAGTCGTACGTATGGGGCACAAGTACAATATAGATGCTGTCTCGGGGTTGAACGCAAGAAACATACGTACAGAACGTGTATTGCATACTTCTTGAAATCATGCTCCGTCCTGATAGTCAGTGTATGTCGTCATTATTAACCCACATGCTACATACGACCCTGACGTCACAAAGCTAGATATTACCTCCGTATATACTTGTTACTGCAGATAACGTCACACGAATGACGTCATTGCACTTGTGCAGACAGTACGTATAATACATACTTTTTCAGCTATACGTTTGCTGCAGGATGTTATATACGGTTGTACGTTAAGTCCAGAAACTACAGGAATTACGAATGTAACCTACGTTTTTAAGTATGCCACCTACATTTTTTTTTCTCAGTGTATAAGATGATGTTGCAAAAAAATAAAAGAAAATTCAGAGTGCCACACGCAAGAAAGACCCAAAACATTTTCTAAATTCCGTGAAGAGAAAAGTTTGATAAGGTTCGGGTATCAAATGTCATTGTGCAAACGTGTGCCGAAATTATACAGGTGTATTTTCCATACTCATAATTTACCCAAATTGGCAATATCAATAAACAAGCTATTGTGTACTAATAAGTGATAAATCGAAATGGATAGAATAATGTAACAAAAATTTTAGAAAAACCAAAAATGGATCAAAAGATTGCGCTCTTGACCGATAATTATTTTTGGGATCGGGGGTTACAAAATGTTTGAACAGGCCCCTAAATCGAGTTTTTGTATTTTGTACAAATTAAGCACATGATACCGAGTAAACTGATAGTTTGGATTTGGCTACACTGTATGTAGTTCTTCAGATATAAGGCCTACAAGGAAAGAATTGATTGAAATATATTGGATCTTTTGATCCTAGAAAAGAATTTCAATAACGATAATATAAACTGGAATTGATTAAAAGAAAAGAGCAAAACGTGTAATGAAAAGTTAGTAACCAGTAACAATCTAAAAACGGAAGCGGCAAAGTGAGATCAAACATGTAAACCTAATGATTGTGAGATCAAACTAAAGGAAATTTGTGTCTTAAAGATGTGTTAGAGACAAAGATATTAAAATAAGCAAAATATACAGAGAGAAGCTGGAACATGTATATTGTAAAGGTAATGATTTCGTAACTGAGGTAGCCAAATATGAACCTATGAGGAAAACATTATAAAAAAGAGGAAAAAGAATTGGCAGATGCTATCTACAAAACAGGAAGGTTTTATTTTGTAGCACGGTGTTTGAATGTTATTAACATACCATGTTGAACTGCCCAAATCGACAGCACAGAGCGAATAGTGATATTGAAGGGTGAAACAATGTAGCTCAATTCATTGATAGCTTAGTTAAATCTTAAAGTCGCTGTTTGATAAAGTATCTGAACATAAAAATGTGTTGTCCCCTGGCGCAAATCCTGAGGGGGGCGGGGAATGAGGGGGACATGTCCCCTCCAACCTTGGAACTGGAACGGACAATCCCCCCCAATAATCCGATTAGAAATGTGTTTTTTGGGGGAGGGGAATGTGATGATTTGTGTCCGATTGCCACAAAGGAAAGCGAGATGAAATCGATGTCCCCTCAGAATAAGCCTCAAATCTGCCCGCCTCCCGATATTGAAGACAACTCTGCTCCCTGATCCTCCACAGGATTGTTTTTCAACTTTACAAATATTTTGAGCATCACTTAACCCCCCCCCCCAAAAAAAAATTAAACAGTCTTACTACCCTTCCCCCCAATGTTGAAGACAGATTTACGCCGCTGGTTCAGTCACTACCTATATAAAAGCACTTTGAACCTTTAAGAAAACATAGGCGACTACAATACATAGCTAATATTGAAGGAAAGAATTGAATGTGCATTAGATGAATATGTAACCTCCAACAAACAAAAAATTTGAGGGGTTTGTTTGTTCTTGAGAAACAATTATATTATCTATTGTTATAATTATTGTGCTTTTAAATTAGACTACTAAGTTGATAGAGTTATGTTTGCTTGATCATTGCTCTGACTAGTTAATGTCGATTATTATGTGATATAATTTTATAAGTTGTATTTGTTTGATAACTTTCTTTGATTACTAACTATAATGTACTGATTGAATCCTATTCTGAAACATGACAGTAACTGATTGGTTTTGTAACTTTGACTTCGCTTCTTTTACTTGATGAGATAAAGTGTTTATATGTTCGTGGAGACAGTAGACCTTCCTCTAACTGAACGACAACAAATATCTTCTCTTATAAGAACTATCTATGACGCCTAAGGACTAGTTTCGAACAGTGTCGCGTAATCTAGAAAAGCAGCGAGAAATAGTGTTTGTGATCATAAATCAACCTCATGAAATTCAAAGAAGTAGTGATGTTTTCAGGAAGTGACCTGAACAAGTTTCCTATGGAGTACAAAATTCCCCTCCCAGCGACATACGTACGATATATTCGTTCTTGCTCAATGTCGGTCACTATTTTTTTAATCGATGATACTTTTTACTTCCCACGTTTTGAAAGTTCCTCTGGAAAAATATGAAATCACTACTGGATAGAAGGATATTGGGACCCAGAGTTCATTCCTCAAAATTTGTAAATAATAATAATAATAATAATAATAATAATAATAATAATAATAATAATAATAATAATAATAATAATAATAATAATAATAATAATAATAATAACTCCTTTTTCACGAATCGTGGATTCAGCATGTGGCACATTTTCATCATTAACAGTTACGCTAGGATGCAGAAAACATTGCTCACCAACGACTGACATGTATCTTTTTCGAACTTATTTATCCATTCGTACATGTTCTCTCGCTTATAAGCTATCTCCATACATTGCCAATACCCATCTATAAATTTCAATAGGTTTCACAGCCACAAAAATCTAATAACTACTCGTTACTCTTCTATGGTGCAAATAGCTAAGGACATTGTCATTTTGTTTCAACTGTTCTTCTCGTTCAGCACGTCATATCATGTGTTGGAAAGTGTCAACAGCATTTCGAAGCATGTATCTTCCCATCATGGGTGTTTAAAATGCCTAAGTCTGTGGCTATTTGAGAATGCGTCTTCGAGGCGTTATCCCTCGCAGCGAACGCGACCTAGGTGGTTACTCGGTATTTTACTTTCGCCCGAGTTATAAATCATACTGTGAGCCAGTCAGGGTTTCCAGGTCTTTTTTTGCCAGGTCCATGTCTATAATAGCAGAGTTCCAATACTCTGCACAAAGCGTCTTCCAAGCAGCTATTTCTTGCTAAAATCCCCTTGTCTGGCAACATGTCTTTCCTTTTTTTCCCTTCCTTTAGAAATCTTTTAAACAGCAGACGGTCTATTGTTCTGAAACGCACCAAATACGCTCAAGCTAACGTTTTCTCCGCATTCTTATTGCTTTCGCGTTTGTAGCGCACTGTATAGCCATTCACATTTAAATACATGGTCAGCGTATTCCAAACGTACGCATGAGCAATAAAAACGCATTGCGAACGCTTCAAATAGCCAACTACTAAGAGTATCTCTTTCCAGCAATTCTATTAATTTTTTATAATATTCTCATATGTCACATTTCATAATTGACCTATATCATAAGAACAGAGAATAGTGATGACAATTTCACATGGCTCTTACTCCAATCCACAATTTGGAAAATATCTAATCAGTGGCGTACTATTTACTGTTTTATTATTAACAATTAACAAAGATTGAAAACCTGGTTGTTATTAACAAAGTTTATGATACTGAAATATCAATAACATTAAAAGCAAACGAAAAGATTGAAAACAAAATAAGCTAGGGTCTCTGTATCGAAGAACTATGCAGTAATTCGCCTAATACGAATGAAGAAAAGTCTGGAAAAAAAGTATTCAGGATGGTGGCCATCAGATTTGAATATTCGAGCTCTAGGTTGGAAGTGCAAAACACATTCTGATACTTGCTCGTAGAGATCACAGTAATACCCTTTGACTTTATACCCACCTTATAGATACGAAGGATCAAACTCATTAAACAAAACAATAATTCAAAATTTACTGGCTTAAAATGACTGTAAAATTTCAAATGCAATGGAAACAAATTGAATGTATTCCATTACTGCAAACCAAAACTACTTCAGTTGTTTAGTAAAAAGGATTAAAGCATTTCACTGGATAACACTATATGCACATTTTGGAATGTGCAAAGTTACCTGGTAATTTTAGTGCTCTGCCATGTTGGTATAATAGGTTTGTTTGATCTTAGCACGCTTCCCGCCTAAATGATAGATCTGTCTACCCGCCAAATAGCAATGACCTCATTTGATCGGCTGGTTGGCAACTAACGTCACCTACACGATAAAGCTAATAAGACGCATATTGGATTAAAACGTCCACGTGAGTGCTAGCAGAAAGTGCTTTAAAAACCAACCAAGTGCACTGGCCGGAAGCGTGCCAAGATAAAGCAAACGTACTCTACAGACTACAAACTAGCCACTCAAAGATAAGATATTACTAAACCATTGATAATGTACTTACAAAAGATTTTATCTTTTCCTTTTCGTCCAGGAATGTACTACATGTTTTCTCCGTTTTTCACAGAAATGAACCATACAGTTACTAGGTGAAATGATTCAATTATTGGCCTTTTATTGCTTCTACAATAACGAATTGTTAATTCTAACTGAATTATTAGCAACATATTGACATTATCTTGCATTCCGTTAAGACATAAATTTCTGGTTTGTCTTTTTTCACGTATTATTTGATTACTTGCATCTAAAATAGTTTCCAATTATTAAGTAATGCAAGGGAAGCGAGAAGTACGAAATTGCTGATAGGCCTACTTACTAACTTATAGTTCCCAGTCCTTTTATACGGGGTACTTTATTTGTTTGCCTTGGGGAAAGTTCGATAAAAGAAAGTAAACCGAATGCGACATAAATTTTTCCAGTAAATTGAAGCTTTAATTAACAAGTGTATTTATTACATGTTTTATTGTATGTATTAAGAAGTGCAATAAATTTGTTCATTTAATTTTCAGATCGCAATCGACCTGGTGGTTATGATCAAGGAAGTTATGGACAAGGAGGAAATAGGCCTCCTTATGGGCAAAATGGGTACGGACAAGGTAGCTATGGACAAGGAGGCTATGGACAAGGAGGCTATGGGCAAGGAGGTTATGGTCAGAACCGACCACCTTATGGTCAGAATGGGTCCGGACAAGGAAGCTATGGCCAGAATCGACCACCTTACGGTCAGAATGGGTATGGGCAAGGAGGCTACGGTCAGAATCGCCCACCTTATGGTCAGGGACAAGGAAGCTATGGTCAGGGAGGTTATGGACAAGGTAATTACGGCCAAGGTGGAAATCGACCAGGTTATGGTCAGAATGGTTATGGACAAGGTAATTACGGTCAAGGTGGTAATCGGCCAGGATATGGTCAGAATGGTTATGGGCAAGGTAGTTACGGTCAAGGTGGGAATCGACCAGGGTATGGTCAGAATGGTTATGGACAAGGAAGTTACGGCCAGGGTGGGAATCGACCTGGGTATGGACAGAATGGTTATGGGCAAGGAGGGTATGGTCAAGGCGGAAATCGACCAGGATATGGTCAGAATGGTTATGGACAAGGAAGTTACGGTCAAGGTGGGAATCGACCTGGGTATGGGCAGAATGGTTATGGGCAAGGAGGGTATGGTCAAGGCGGAAACCGACCAGGTTATGGTCAAGGTGGTTATGGACAAGGCGGTTATGGACAAGGCGGTTATGGACAAGGAGGTTACGGGCAAGGAGGTTATGGACAGGGGGGTTATGGCCAAGGTGGATATGGTCAAGGAGGAAATCGACCACCATATGGTCAAAATGGACAGGGAAATAGACCTGATTATGGACAAGGAGGAAATAGACCAGGTCAAGGAGGATATGGACAAGGAGAGTATGGTCAAGGAGGATACGGACAAGGAGGCAACCGCCCGGGAGGATCTGGACAAGGAGGTTATGGACAAGGTGGATATGGGCAAGGAGGTTATGGCCAAGGAGGAAACACGCAAGGTGGTTATGGACAGGGTGGATATAGGAGTGAAGCAACTGGAGTGTATCGGGGAAATGGGAACGGGTATAGAGACAGGTATTATTCAGGGGAATATAACAGCGTCTATGAGTCAGCTTATGAGGATTATGACTCACGTCCCTATGGAAGAAGTGCTGTTGAAAGCAGATCGAATGGAAGCACGTTAGGATTCTACGGAGTGAATACAAACATTCTAAAATGAAATTGATGCCTTATGTCATATATTGTGTCATATAAACTTTTAATTTATCTGTGTTGAAAGCATCTGTGATGCATCATATGCATTTTAAGATATTTACAAAGAAATAAGAGTGAATGGTCAATAATGTTAATTTATATGTCTCTTGTTCGAGTGAGTGAAGAAACGTGAGTGTCTGATGTGAATTATTTGATGTGAATTGTACTATACATAGATCTATCAAATGGTTATTGGAAGCATCTAAAACATTATTAAATGTGACGAAAACATATTTTTGCTTATTATTACATAGAGTTCAAAAACTCAAGTGTATTTAACATAACTGAAGAGTATCTTTAAGATTTTGTAATATGTGGATAGTTTCTACTCTGTTGTACGTAGTAAAAAAAATATTAATTGAATACTAGGAAGCCTCGTAAATAAACATGACACCATTTACCATTTTACTCAGGTGTGACATACGCCATTAGATATACTACTAAAATAGGTTAAGGTCATTCTTGGCATTATCCCTTTCTCACTTTAGTAAGCATATAGTTGCTTGATCTTGCAACATTGAAATGTAACTAATATCTTGACTCGTAATAGCTAGATCAAGTATGACGTTCTTCCATCATTACTTTCGGCATGACTTGTTTTCAGTAGTTTCCAAAAGAAATGTGCTACCTATAGATCAACACAATTATCACCTTTTGTGTTGATTTGTAAACATTATAATATTTCTCTAAGAAACAAAAAAAAAAAAAAAAACACACTTTAAGGAATGAGTGGGCCAAAAGGCAAGACTACGAAACATTGGTTGGTTGTTGGTTAGTAGATTAGAGTTCAGCGTCCTATTCGGTAGCTTGGCTATACAGGTACAGCTTAACGTGGAACTTGAACGTCGAGTTTCGCCGGGAATCGAACTCGGGTGTTCCGCGTCAAAGACAAGGTGACGAATGTATTACATGAAAAATAAATGTGAATCCTATACTGGTCAATATATATATATATATTTAACTAGCAGTGAAAATGTTTGGAACCGAAAATAAAACGTTTTGATTCTTACACTTCAGTTTTGCCACACTCAAGATTAGTGATTATGCCAAATGTGAGTCTAAATTATGCTAGATTTTTCTTTAATTATACCTGACTTTCAAATGGTCTATCCGCGCTAACTTAAAGATCTCCCATTTTCCTGGATTTGTATCAGCTATATTTATGTACGAAACAGTGGCAAGCAAGGATGTAATATATAAGATTTTACATTAATTACTGTATATAGTATTCAAATTGGCCATATTTTTATTATATATGAGATTGAGCCCGCTTCCAATGCCTTGGCAATGTTATTATATGATTGAAATTATGTCACTTTCCTTTTGTCAATTGCATAAATATGATTCACTCTTAACTAGAAAGACTTACGTTACATTATTATGGGCAAAGGACCCCTCGTACATTTCTCCATCCACTAGCTGCATAATGTGTCCTTGCCTTTCTCTTGCTTTGTAAAGGTGATAACTGAATAACGCTTATTATTTAACGAGGTTGAACAATATACAGCAACTCGAGACAAATGATGGAACTCAAGTATATACGCATATACCTAAGTTATATATAAAGATGTATTCCATATAGATCAAAGATATTACAGTTATTTTTTACTATCGCCCAAGGCACCTGGAAAACCACAGAAAAAAAGATAGGTTTTTAAAATTCCTTTTCCCTTATACTACTACCTCTATGTCAGTCGGGGGCCACGGTGACTCAGTGGTAGGGCCTTACCTCTGGTGCGTGTGGTCCATGCTTCGATCCCCGGCCAAGTAAGTTTGTGGTGGACAACAACGTGTCCGTGGGTTTTCTCGGGGCACTCGCGTTTCCTCCCTCTTTCTCATTCCACCAATTATTCTATCATTATTAATATGCTTTAAACATTGTCACCCTTAGCCACCAATCATGGAACATTAAGATTAGTTTAAAGGGACAAGTTTAGCCGATAGATGGCACTACAGTCTTCGTATCTCATGTATTTTTTATCTTTCACGAAAATTCACGATTTCTCTTACAAATTTCAAACTACAGACTTCAAATTTTCAGAAAAGGAACTTCATAATCTATCGAAGGCAATAATCCGTGTCGATATTTTATTTAGAATTTTCTTCATTGTTGAAATGACTTGATTGTTGAAATGGATGTCCAAACCTCTAACAATCGAACTGTTTCAACGATGAAGAAAATTCTAAATAAAATATCTGCACGGATTATTGCCTTCGATAGATTATGAAGTTCCTTTTCTAAAAATTTGAAGTCTGTAAGTTGAAATTTGTAAGAAAAATCGTGAATTTTCGTGAAGATAAAAATACATGGGAGAGATACGAAGACTGTAGTGCCATCTATCGGCAAAACTTGTCCCTTTACACTAACCTTAAACTGAAAGTTTTTCTATAGCAGTCATTCTCAACTTGATGTCTGTAATATCATAGTTTACTGAATGAATTTTCAGTAAATTACATGAAAAGAATAAGGAGGAGACATGAAATTTAGCTTTGATAAAGCCAGTGGTAATAAACAAGAACGTTGATGGTTTTGCAGATATCGTATTATTTTTGGATCCATAACTTCTTGTACACTGCCAACACTGATTCTTTTCATTCTCCTACCACATCACATCTTCTCCCTTGTTCCACCTATTTCTCACTGTCGTTTCGCAGGTCACAAAAGTGTGTTCTTACGCCATTCATCTACCATTTGCATAATGACAACCACGGATTGCACAAGGTCCATCACATCTCTTGAGATACTGTTGATGACAGTGTTCAGGAGAGGCTGGGATACGTTGCTCCATTTTTCCTTATTGGCAGTTTTGAGAGTCTTTAGGGTCCGACTGGTGTATTACGTTGTGTAATTTCTCTTTCGAGAGCACCTCAGGCATTTTCGGTCAGATTATGATCTTGAGAATATGCTGGCCAGTCCATACGAGTGATGTTTTCACTCTGCAGTGCCTCAGCAACTGTAGGAGTTCAGTGTGGTCACGCCTTGTTATCCATGTTAACAAAGCTTAGATCTACTGCACCACCGAAAATACAAAATTCCTTTAAAGATCTCGGTAGAATAATCTTTTGGAGTATCGGATCCTGCGTCGAAGATGTGTTCTTCCCTTTTTCAGTATTTTTAGTCATATCACAGCTCGAGAATACCCGTAACTGTTATATCTATAGACATGTTGCGAATGATATCGTGTTACTATTTTTCTCAACACCATGTTACGTCCAGAATCACTCGTCGCGCAGAATCATGGTTTATTTGAAATATCAGATTAGATCATATATTTTGGTCAAAGTCACTATTTTCGCTATATCATTATGATCTGGGACGACGGTGAACGTAGATAATAGAACAAACCTCGCTTTTTCTCTTGCAAGAGAAAATCTAGCGTCATCATGAAGCGATTCCTAAACACATAGATACCAGAAGTACCATTAAATGTGTGAGCAATTCGGACTGAAATAGCAAATCGATGTGTTTTTGCCATTTGGTCTATTTACGAGCTTGTTGTTCTGTGGTACACCTTCCATGATCTCCAAAATGCACACACACATAGCTGTTTCTTTTGTAACAGTGCCGTACTTAAGTCGGGAAATGACATTTTTTGATGTATTCAGCACACGTGAACCTCTGTCACACTTTGATTTAATTCAAGCCGACCAGCTGTTCTACCAGAATCATAATTACTTATATAGGTTCTTCACGCCATCTTCCAAGACGCCATGGGCCTTATCCAGAGTCGTTTTGACGTATGATTAACGTCATACTAAAGCCCTGACTACTGCAGGAAACATATGTTAGTCGAACTCTTTAATATGGCACTAATAACGCATCAAAACGACTCTGTATAAGGCCCCATAAGTTTTCACAACATTATTGACTTATCTCTTAGCTACCACTTTCTCACTCATAGTGGGAAAGTGGTAGCTAAGCAGCGTTGCCAACCTCGAAGTCCAAAATTATCGATTTTCGTCCTTAAAATTATCGTATATTACAAAATGTTATCGTATATTCGTTATAGGCGTGATAATTATATAAACAAGTATAATACTACTAATAATAGCAATAATATATAATAAACATCTAGTAATCTTCAGTTTAGAACTCCATATCGGTGTCACTATCCTTATCATACCTAATTACGCAAAGTAATTATGCGATACGTAATTTCACTTGGCAGAAAACGATTCTAACTTCTTTGTTTTTCACATCCAAACAAATGCGCTAACATTCACGTGAGCGAATAATAGAGCCATCAAGAACAAACAATATTGCCACCTCCACGTAAATGTGATGGATGCAGGGATGCAGAGTTACCAATTCTCAAATCGTTATTGATTTATTTTGGCGAGAATGACTGTTAAACATATGTGTTTTATAATTCTTTATTGCACACCTACAATTTATTTGCACATTCAAAAACTGCTAAAAAGTGTACGTTCTAAAATTATCGTATACTTACCTATTATCGCAAGGGCATTATCGTATATCGTATTAAGGCTTAAATTATCGTATATGACGATAAATTATCGTATGGTTGGCAACCCTGTAGCTAAGCAGCATTTTCTTGATATCAGCGACCACAGAGTGTGCTTGCTTCTATTTGTGGGACAACTGCTCGCTACTGCCCTCTAGTGATATATGTATAAAAATATACAATATTTTGCATTAAAGGCTCTAAATCTAGCCTTTGGCTTGAACAACGAATCTTTAAAGTCAGATATGAAACTTCCCTATTAGGTCATTATGCTTCTGCCTTTCTAATAAGATTATGGTGATGTATAATTTTAAACCTTTGTGTTAATACTATATTATTAGCTTCCAAGCAATTAATTAGTATTTGTTGTGATTACTATATTTAATTTTCAATAATAGAGGTTTTAATAATAAGTTTCTACTGTAACTTCTTGAGTCTGGATTTATGTGTACAGTCAGCAACAAAAGTTCTTTCCGTTTGGTAAAATTAGTTTTGGGAAAAAAGATGGTAGTGACGTGAAGAAAATTACATTATTTTTAATTTGCTGAAAACTCTACTCAAATTATCTTTCCATTCTGAAGTTATTTACGTACGATATTCTATTTCATCAAACTGAAAGAACTTTTGTCACTGACTGTACGTGTAAATAAGTTATATTTTTTGAATATGTTGTGTTATTTACGTATGTATAGGTATTTCTCAGTTGTGTCAGCTAGACACGAGTTAGAACTTAGTCGTCTTCCTCTCTTAAATTTCTGCACTAGGTATGTATTATATTTTACGTCAAGCTTGGGTGATATCATTCTAGAGAGACTGAATCATATTTTTTTGTATATTGTTCCTTTATAAACTATACTCTGTATCTAAGTTAACCTGTAAAAAAAATATGTAGAGCAAACATATGTATTTTTGTTAAATATATTTATAATTCATTACCTTATGTTATGAATCACATTAACTGTGTTACCTGAATGTGCTAATATAGGTACTATACATAGCCTCGTATGTATATAAACGCATATTTCATATTTATATTTGTATTCCACTGCATCTTCCCCGTCAGATTTACTAAACCATTTAATGATAAGTAATGTAGTATATATTACTGTAAATACGATTCATTTAGTGTTGGGCTTTAAAAATTATAATTACATTATTATTTTGCCTTCTGTATTTGATTCTTTATGTTCCTTGCAAATGCTGTGGTAAACATTTGTAATAAAATATTTTAAAGCCACAGAAGTATTGAATTTTATTCAGTAGTTTCTTTTTTTGTTCTCTCTCTCTTTTGAAACTGCGATCCTTAAACAAACATTCTGTACTCCGCAATAGGTCGTAGTATGTTAAGAACCACAAGTTTACAGGGGAGCACTTTGTGCAATTTTGAGTCATGATGATATGTTGCGAGCATACATGATATTTTGCCAGGTAATGAAACAAATAGCGCCAGATCACCTATTTTTATAAACTAAAAACATCTCTATTTTAACCATGTTTGTCACCTTTAATGACCAATCAACTATATCCATACTTTGCTAAATTCCACAGAACAACTCAAAACTCAATAGCTCAAATTTACATGGTGAATGCATTCTACGAACATTAAGTTGCAACATTATGGACTATATTGTTCAAGACATATTCAAGAGTTAATAATTTATATACGAACAATTCCTAGACACTCCAAAGAATAATATAGTGGGGCTACATATTTTAGTACTTACGCATTCTAACATGTTTTACTGCGAACTTTTAGCCTACCTGAGCAGACTTTCCACTCATTTCCGTTGATATTTAGTTGAGTGCCATTGAGCTTGGCTTTTCTGTGTCTTTTTTAACTTCTTGTTTGCCTTAAATCGTAGCTTTAAACTCGGCATTTATCTCCCCCATATGTTTGGAGATATTCTCCTAAATTCATCATAATAAACTCATAAAAATATACTTCTATGTAGAAATGCTTGCTATTATCTCCATAGATTGAGAACGAGAGAACATTCTTTGGTGTGGTTAACAACAATGCTGTAGACAAGAAATACTTCCAATAAGTACGTACGCAATTACTTGCATACTGGAAAATTACTGTTATTGTTCCTGTGTAAAATGAAAGAAAGGGCAATATGTGTTATATCATAAAGCTTTACAAAAACATTAAGTGTACAAAAACTTTAAGGGTAGGTACCTGAGGTCAAAACGAGAAAAAAGTTCTTTGCAACTTTACTCGTGTTGGCGTACAGCTACAAGATGCTGAAAGCGTTGGAAAATGAATTTTAGAGGGATTCCAGGTTCTTTTTCAGATAAAGATAGACCAAAATGAGCTTGTATTGAAGAAGCTCAGAAGAGCACAACAGAGAAGAGTGATTAGTTTGAACCAACTCGATATTTCAAATTACATCCTGCGATATTTAGAATTTTGTGTCGTGTTGCGTGCGGTTGCATATCATTCGTTAATTACGATACTGAAGAAACATGATTAGTAGTAGTTACCAGTGAAAGGAGTGATCTTATTACTTGGTCCTATGCATTATTTAGACAGCTGCAATGTAAAATAATATAGTGCAATATGTGAAAACATAATGTGAGGACTAATGGCGCAATCACTAGGCAATATCAAAGACAAAGACAATATCGCCAACCTTTGGCGACATCCTAATTTGACGAGAATTTTATATCCGACTTAATGGGAATTTAAGCGTTCCCCGAAACAAACGAAAACGTTTGTTAAAATCCTAAAGTTTGGTTCTCAAATGGAAACTGTCTGTTACACCACTAATTTCGTTTTTCGAATTTCAACTGTCATACTGAAGAAAAGCTGCTTTGAAATGCCATGCCAACGGAACCGACATCAGTAGTAGTAGTCGTCACTGGACAGTGAAGTAATATAAATTGGTTTCATGAGGTGACGAATCACGCTTTACCTTGTTAAATTATGATGGGCTGGGTTTGGTGAGTTTTGTAGGAGGAATGGTTTATTTCAAAGTCTGTTCTACATACACTGACGAACAGCATGCCTAACAAGATGGTAGATGAAATAGCAGTACCAAGTGGAGCCACAAAGTTCTGACAAGGAACAGATCCTCGCATAAATATGTCAAGTGGGAGCCCAATTACTTTTAAATACAGTGTGCAATATAATACCTTAACTTACTTGCTAATTTTATTAACCTTTGTCAATATTCTATTATTCTTTTTCTCTCTTTCTCTTTCCTAATCTCAGCCCTTCTAGAGTCCAAATTCGGCAACATGTACATTAAAGCTAGCTGAAGAGTTACCAAGTGTATACTGTAGATAGATAAATAGACACATAGAATATGAGAGACTGCAGTAATAAGAGAAGATTGGAAGACGTAATTACGGATAAAATATGGTAAACTGTTCTGTACATGAACTCCTCTTGCGCATTAATTGTCACTCTCAACCAAAAGTCGTGTCGATCAACCTGTCTTTGCCCATCAATTGTACTTGTTCACCAAACGTTGTGTCGACCAGTTGTCGTTGTTGACCAAATGTCGTGTTAACCAATGTTCGTGTCGAACAAACTTTCTTTGTCGACACTATTTTCAGTTAGTCGTCAATATCTTAGTAACTCCGTTATTCACCATTTTTACAAGGTATATAGACACTGAAATGTGAAGTTGGATGATTTAAATAAATATATTTCTTATGTACTTACATTACAGTCTTAATTTACAACTGGTTCATTTTATTAATGAAATTTCTTCAGCAAAACAAATTGTTTTTATAGAATTTTACACCTAGAAAGAAGCTGATGAATTAGTAGCACTTTAACCTGTTTTTATACAAGATACTTTCTTGGGGGTGATAACATTTATGTTACTTTTTCGCCTGCTTATGTTTAGATTTTCCTTCACGCTAGGCATTGATAAAGATTCTCGGACACACAACCACAGAGACAATCACATATTAAATCACTCCTCTTCTGTTTAAGAACACAGAAAAGTTTAAGAACTTGAAATGAGTATCAAGGTAAATTAAATATGACGTACGTAGATTGTTTTATATTCGTCGTAGCTAAATAAATATTGATAACGTTTGTTTATTACTAGTTTATTTTTTTCCTTTACTTGTCATTCATCATTCCTCGCATACCATACCCTCTCATCATCATCATCATACCTTTACCATTTCCCATCATTCCTCTTCCACCATATGAACTCATTCTACCAAACCTTTGGTGCATGTTAGAACCGTATCCCATCATACCACCTCTCATCATACCACCACCCATCATCATTCCTTGTCCATTTCCACCATTCATCATACCGTAGCCACCACGTTGATTCATCATCATACTTCCTCCATATCCTCTCATCATACCTTGTCCGTTCATCATTCCTTGTCCACGCATCATCCCATACCCCATACCACTAGGCATCATACCACCAGACATTCCTCCCATCATCGAGTAACTATTCATTCTATGTCCGCCTCCCATCATCCCTTGCCCACCCATACTATCATATCCTCTTCTGAAATCACTTGGGGCCTTTCCATTAGATCCCATCATGCCTCCACCCCTCATCATACTATAACTATCACCATTTCCGTTCATCATCATCATCTTTGGAGGACCATAACCCATTTTTTGCATGCTTGGAGGTGGTCCATAACCCATTCCTTGCATATTTGGTGGTGGTCCATAACCCATTCCTTGCATACTTGGAGGAGGTCCGTAACCCATTCCTTTGCTACTTGAAGAAGATCCAAAATCCATTCCTTGTTTTCTTGAAGGAGGTCCATAACCCATTCCGTTACTACTTGGAGGAGGTCCATAACCCATTACTTGATTGCTTGGTGGAGGTCCATATCCACCTCCTGAAATACAATATTAAAAATTGATTCATTTGTGTTTTAATTAAATTTTGTCTAATTACGATAGTTTAACGTCTAACTTATATTAAATTTTTGTTTAATTACATTCATAACAAAAATTAATGAATGATTCAAGGAATGGTTTCTTAGAGCAAAATAGTTTCTTTATTACTAAAAAAATTGGAAAGTAATAATACGTTTCAATTCAAACTGTTTAAAAATATTAAATTATTATTTCAAAACATTTCAAGTGAAAGCAAATATGTCATTTTAACCTAAGTACACTTATTTTAGTCAGCGCTTTCTTCACTTTTAAAAATATAATTAAAGAATTCTAAGTGCAGCTTTAGAAGTATATGCAAATTATAAGCTTTAATAAAAGATTAACATATCATAATTTTTGTACTTTTCCTAATTATCCTAGTTTTCTTAAGATAAAATGAACCTACTTTAATTTGCATGTCACATGTTTATAAAAAGAATTAAAAGATGACCAGAAGAACCACTCCAAAGATATTGCGATCAAACCAGAGGAAGAGGTTAATAATGAAGAAAAAGAATCAAATATATTGAAAAGTGAAATAGTACAAGTCATCAAAGACATGCGAAGGTGGAAGATCACTGGAGACGATAACATACCAGCAAATCTGCTCAAGGGATTAGGAGACAATGCAATAAAAGTACTTACTTCACTTATTAACAAGCCTAACACAATTTTATTTCTGATTATTGTCATAGACACTATAGTGATCATGAAAACCGATTTCGTAGCCTCAAGCGTGGTCGACAACTTGGGGAGAGGGGGATAGAGGGGGACACAGAAAATCGTAGACCTTCACGTTGGCGGTACTAGTAGCCGTCCTAATTCTCACAAAGACATGAACATACCTCATTTGGAAGCTTATAGAACACTAATTCCGACGAGGTAACTTTTGTGCCCCCGTGCCACTTAAAAGAAGAAAAAGAAAATAAAAATTGGAAGAAAAACTTTTTTTAATTTTTGGGACACTGGCAACACTGTTGTTTATCGTACGCAGAAAAAAAATAATTTCATACCTACGCCATACATCGACAGTAATCATGTAACAAATGAAGAGCGTAGATACAATAGATAAAAATTCGGACCTCGTATCTCCGATGGTCACTCTGTACAGATTTCTCGAGGGACTGTCATGACGTTGGCAGCCCAATCGACGCCCCTAACTGTCACAGGGATATGAACTATAGCTCGTTGGAAAGATTATGGGACACACATTTCAGAGGTAACTTTTATGCTCCCCCTGCGTACGACAAACAACAGTGTTGCCAGAGTACCATAGAGTTAAAATTGTATTATCAAGTATTTTGATTTTCTTCTTCTTTTACGGGTTGGTCATGAGGGACACATAAGTTACCTAGTCTTAATTTTTGTTCTATAATATTTCCAACGAGGTATCGTTCATGTCCCTGTGACAAATAGGGGCGCCGCTAGGACTGCCAGACAACGTGAAGGTAGACGATAAATATACAAGGGGAGTGGAGAGTGGCACGAGCTTCCGAATTTATATCTGCTTTGCTATTGCACCTACGCCCTTCATTGTTTTCATATGACTATTCCCAATGTCTAGCGTATATGTGAGATTTTTCCTGCGTGCGACAAATAACAGTGTTGCCAGCGTTCCTTAAGCTTTAAATATCTGATTTTCTTTTGTAAGAAAATGCACACTGGAGAAATGGGCAAATTCAATACCCCACCACCATTTACTCCTCGTAAGGCCAATGACCAAATACAAGGTATCACTAGTTAGTATATTCATTTATTTATATTGATACTAATTTTTATGCTTATAGCTCCTTTGGGATAAGTTTAAAGACAATTTGAGTTTGGTATTAAGCATAACATTTTTCGAAATGCAACTTTAGTTGTAAATCCATTATCATATTGTTAATAAATGCAACTGAAATAAAACTTGTAATATTATCATTACAACAACTTTATTTGCACTTACCTTCATTTGTTGAATATTTGTGTTCCTGATGTTAATCCAGCCAATTTTCAATGACAAATAACGCCCACATCTTCACGTGTTGTTTAATAACATTTCTTCATTTCACAACTGTTCTTGATTTTCAGAATTTCCACTTTTTTAACTAAACATGAATCATTTGATGCCTAACGTATCGTAGCTGTTGTGTTAAAGTTCGCATATCAATAAAAAAGTGGATCTAATAACAATGCTTTGTTCTTCTTTATTATTGCAATTGGGTATAATTTACTTAGTCACTATCGGTTTCTTCGCAGTAATATTTTGTCAGAAGGATTTTTGCAATTGTCCTTACAAGCACAATAACTGCAGCAAGATGACTTATTTACAAAACACAGTGTTTTGCAGGTTTTGCATATGCAAGGTGCAATTAAGATATCTGGTACGGCTGGTTGTGTCAACAGAAGTGAACGTATGGTTCTATTATCATCTAAGGAAAAAAACAAACTTGGTTAAATCTAAAGGTTCTGCAAATGGAATTGTGGAGATACTCCAATAGTACAGTTGAGCAGTATATCTTAGTACATGTTGTCAGAAGATGTTGGAGGTGCACAGTAAACAACTAATGTCATTAAATGCTGATGGGGATGACAGGAAGTGAATGTATCTACTTTCATCACAAGAATTTCGCTCTTTCTTAACAACCTTCAAACAGACAAGCTCTAGTTGGTGAAGTTGATTATCATTCAAGTCTTGTTGATCTGACGGCTGAAGCACATCTAAAACAGAATCCTATTTTCTTGCTAAACTGAAAGGACACTGTTTGGTTTCTACTTTGCTCGTCGAGTTACAGCCTGTAAAGACATGAAGAGCTGGTAAACTTTTGGGTAATTTTATTCCAAGTGCTTCTGAAGCTATATGGCATCCTAAAGCTCTTTCCTTTCTCCAATATCAGTGACTAACCACAAAGCAGTAGCGTAGCGTGGTACTCCGAACCGAAATGGGGATGCTAAAGTTAGTCACTTGTGCGATACAATACTACTGCAATCAGCAATACATAGGTATTCCGAGGGGAAATATAGGATTATAAAAATAGGGGGCCAGGCCTCCTAATTAGTGTGCTGGTGGGGGCACTTGGTTTACACTTCTTCTGTTACTAACTGAATCAAATGCATGAAGAAAAATTCTTGAGTCTGCTTCATTCTGGTTGCTTTTCAGGTTTTCATACGTTGTAATTAATTGATCTTAATGTTTTAGGTAACAGTCGTTTTCGTTTTCAAAACTACCAGACACAAACAACTGTTTTATTGCAGGGATGGTTATTTTGATAATTAAATACTCTTAAATGTACTTGACTGGCCATATCATACTGGCATGAGGCATGATTTGAAAGACCTTGGTTGCCATAGTTTGTGATTAGTAGCTGGTGTTGGAGAAAGGAAAGAGCTTTAGGATTCATATAGCTTCAGAAGCATTTGGGATAAAATTATCCAAAAGTTTAACAGCTCTTCATGTCTTTACAGGCTGTAACTCGACGAGCAAAGTAGAAACCAAACAGTGTCCTTTCAGTTTAGCAAGAAAATCGGATTCTGTTTTAGATGTGCTTCAGCCGTCAGATCAACAAGACTTGAATGATAATCAACTTCACCAACTAGAGCTTGTCTGTTTGAAGGTTGTTAAGAAAGAGCGAAATTCTTGTGATGAAAGTAGATACATTCACTTCCTGTCATCCCCATCAGCATTTAATGACATTAGTTGTTTACCGTGCACCTCCAACATCTTCTGACAACATGTACTAAGATGCATTGCTCAACTATACTATAGGAATATCTCCACAATTCCATTTGCAGAACCTTTAGATTTAACCAAGTTTGTTTTTTCCTTAGATGATAATAAAACCATACGTTCACTTCTGTTGACACAACCAGCCGTACCAGATATCTTAATTGCACCTTGCATATGCAAAACCTGCAAAACACTGTGTTTTGTAAATAAGTCATCTTGCTGCAGTTATTGTGCATGTAAGAACAATTGCCAAAATCCTTCTGACAAAATATTACTGCGAAGAAACCGATAGTGACTAAGTAAATTATACCCAATTGCAATAATAAAGAAGAACAAAGCATTGTTATTAGATCCATTCTTTTATTGATATGCGAACTTTAACACAACAGCTACGATACGTTAGGCATCAAATGATTCATGTTTAGTTAAAAAAAGTGGAAATTCTGAAAATCAAGAACAGTTGTGAAATGAAGAAGTGTTATTAAACAACACGTGAAGATGTGGGCGTTATTTGTCATTGAAAATTGGCTGGATTAACATCAGGAACACAAATATTCAACAAATGAAGGTAAGTGCAAATAAAGTTGTTGTAATGATAATATTACAAGTTTTATTTCAGTTGCATTTATTAACAATATGATAATGGATTTACAACTAAAGTTGCATTTCGAAAAATGTTATGCTTAATACCAAACTCAAATTGTCTTTAAACTTATCCCAAAGGAGCTATAAGCATAAAAATTAGTATCAATATAAATAAATGAATATACTAACTAGTGATACCTTGTATTTGGTCATTGGCCTTACGAGGAGTAAATGGTGGTGGGGTATTGAATTTGCCCATTTCTCCAGCGTGCATTTTCTTACAAAAGAAAATCAGATATTTAAAGCTTAAGGAACGCTGGCAACACTGTTATTTGTCGCACGCAGGAAAAATCTCACATATACGCTAGACATTGGGAATAGTCATATGAAAACAATGAAGAGCGTAGGTGCAATAGCAAAGGAGATATAAATTCGGAAGCTCGTGCCACTCTCCACTCCCGTTGTATATTTATCGTCTACCTTCACTTTGTCTGGCAGCCCTAGCGACGCCCCTATTTGTCACAGGGACATGAACGATCCTCTTTGGAAATATTATAGAATACAAATTCCAACTAGGTAACTTTAGTGTCCCCCATGTCCAACCCGTAAAAGAAGAAAAAGAAGAAATTCAAAATACTAAAAAAAAAAGAAAACAATTTTTCAATATTATTAATAATGTTTATAAATGGGAACTACATTATTCAACAGCTGTTATAATTATTATGTGCGTAAAGAGTAAGTTCGTCACCGTTAGGAAAAGAGCGCTGTACAGAAGGTTGATCCCTCTAAATGTGTCCGAGTTAGACGTTTAGTGAGAAGAGGTAGGTTCAATTCCTTGTGAATTTGGGCAATATTTGTGTCCAGAGTATGCCTTGTAATCTCTCAAATGGCTTTATTCTGGATGATCTGAAGGAGGCGGTGGTGATAGGGCGCTGCATGTTCCCACACTGATTGGCCGTAGAGTAAAAGGGATTTCATGCACATGACATACACGGTCTTTCGGGTTTCATGAGAAGAATTGGTTACTGAGGAGTATGAGCAGTAAATCTTAAAGTTGCAGGTTTGCTCTGGCTGCTGTTTGTAGCTGCAATGAAATGTAACAGATGGAACACTCAGTACAGAAAATATAACATATTATTCAAGCAAGTTATCTTGAGTGAGGTTTTCCTGCGTTTTCTTCATTTACACCAGGCAAATACGGAGCAGGTACATAAAATAACGGTCCCAGGCCGCTTTCATCCTTTCCCTTTCCTTTCTTCCTCCCTAATGTCCCGGAAAATGTGTTCACACTGGGACGTCACCCGTCACAAATGACGATCTAATATGACCACAGCTGTCGAGAGCCCAAAGATCTTTCCTAATTCAGATACTGTCTCATTGATTAATACGGGGAATCATTTTTTCTGATTTCTCTGAATTGAAGTGCAATTTTGATTATATGGTTTTACTGATTTCTTCTTAAAGTCTGGTTAAATTCTCTTTCTGTTTTTCTAAATGAATCTACGAGGCGCATAAGGAAAGTAAGTACCGTTTCGCATTCCCGTCGCTGCTGCGCTGCGATCGACCTTCCGCACATGCGCGCTAGTCGTTCTTGTTCGTCTGCTCTCAACTGACGCCATTTTGGTTGCTCTGCGTAGTGTTGTCTGTTTAGAGTGCAAGTTTAAAATGTCTAAGACAGTTGACGACCCCGCCGACTGTGAGATTCGTTCGGTAATTTGATTTTTAAACGCAAAGAATGTCAAACCGGCAGAAATACATCGTCAAATTAAAGATGTTTATGGTGAAAACGCAATGACTGATGGAATGGTGAGAAAGTGGGTAAGGATGTTTAATGAGTGTCGAATTAATGTCCACGATGAGCCCAAGAATGGTCGGTCTTCTCTTATCAGTGATGACTTGGTGAGGAAAATCGATGAAAAAATCTGTGAGAACAGATGTTTCACTATGACAACGCTTCAGACGAATTCCCGGCGAAGTGAAACTCGTTGTGCAGCAATGGTTCTCATCACTGGCGGCATATAGTGTCAAACTCACTGGCGGCATCGTTCTCTGAGGAAGAACTAGGAAAGTTGATCCACCGCTAAGACAAGTGCCTCAACAACGGTGGAAACTATGTGGAAAAGTAGTATAAGATATACTCTTTTCTGTGACAATACTTTTTGTTTTAAATGTTTACCATTTTTTCTTCCAAAACGGTACATACTTTCCTGATACGCCTCGTACATTATATATGCATCTAATACTACTTGCATTAAATTCGATTATTAAATATTAAACTTACGTACAATAATAAGATTTAGTTTCCGCAAACATAAGAGTATTTAACCAAACTTGAAGAAAAAGTCAATAGTGGTGCCCACGAGACGAGACGAGAAATAAGTAAGATTTTTATCGTCTCGTAAATTTCTGTACATATCGCCTCGTCTCGATTCTCAAAGAATTCTTTCTCGTCTGATATCGATTTTCGAAAATCTTTCGTTATGTCTCATTTTCTAAATATTTGTATAAAATTTATGCCCTGATTATTTTCTTAACTCGTTCGCTGCTACTTGACGCCATATGGCGTCATTCATACCTATTGCTGTGTGTCATTTGACGCAATTTGGCGTCAAGAGGCAGTTCTCATTGTAAACATTCTGTAAAGTGGTACGCAGGTATAGAGCTTTTATACTCTGGTGGCACACAGTGTTGGCCTGGTAATTTTCTGCAGTATGCATTTTTGAACAACTACTGTGAAATTGAGTTGAACTATAGAAACAATAATTAGGATACTGGTGTTGCATATGCTCACTTTCTGAAGTTAGTTTTCCAGTGTAGCATATGGTATACTGATAGGTTAGCGCATTAGTTTAGATTAGTCAGGTTGGATTAGGTTGGATCAGATTAAATTTACACAGTCAGATTAGGTTAGTTTACTACATCCTAAATAAAGGAAGTGAACATATGCTTCCCAACATGAAGAGAAAAGGGAACATGGACACGAAGTGGACACATGCTAGCTCGACATCGCACAGATAAAATAATAGAGCGCTGGCTCTTCTCCCCTATTAGGTTAGGTTCAGTTAGGTTAGGAGCACACTGAAAGGACAATGATTAGAAAGTAACAACTAGTCACGTCGCGATAGCAGTGTTAAATAAACAAATTGATGAAATACATAAAATATATAACAAATAAATTTGAAAGTACTAGTAAACAATGCATGCTCATGACACCATTTGACGTCAAGTGGTGTATCAGACTTCAAAGACTGTGTCATGTGCAACTGACGCCAAATGGCGCCATTTTCCCACCATTTTTTCATTTGGCAAAAGTGTAGGTGGCACATCGGGTTTGGAGTACTGAAATTAAGGTGGCAGTGAACAACTTAATTTCATATAAAAGTTATCCCAACTTTTGCGTCACGAGAAGTTCATCAAAGATATGATAACAACATTTAGATCATATTTATTATTGGAATATAATGTGTAATATGACTTGCGTATTTTGGAATATTGATAAGCAGTCTTCAATCATTTTATTCATTTATAGTTTTCTATACTATGAATCTTGTAGCACTAAAGCAATGTTTGAAATTTAAGACTTGGGTGAACTATTGTTACCCACGAGATTCGAAAGTTTTCGTGTCTACTCTCGATTCTCATATCGAGAAAAGACTAGAATTGTGTTGTTTCTCGACTCGTCTTGGATCTAAAGTTAGTTCTCGTTTCGTTTTCGGAAGAAAGAACCGAGACGAGGTGAGAGCTTCGCACCTCATTTGCAGCATTAGAAATCACTGAATTCACCTCCAAAACGCCAGTTCAATTCAAAGAAAGTAGAAAAATAAGTCCACATGTGAACCAAGGGACCATATATGAAAAGCCAAGAAAATGCAGGTTGTCTATATCGTTAAGGATCCAAACTTGCATGACCATGCCACATGGAAGACCTGATATGCTCAGTATCACGCAAAAATGTAAGACAACAGAATATAAATAAAATTTAGGATACAAGATTTACAGACTGTAAAGAGCGTCGTAACTTGAAATTTTTCCTGGAAGGGTAAGAATTAATATTTAGCCACCTAGAAAAATATGATATATGAAATTTGGACCACTTAGAAATTAAAACTTCAACAAACATTTCTATCACTTCCAGGGTTCCCAGTTAGCGTTTTCTGAAGTAAGGTCCACATTACATGTGTGCGTCATTTTAGGAAAACATATTTCGTTGAGATTATGAGGAACAACATCCCTTAAATTATTTTTAGTTCTTTTGGAATATGTTAAACCCAATCCGTTCTTTACAAGTGCAATATAAAGGCATATTTTTAACACATCTTAAAGCCATACGAATAGGAATATTATAAATGTTTCCTAATAGGAGACATAGTGAATTTGGAACAGATAAAGTTTTCGTTTTATTTAAGAGACGTTTTGGAGGAGGGGAGGGGCGAGTGGTGAACCTATTCCATGCTTCATTTATATATTCATGTTCATAACCTATCATATAAGGTGAGAAAATTTATCTTGAAGTGGGACCCCTTTTCGAAGGGCGGTGAGCTTAAATAGAGAGGCAATTGTCCCTGCCCTTCACTTTCTCACATACCGTCGGTGAAAGAGCGAAGTGGCGTAACTTGAAAACGTGATTTTCAGTTATGACCACCATCTATCCTCATTTAACCTTCTCTATCAATTATAAATTTCATACCGGAATTCCTTATATTAACAGAGGCATGAACATTCTAAAAATTGCGTATTTTGAAATGTAAAGCAAGATATAACGTTGAACGAGACATTTTAAATCGCTCTCCTGTAAAATTATAAAAATCAAGATACGCCACTTCGTCCTTTCACCGAGTTACAGCACTGGGTGTAAAATTCTTCTCATAATTTAAGTATCAAAATATTTTCTTTCTTTCTTTCTTTCTTTTTCTTTTTACTCAGTAAAAGAATGATTAAGCTTAGAAAGTACGAAAACCTGTAATATTTACTTCATTTTTTTGTTTCGATAAAGGAATTGAAGTTTGCAAAGAAGGATACTTTTAAACAAAATATCTTACTTAAAAAGTATTTAAGTTTGAGTATTCTCCAAAGTTCACACTTACCTCCAAAATCTGGACTCCCCGTAACGAAACATAGATAGACCAATAACTCAAAGAGACTCACGTAAACCTAAAAAAAAATTATTATTATTATTATTATTATTATTATTATTATTATTATTATTATTATTATTACGTAATGCAGTATTTTCTCTTACCTTATGGTGTGAATCCATTTATTGGCATCATATTTATAGTAAAAAACTATGCCAGTCTGTGTGTAAATGCTAATTCCTAATAATACATAGTCTAGCTAATAGATGTCGCTAACTATGCCATCTGGTTGCTTGATGCTAATAGATGTCACTAGTATTATTTTAAAACTATTGTAAAGATTTAATTGCAACCACGAAACTGGATTGTTATTTCAAAATAAGACAAGGACTGTAATCAAATTGGGATTTGAGCATTAAAATCTGTGTATTTCTACAGTAGCACGTTGATACGAATTACGAATGCTATTTTTAAGTAAGGTAAGCTTATAAATAGAACAATACTAGTAAAGATAATGCCATACACTTTTGGTTATTTCCTCTCTATACGTTAAGCTAATTTTCTACATAGTTATTATGTTTGTTTAAGCATTTACCATAGCGTTCGACAAGCTTTTGTATACCCATGTCATAGAAATCACCCGTCTACGACCGAAAACAATCTTCAACCGTTGTTTTCGCTGCAGCTATTGGCTATGTTGGTTGTTTCTCTCCGAGGTTTCGCAGCATGCCTTGGGCATGCGAGATAATACCAGTTGCAGACGTAGCATCAGTATAGGCACTTGAAACATCTCGTCAAATTGAGCATTCATTCTGCTTCTCAAACTCAAGAGTTAGTCAAATCTTTTGGATGTGAACCACTGGATCACCGACCGTACAGCCCAGACCTTGCGCTGAGCAATTATCATCTGTTCCCATACATGAAGCAGTTTCTCAGCTATTTGACACCGATGAAGAAGTGAAAACAACAAAAGATTTTCTTCCGTCACAAGCGGTTGATTTCTACAACGTGGGCACACAAAAACTTGTCGAACGCTATGATAAATGTTTAAACAAACATGGTAACTATATACAAACGTAGTTTAATGTGTACGGAGGAAATAACTAAAAATATGTGGCACTATCTTCACTAGTTTTGTTTCTATTGACAATAAGATCTTACTTTAAAAATAGCGTGGTAATTGAAAACTTAAACTGTACTGTATCAAGGACAGAGGTGGATCCAGGGGGGGGGGGCGATCGGGGCAATCGCCCCCCCAGAATAGGAAACTTTCTTATTTTATATATATAAATAAAATCCATCCCAAAGTTTGGAGCCCTTAAAAGTATGAATTCCTCCTTCCCCAGAAGTCGGTCCTGGATCCGCCCCTGATCAAGTACCTAAATATCCACCACCAAACAGTGTTAAACTATTTAGAGAAAGCTGGCTACAAAGAGAAGCTCGACGTTTGGGTGTCCCATAATCTGACTCGAAAACATTTACTCGATCAAAGTTCCATCTGCGAATCTCTACTGAATCGTAACGATCTCGAGTAATTTCTGAAGCGGTTGAGCACGAGTGATGAAGAATGAATAACCTACGATAATAATGAGAGAGAGCTCCTTCGTGTCTAAGCGGTTAGTGTACGCGCCTTTGGCATGGGAGACCCGAATTCGATTTCCGGCAGGAGCTCATGTGGTTCGGATTCCACGTTAATCAGTAGGTCCACGTCTCATATAGCCTCGCTGCTGGAAGAGACGCTAAACTACAAATCAACAACTCAATAATGATAGAAAAAGATTGTAGTCAAAGCGAAGTTCCATAGTCCGTGACAAGGCCTACTCTGTCGCTTAAGAATGTAATGTTATGCTTTTTGGTGGGATTGGAAGGGCATCGTGCATCACCAGTTGCTGTCGCCGGACAGAACGGTAGACTCGACCTCTACTGTCGACAATTAGTCCGAGCGCACGTAGCAAGTCAAAAGAAATGGCTGGAAATAGTCAACAGAAAGGATGTCTTATATCACGCTGACACCATACACTTTTAACAATCTATCAGAAATTGAGAAAACTTGGATGAGAGATATTAAAATACCTCACTGTTTAGTCCGGATCTAGCACGTCACACTGTCATTTGTTTCTGTATCTGCAGAATTCTCTTAATGGTAGTAGGTTGTTTTTAAAAGAGGTATATGAAATCCACGTGTATCAATTTTTCGATCAGAAATCACGTACGTTCTATAGCGACGAGATGGAAAAATAGCAGATCATTGAACAAAATGATGCATACGTGATTTCATCCTATTATTTTCAAATTACAATTACTGCATTCTCAATTTTGACCTCCAAAGACTCTATAGTTTTTTTTTTAGATAGCCTGAAGCGTTTAAAAGTCAAACCACTTGGTGTGACAGCTCTTTGTGTACCTGAGAGGCTAAGACACCATCTGTTAGCGATCGATTGAACTACGCCCAGTCTAGTGGCTAACACGTGGTTAGCGTGCTGCTTCACTCTATCTCTAACAGGTGGATCAGAAACTTTCTAGACCTACCTAATATGTTTGCATGAATAATATTAAAAGACATAATATTTACAAATTAACTACCTGCTCAAAAAATTACATCGTTAAGAGATATCAATGGAGTTTAGTTTACCATTGTCTTACATTTTTACATAAACTAACACAGAATACACTGAGAAAAGAAAATGTAGGTGGCGTACTTAAAAAGATAGGTTACGTGCGTAATTCTTGTAGTTTTGAGACTTAACGTACAGCACACGTATAACTGAAAACGCATGTTTTATAATACTTTCTGTACAAGTGTTCCATCCATACGTACTTTCCGTATGAAACAATGTAGGCGGTCAGGATCTCATATACAAATGGACGTATATAGCTGACGAAGGTAACATAAGTATATGCATGTGATATACGGAAAACTGTTAGATGTCAGATATCCTGCAAGGGCATGATGTAACATCTAAGGGCAGTGCCTATGTAGCATACGGATAACGTATGCTCCGTACTGATTTCTGTAGTAAGCAAGAGGATACTACCGTATATTTGTACAATATACCGCTGTCCGGAGAGTGGACTTTTCTCTGTGTATAATCTCCATATTACGTAGTGCTATGATGTGGTTGGTATCATATTTTGAGGAATTTCTCGCCTCATTTCTTATTCACATTACAGTTTCAAATTACATGATTGAAAGCTATACCATACTGTTCTGTTAAAACAAATCTATTTTCTTTATTAGATTAAAAACCAATAGTGATCTGATTATATGTATATTTTTTCTTAATTTGGTGATTTATACTATACATTGTCATGGAGTAAATCTGTTTCGAGGCTATAAATTTCATGCCGAAAACTCAAGTTCCATTAGGCAAATTTTTGAAATATTTATAGTTCCTAGGGATTCCAAAATAAAATATTTTGTTTTCATAGATTGCACCTAATTAAGGCCATATTGCATTGGATCTCAAGACAGAAAATATTAGTGTGGATATCTATCCCTTTTTATGCCGAAAGATAGTGTCTTAATATCTTGCTCCATTTTGTTCTATATACGTTTTAGGTTTAACTTTTAGAAAACTAATAGGTTGAGTCGTCTGCTAGACCACTGACAGAGGCCTTGCTAATCATGGAACAGGCAACCATTGAAAAAATTTTCACTTAATTATGACAAGTGACAAGGATTGCAATATATTAATACTGAGGGTATGCGATCATACAAAAATGCATAAATAACCATTTCCTACATAATAGTAAAAATTATCCTAATCTTTGTGCTCTATTCCTGTAAAATTAATTGTTTATACGTGTTTTCATTAACTGTGTCCCCCCACTCTAACGATTTTAACACTACAATGCATAGTGGGACAGATATGGGTCGTAGTGGTAAATAATCTGTTCTTTCCTACATAACGGTATGTAGTTGCTGATGCATGTTGAACCAGATGGGAACGTTCAAAAAGCTAGTTGTAATTCAACAGTTTCCGCATAAATGACACTATTAACCGTACCGGTACTTCCGTTACTCAATTTTATTTTCAATTACAAAACTACTTTTTCACATAAAAAAATCATGCATTGTAGGGTTAAGAAACAGATACCATATTTTTATTGGTGTCTAAGCTTTTTTTTTTTTTTTTTTTTGTCTACACGTTACTATCCGTATATGAAAAGTTATATATTTGTTACTTTTTCTGTCACTTTCTTCATTGGTCTTTACGTAAATGTACCGACTTATTCACTTTCGTCACTGGAATGATCATCTGTTTCGTCTGCCTTACAAGAGAAGTTCGGGAGAAAGAACTCGCCTGCAGAGAAACTAAGCATGCTATTTGAAAGGGGTGCACTGAAATTGGCAAACTTTCACTCCTTTATCTGTTGACACAGATAAAGTCTTAATGAGCAGGCAACAAAATTGGAAATTGCACAAAAAATGTTGTGTAGTGTTGCTATCATTACCATGAGTATTTCGATTAATAAAAACAGTCACCAAAACGTCGTTTTAAACGTTGTTTTAAACGTCGTTTTAACAGTCATCAAAACGTCGTATGAAGAAATGGCTCAGGCAAACGACTTCCTTGCATCATATTTTTTTTTTATGTTTAATTGCATTACTTCCGTCAAGGGAATAGTTTGCATAAGCAAAGCGAAAAGCAAATTCGACTGGTGAATCAAAAGGTATATAATTTCTTTGGTGCGTAATTTCTTCATAGAACAAAAGAACGATAGTGATCAATTTTCGTCTCTAACCTATCATTATTGTGAACAGTATAATGACTAATTTTAACTAACAAACCTGTTAGTTATTGCAAAACAGTTTTTCTATTACATCCGAAAGATTTTAATTCGTATATTAATATTCGTTGCCAGTGGTGTATTTACGATTTTGTTTCGGAGGGCTTTGCTAACCTTCAGGGGGGCTTTGCTAACCTTCAGGGGGGGCTTTGCCTGAAAACGTGAAAATTCTGCAAGATATTTCATATACTTTACTATAGTTAGATTTCGGGGGGCTTAAGCCCGGACCCCCTCCTAAATACGCCACTGTTCGTTGCTAATAATGTTATACTTAACGTGTTTAAATGCCCATACACTAATTTTCTCCTGTAAATTTCCAAGTTGAATATCTCGAACATTTCTCAACTGTACAGGAACTTTATTAGTTTATTGTAATTAGCAGGCATTGGTTCTTCAAATGTCATGCTTTGTTTCTCTGTAGGCGAGTGCTTTCACCCTTGTTAGTATCAGTATCAAGACCACCGAATACACAGAAATCAGGGTCCACATCTTGATCACCTTTGTCTTCACAAGATACATAATGTTGCTCTAATGATTGGTTATTCTTTCAACATGCGACTGCCATACATTGTTTCTAGTGAAAAAGATAAGAACTTTGTAAAAATGCACTAATTGCAAATATGCTTATGAAAAGCAACACAAGTAGCACTGACACGTGTACATAACGTGAAGAGAAATACAGTCAACTGAGCTGGTAAAAATGGTTACAGTTTTACTTTTATTATTGTTATTGTAATTGATGCCACGTAATACATTTGTGTTATGATAATTAAGGACTGTAGTTTCATCGAAGATTAAAAGTGATATCATATCCCTGTATAAAAGTATTAAATTTCTAATTGCTTAACTATTTTCAAATTGGTCTCTTTAGTAACACATGCACTTTTGTTATATAGGTAAGATCAAAATAATTTTAAATGGACACGTGTCGGGTATGTTATAGATACCTTGACACGACGAATTCTCTTGAAAGAGGACACATCACGGATGGTAGCCGAAGGCCCGTGAATATTTCAGTCAACGCTGCTTAGAACAGTTCTTGTTATACTGTCGTTATTGGTAATGTTGGGCTTCTGCGATTGGCAAGGAGACTTATGGAAGTGTAACTCATAAATTTGAATGGAACTTTGCATACTGGTAAAATATCGAAAAATAATCGACACTTGTTTCTTTAAATTTCGGCAATGGTGCAGGTTTAAGGGTAGAAACCACCCTTTGAGCGTTCGGGGTGGTCTTCAAATATAAACAGAAACCAATCATTTAATGTAGAAGAAAACATACCGCCAGATGGGTTTTAGGTTAGCTAATTCAGAATCTGACTTCAAAATTACAAAGTTAAAAATGGTGGGTACAATGTGGTAATTACAATTACAAAAAGTTTTCTTATTTGAAGTGCTCTCCAGTTAGCCAAGAACAATTATAGTTGGCAGGAGTTACTGACAGAAGGTTCCAGATCGATTTGAAAGTCGTTTCTGTAATTATTTTAACGGGATGCTTGAATAAAGTGCGTCTCTGCACCTCTCACTATTTGAGGTGCTTTTTAAGGTGAGTCCCTTGGCTTCTCACTATTAACTGTGCTTATTTATAGTGAGTCCCCTCTCCTCTCATTACTCGCGATGCTTATTTACAGTGAGTCTCCTCATCTCTCACTATGTCAGAACTTCATTTATCCTCAATTGTTATAATTATGAATTCATTGAGGAAAAATTTTAGAGTAATGATATTCCATAAACAAGTGTGTGATGCATAAACGTTGCTTACACCACGCACGCCTTATTACGGCAATAATTAGACAAATCGCAAAATGTTGCACAGTCTTTGAAACAAAATGTTACGAGATATTCAAACGCAAGTGTTTTTTTTTTCTTTCTTCCAAATAACCACTTTTGTATCACGTATACCTAATAAGATTTGCAAATCTTGGAGAAGAAAACTGATTATGAGCCAGTGATTGAATCTTAATTATATTGTTACAGAAATGTAAATTTATGTTATAATTGTAGAGGACAATGTCAAAAAAATGTGTCAAAAAGTTTTTCCACGGTCTAAAGAACACATCAAGAAGTTGAATCCTACGTTTATTGCGTTCTTTACGGTTTAACACAGGATCCAAATATACCATAAATCACTATAAATAAACACCCCAAATCCAATAGTGAGAGGCCAAGGGACTCGCCTTAAATAAACACCCAAATAGTGAGAAGTGCAGGGACGCACTTTAATCAAGCATCCCATTAAAATAAGTACAAAAAGGAATTTTAAGCCGGTCTGCAACCTTCTCGCAGTAGCCCCTGCTAACTATAATTGTTCTTGGCTAACTGCAGAGCATTTCAAACAAGAAGACTTTTTGTAATTGTAATCACCATATTGTATCCGCCATTTTCAATTTTGCAATTTTGACGTCAGATTCCGACTCAGCTGTCCTAAAACCCATCTGGCAGTGTGTTTACTTCTACATTAAATGATTGTTTTCTGTCTATGCTTGGAGACCACCCGTAACGTTCAAAGGGTGATTTCTACCCTTAAACTCGCACCATTGCAGAAATAAAAAAATACGAGTCGATTATTTTTCTATGTTCTACAAGCATGAAAAGTTTCGTTCAAATCGATGAGTTACACTTCCGTAAGTCTCCTTATGAGTAATAAATAAGCCCACAACACATTATACACATCGATTACTTACACTAAAAATATAAATCACTGAGCAAAGCAACGTTTATTTATAAAAACATAAATGTGTGACAGTTTCGCCAACTAACTGAACATACTGGCTTCATCAGACACTGTCATCATCACTGTATTCATCATTATATTCAGAAAATGGTTCTGAACGCTGATTGGCTGATGAAAACAGATTCAGCCAATCATAACAAAAGTTGACAAAATGAAACTAAACACCGCATATCTATTTCCCTCTCTGGCACAGTGGAAAACTAAGCAACAAATTATATAAGTCTTTCCAATAACTTGCCCCACTGTTCGTCAATTTTAAGTCCTTTTATTCCAATTCGTAACACAGTTTTTCTCTTTTTTAGTGAATCTGACCTCCTTCCACTTTCTTATCAACGTCTTTCGTCCCCATGCTAACACTTCAATCTCGCACCATTTAATATTATGCCCCGTGACGTCACACGTTTAACGATTGAACTTCTTTCTCTTTCTAATCTCACATCATCTTGGTGTTGTTTTTAACCCTTCTTTTAGCTTCTTCCCCCGTTTCACCAACATAACAACTATTACAATCACTGCACTGTGAACCACTCTTCTTCTATCAGCTCCTCTCGGCTTTCCTCCTTCTTTCTTCTTTTTCCTCATGTATAACACGTCCAATAATCTCCTATTCCCTTTCCTGTACCTTGAAACGTTCCCTATTTTCTTTAGAGCTATCTTGGTTATCTCAGTATCTTCCCCTATACTTTCTATTCCTCACCATTTCTTCGTTTCCTCCCCTCCATCTTCTTTCTTATGTTCCTTCTTCTTCTTACTATTCTGGTCCCTTCTTATCCTCTCCATCCTTAGCTTTCTTTTATCATATCCGTTGGTCTCCAATTGGTTGTGAAATTTCTCTATCTTCCTCTGCCTTCCTTCTGACACTACTAATCTACACGATCCTCTCCTCCATATTTTCTATGAAATTTCTCTTTGTTGATCAATGAACATCGCTCCTTTTATGACAGAAGTTCCCTGATGCACACTTTTTCTGGAACCATTCTGGGAACAACTTGTGTCCCTGCTTGCTTATTTTCATATCTAGAAACACAATGGATCCTTCCTCTTCTATTTCGAATTCCAGTTCTATGACCTTCTCTTGATTTATTTCCTTCAAAAATTTGGTAAGTTGCCTCCGAGACCCTTCCATCCCATAGCAATCATCGACATACCTGCTGAAAAACATAAGCTTGTCTCCTTCTCTCTTTTTGTCTTCCTTTTCCCACTGGTTCATACTATCTCTGCCAATACCGAACTCATTCTCAATCCTATGCTCAAGCCCTCCTTGATCCTTGCTATTCTCTCTCCTATAACGCAGAAACTGTTCTTCCATATTGTTATCAAGGTTTCTTTGAGCTTTACTGCATTCTTTCCTCTCATTTCCTCTGTCGCTGCTTTCAATATATACTCCCTCTTCAAGCTCGGGAACATTGCTTTTACATCAATTCTAAATAACAGAGTTCTACCCTTCATACATCCCTGTTGTCCAGTCTATCCTTAAGAGTCTTCATCCTGGCGAAATCAAAATACCGCTAATTTTACAGTAATTATGTGATATCTTCAAATAGATAAAAGATAATTGAAATATGAAACAAGAGCGCCCTAGACAATATTATTTTGCGTGAGGTACCGTTATCACAAGTCACCTAATGGCTTTCCGTTTTCAGCTGTTTAGAAACGCGAAAATAAATGCCGATTTTCAAAATGGCTCGAAATCGAAAGCAGATAAGTGAGTCGTGATAACGGTTTCTCATGTAAAATAATATTGTCTAGGGCGCTCTTGTTCCACATTTCGATTATCTTTTATCTCTTTGAAGATATCACATAATTACTATAAAATTAGCGGTATTTTAATTTCGCCGGAATGAAGACTCTTAAGCTCCTTAGAATCTTAGAATGTTTAACACTATCATTCTCCTGCTCTCTCCTTAAAACTTCAGCTATCCTCTTGATCTTCTTCTCCAGCGGTTCATACGCTTTCCCTCTGCAGTCAAGCACCGGCCTCAGCTTTATCACTTCGTTATGTTTGTTGGGAAATCCTTTCATTACTGCAATTCTTCCTTCCTCATATAAACCTGCTTGGTAACCTTCTTTCTTTAAAGAACAAATTACTTTTCTTTTATTTCTCTCCTTAAATCTTTCCCCCTATCACTTCTTATATCCTATCACACAAATCATTTAATTTTGTCCTATAATACTGCTTTTCCATTACTACCACTGCATCCCCTTTGTCCGCTTGCTGCACTATTATATACTTTCACTTAACGAATTTTTTAAGTGTCACCTTTTCTTCTTTCGTAAGCTTTACCCATTCCTTTTTCATGTTTTTCTTAACTATCACCACAACATTTCTCCTAATTTTGTCTCTCTTCTCTTTATCTTCAACCTGGCTAACAGCCTGTTCAACGGAATAAATCACTTCTTCCACATTCAATCTTTGATTTTGAATTTATGTCCTAAGCTTAATAACTTCTTTTCTTCCTCTGACAATGATACATCACCAGTCACTACCACTTTTTGTCCACATCCTGTTCAACCTCCTTGCGTCACCCTATGGCCCTTCCGTTCATTTCAAGCCTATTTCGTACCTTTAACTGAAAACACATCTCCCACCTATATAATCTCTGCATGATAACTCCTCTGGTAAAAATAAGGCGAAGTCTTCTATTCTCTCTTTTAACACAGCCGTCACTTTACTCTTCTTCAGGAAACGTTCCCTGACACGAATCTCATTCCATATCAGTTCCTTCTCCATCTTTCTAATCAAGTCCTTAAACTTTTTCGATTCACACTTCACACCTTTCTTTTCAAGTCTCAAACCCTCCCCACTAGACACTTTCTTAGGAACTGCACTTGTTGTCTCTTAGATATTTCAACTCTCCTCTTGTCTTCCATTTGCCAATTCTCCTTGTCAGCACAAGAGTCGATCCAATAATAAACTGCTTCATACTTGAATAACTTACACTAAAAATACAAATCGCTGTGCAAAACAACGTTTATTTATGAAACCATAAATGTGTGACAATCTCGCCAACTAACTGAACATATTCGCCTAATCAGACACATCAGACAGTGTCTGATAAAGCCAATATTTTCCGTTAGTTGGCGAAACTGTCACATATCTATGATTTTATAAATAAACGTTGTTTTTCACAGCGATTTGTATTTTTAGTGTAAGTTATTCAAGATAGCAAAGCAAGTATGAATCAGTAAGTTGTTCGATTGACAACGATTACGTTGATCTGACTAGCAACCAACTGGAGTAACCTAAAAGGTTGTACAGAGATCGTGCTGAGCTTATATATATATATATATATATATATATATATATATATATATATAGTCAGTATTTACTAGTGTTGTGAATGCCTGGCATAAACCGGAAATTTTGGGTAAAAAGACAGTATTTTACGTTTTTTTCGAACTTGGAAAAAAAGGAAAGTTTGGAAAAAATTGAAATTTTCGAATATTTTACTACATTATGCTTTTAAAATGACAACTATTGAATAAAAACCGAAACGTTTAAGAAAATTGAAATTTTCGAATAATTTACTATATTACGGTTTTAAAATGAAAACTATTTTATATTTACTAGTTTAGAATTAAGATTATTGAGTACTTATATTTCCTGTAGTAGGATAGGGAAATTTCCTTGCAACAAATATATCTGAACCATTCATCCGAACTCCTTAAAGTTAGCACGGTGATAGAATGGAGTTATGGCTACAAATATATATATACATATATATATATATATATAATTCTAGTTGGATCATTAATATAGATGCATTTAACCCTGATAATAACACGTTACTAAATAATCGCTACATTTACAATACACGATTTCAAGACGTGTTACCCAAACTGTTCTCCACAAATGTTGCATTGTTCTCTAGAACTAAATCGTGGCAATAGCAATCTTTTTGAATTCAATTACTTCAATTTACTATAAAACGGGTGACTTAAATAAGTAGAATTGTTTTGTAGCCTAATTTTATTAACAGTGAAGAAAAAGGAATTTCGAGAGGGCACAGCTCAAAAGAGTTCACGATCATTACAACTTGCATGAACAATCAATCATTTGCTTTCTTTCTTCTCTATTGTTCTACATACGGATACGAGTAAACCTATTTGCATATTTCAGTTACATCAGTCCATTAATTATTTTAAAAAAATAATAGCCTCGCTGTTATAAATGGCTATAATAAGTCTGAATCTACATTAGGCAAACAAAATTCAATTTCAAAAATATAAAGGAAGCAAATTATCATGGCTAGTTGTTTAGAAATATTAGAAGTAATCTAATCTAACATGCAAGGAATACCAGTAGAGACGAGAACTCAATTCCCCTCCCTTTGACTTCTGGAAGGAGTTGATTGACGCAACACGTCAGAAAAGTGTAGGGTGTTATCGTCAGGTTAAGTTTTCAAACAATCTTATTCAGATCCTGCTTACTGGCAGGACAGTGTTAAAATAACGGGGCCAGAATAATATTAGTTAATATGTTAAAATCAAATATATATTTTATAGAGATATCGTCCTTGCAATAGTTTTATTTATTTTTTTAATATTCGCAATATTGAAATTTCTCAATTTACATTTTTTACGCGTTGGAAAAGAAAACGATTCCATTACTAGTAAAATTAACCTAGGACAAAGATTTTTATTCTTTTCCCAATTTTTCTCTAAACAAACTGGAAAAAACGGTTTTTTACTCAAATGTTCAAAATTGCCGAAAATTTTTACAACACTAGTATCTACATATCAAAATATGTAAGGCAATTTCCCAATCAATATTAAAATTTTCTTATCGTTTGTTGTAACATTTAAGTAGCATGAACGCCTGCCTACAAATGCCTGTATTATCCAGAGCGTAATTTCAATTGTCATTTCTTGTAATATAGCAATGTGTGTGTATACGCATTTATTGCTCATATACACATATCAATATTCATACATTGGAAATGTGGTACATGGAATGAATAAAATATACTGGAATATACTTTTATTAATTATTCCATTACACTTATTGGAATTTTCAACATTGACTTTACTAGCAAGAATATAGGAAGAAGAGCGCTACAAAAGATTTTATATATATATATATAAAGAGATCCAAGCAATACAGATCTTCTTCTTTCTATATATTATGGCTAGAAAAGTGCTTACAAAGGGCTACCTTTTCACAATTTTTTCAACTATTTTGTATCTTTTTCTCCTATATTGACATGTTTACTGGCCATTCTCTCCGAGCCTATATTTTTAACCACGAACGACCCTATGTCCGAAAATTGTTACTTCTTGACTGTTATTTGTACGCATGAAATTTGGAAGTACATGCATCTGAACTCATGAGTATTAATGGGAAATTTCGAATAGCTGCAAAAGGTGTCTAAATTGCGTTTACCATAATTAACCCTTTCGTGGGTGGCTTTTTCTAGAAGTGATAGAATGATACCTCTTCCACGTTACGCAACACACGCTTATAAATGAATAAATCACTAAAAATAAAAATCAGTTTTCGAGTGCAATTTCCATTCCCTAGTGAAAAAAAGACTCATGAGCATAATAGAAACAACGGTTTCCAGAGGAGCAAATAAGAGCCTAGTTAGGCTCCTTTGGTGGCACAAATATTTCACACTGTCCACGAAAGGGTTAAACAATTAAAATCGATAACAATTAAAATAAAGTACAAAACTCTACACCATTTGTTTATTATTAGGCATTCTTGGATAACCAATTATGTTACCTCTACACAGACAGTTTACCGATGTGTTTATGCTGTTTGTGATGATAGATAAGTTCTAAACTTAGTGGAAAAGCTGGAAAAAATTAAAATATTAATCAGTGAGAATTGGTCTAGTATTGTTTTATATCTAAAGATTTGTGGCCTCCTAGATCACCAGACCTTCTTTCAGTGGATTATTTACTGTGAGGCTACGTCAAGAACAAACTACAGAAACTAGCCACGTACTATCCAGGACCTCTGGACACACATTGTAAACTAAACAACAATATTGATGTCAATGTGCTAAGGTGTGTGCCTGACAACATGGTAAAACGGGCAAGGTATGTCCTTAGGAAAACTAGACATACTTCCAGAGAATCCAAAAGATAACTTCTAATTTATACTTGGTTCTCTTAATACACTCACTCATTCCTACTATATACCTATTTAAAAACTGGAACATCCCATTGAAATACCCTGTAGCATACACTATAGCACATAGGCCTAAATTGTATTTTAAGAATTACATATGCTAAACATCATTTATGGAATTAAAAATAAAAGTACTACCGCATTCATCAGGTACATTTGCATTGAGAAACACATGCTTGTATACTAAAGTACTAATAAAAAAAAAAAAAAAAAGGTGAAATTATTATGTCGGTGGACAATCTTACATCCTCCCGGAAAAACTTGAAATGACACTACTGCAAGTTACTGAACTTTTCATATGATAATTACAAACAAAATGAAATGAAGTCTTTCAGTTTAAAGTCAGACGATTATGCCCTATAAGCTAAAGGAGACGGATGATTTAATGGCGGTGGAAAATTTAATGAAATTGTCAGTGTGGGAGAAAACAGGAATACTCCGAGAAAACCCATGGATACGATGTTGTTCACCACAAACCTACTTGACTGTGGATCGAATCAGGGATCCCATGCACCAGAGATAAACATTCTACCATTGAGTCAGCGTACCATGATTACAGACTCGGAATATTTTAAAGAACACTCCGTCTGTTGCTCTACTGAAAACAAATTGAACTCAATCGTATGCATTACCGCTATATTTACGAAGCATGTTAATCATTTATTCTTTCTACTTCTTCGTCAATTGAACACAAAAGAATTTCTAAAAGTCAGTCAAGCACTGCTAAGTGAGGAAAATGTACTATTACGAAAGTGCTGCTTGTGGTTGTCAAATGACTAAATCCATTTTGGGGCAATACGAGGAGATAGAAGCATTGCACGTATAAAACGTGCTTTTCCATGTTGAGAAATAGAAAATCCCTGCCGTATTTTCAATGTTTGTGGATGTTGTCGCAGCGTTCATACAGCTATAAACATAAACTTCTCTCTTTCTTTCAGTGTTTAAATATGGCTTTTGAAAGATACAGGCAACCTATAGCAATAGCTGTGCCACAACATTCTGCCGTAGAAACGAGAAAACAATTTCTACCTATTTAAGAAGTTTTTTAGCCCTTATTTTGCTTACCATTGTTGTACCTGTTCTCATAAGCAGTGATTGCACTGCTTCTGACCAAGGGCGACCATGTTGTGGTTTCCAAGGGGGGCAAGTATAAGCGACGTTTCAAAAATATTTTTAAATTTTGCTGTAACTAATGTAAAAATTCTATTGGATTTTCGATATTCTGAAGTACAATTTCCTCTAGGATGGGGCGAGCGCCCCATCTTGCCCCCCTTGATGGGCGCCCTTGCTTCTGACTGATTCTGTCGCTAAGAGATCTCTAAAAGCTCACAAAATGAATGATCTAGATGGATGTCGATCGATCATGATACTAGGTTGCTTAGGCTACATTTATGTACTGGGAAATTATTCGCTTTCCTTCCATCTTTCCCTTTATGGCGGCATGAATAGGGTTACCAGATCGTGAAAGTGAAAAAAGAGTACACTTAGCAATGACTCTTGAAAAAAACAATATAAATGAATAAAGTGTAACTGAAATTTCAGTGTAATAATAATAATAATAATAATAATAATAATAATAATAATAATAATAATAATAATAATAATAATAATAATAATAATAATAATAATAATAGATAAATATTATACAAGTTTCCCATAATTTATATTTAAAAATAATTGTAATAATGAGTTTGATAACCAACAAATGTTCAACATTCTTTCCACTAAAATACAGTAAAGCTACGATTATCCGCGGAATTGGGTGGCAAAGGATTACCCAAAAAGACAGACTAAAAATAAGATGCAAACAACGAAAAAAAATATTTCAACATAAAAACTATTTTCTATTGTACAAAAAAAACATAACAAAACTTTTAATATATTGTACACTACAACAGAAACCTTTGCTCTACGTCTCAATCACTAAAATAAAGAACAATAAATAAAGGACAATACTATTCTGTAAAAAAAAAAAAAAAAAAAAAGTTTTGAGTTACGCCTTTTTAAAACAAATCAGTCACTCATCTTTGCTTCTTGCTTTCGGAATACCTTTTCGCAGCACTCGAGGATAATCGCGGCTTTACTGTAACATTTTTTAAACATTGTAACTTTGGATTGACTGTGATAATGACTATATCAATATTAAAAGGAAGAAAATGAAATCCTAATTAAAATAACGACGATTGTCTACAATATTTTAACCACATGCTTAAAACAAAGTTTTACCTTACAAATTAGCTGTACTTCGATGAATTTCTGACTTTCTGAAGTAGCTCTCTGTCCTTCAAGCAAAGTTCATAGAATTGGACGCAACTAAAGTCTTTGAAGTTGTACTGAGTCAACAATAGGTTTTTAACTGAATCCACTGACAGTCTATTTCTTTCTTGCGTCCAAGGGCGCCCATTAGGGGGGAAGGTGGGGCGCTCGCCCCCTCCTAGTGGAAATTGTACTTGGGAATATCGAAAACCCAATAGAATTTTTACATTAGTTACAGCAAAATTTGAAACTATATTTGAAACGTCGCTTATACTTGCCCCCCCCCCCCTTGTAAACCACAACATGAGCACCCTTGCTTGTGTCCATTGTGATTTCATTAAACTGAAAATCCTTTCCACGTTGGCATTGTGAGCAAGTATTGCATAGAAAAACTGACATATCTTCAAAAGTTCAGAATGAACCGATACTTTATTAACACTGAAATAGTTCCCCCACTTCTTAAGAGACAATGCTTCATTGAACTCTTTATCATTTTCCTTTTCCGCCAGAAAAAATTTCAAATTCGAAAGTTGATCAAACAAAAGGGACTCCTCAATACTAATGCCTTTATCCATCATAAATTCTACACTTTTATCTATATCTGTGGAATTTTATGGAGCTCCATCCATTGAAAAATGTGAAACTGATCAAAATTTTCAGTCCATTTCTTCAGATATTTTAAACAGCTGTCAGATACATACAATAATATCTTTCTTAAAACTAAACACTGATGCTCACTTTCCTGGCTCTTTTTAATCACTTCCTTAAGTTTTAGTGGCAAGAATTCTGCTTCTTTTCTTTCTGTTATTGTCCTTTCCACGGAAGTGAGAATGGATATGATTTCCACAAGTGAGTTACTCTCATTTTCCATTGCCTGAATGTTATTATGAAACACAAACATCAATGAATGAAGAAACCAGAGGTAACATTCATTTAAAAGGTTTTCAAAAAACTGTTTTAGGACAACAGGAGGATGTTCTAGGGAGAGGAAATATGATTTCAGGGCTGGGAACATCTCGAGTATTCTGTTGATAGCAGGGAACATGAAAAGCCATCTAGTTTTGGAATGATAAAGAAGTTGTTTGTATTCAATGTCGACAAAAGATGAAAATTCCTTTAATCCTTCAGTTCGGACGGTGTAAGTTGAAAAATAGTTAAATATCTTGAACACAAGGCTTTCAATGTCAATTGCCCAACCATCCACACCATGCTGTACACAGTTATTTAAGATATGAGCAGGGCAACCTACTCCTAAAATAGTTTTATCAAGAGAAGTTTGAAGGTGATAAAAAACATTATTAGTCCCCTTCCTATTTAGACCACCACAATTGCTATTGCAATTGTCCCCACTGAAAGCTATGTATTTATCAGACATTATTGTGTTTTTTAATGCATTAACCACAACTTTCGAAATTGCGTCAGACTTTTCATCTGGAATTGATGTAACATCTAACAGTTTATGTGACATACCTGCATTCCCATCAAAGTACTGAATCAAAATAGGACACATCTTGATTGCTCCGTGATTGGAAGTGTCACTTGAAACTCCAATATATTTTATATTTTGAATGTTGAACTCATTTGCTATTATGTTCAAGGAATGAGGAGCCAAAACATTATTTACTATAGCTTCTGCTTTCGTTCTTGCTAAGGAAATGTGGGTGGCAACTGAGGAGTCACTGAAAATCGGCTTAAATAATTTCGTTGAATAATCACATGATTTGTAGCTTTGGTGATGAGCCACAGTGTAAAACGCCAATGCAGCCTCTGCTGCCAATACTTTATTTTCTTCTGTAGTGTCTTGTTTTAAGAAGAAATTGTCCACTGTTTTAGATGAACGAGCACTACTTATTCATTTTTTGTGTTTTTTGAAGATAAATGTCGATTCAAGTCTGCGCGACCTTTATGCGCTATCGATACGATGGAATTACTCATTTCATAGCCACTTTTTGTCTTTTTAAAACGGGAAACTCCTTCTGTAAATCGTCATTAAATTTGCACTTTCGTCGTGACATTTTATCTACCACTTTGATTCAAAGCAATTGACACGAAAAAATCCAAATAATAATGCTCTTGCTGTTTAGTTTATCACAACACCAAGTCGTCAACGCACAGTCAGGAACTAACTGGCGAATTAAAAACGATTGTTCAACTGCTGCCCAGCGTTGTTACCCAAACAGCAGATCATTACATCACTACGCTAACAAAATTATGATCTTTCATATATAATTGTGCCAAAATTAGACTCGCTTTCTTTCTTATTATATTTTACTTAATAATAACTTCATTTACCCGGATATATTGAATTCAGAAAAATTCGAAGTTTTATTTCCTGTACACTACGTGTAGGAAGTATCAGTATGCGTATTTCATAAGGATTTCATTTCCGTGCAAAACTGGTGACAATCTTGAAACCGAGAAAATCAATTTTATTTTTTTGAGGACGCGATGCGGCTCAAAATCACGACTTCTGCCAAAAGGAATTTGTTTGCACTCTAACTCGTTGCTTACACAGCTTTAACTAAATAAATATGTATTTACATGATTTCAGATTTCCTCTTCAGCGATTATGTACGTTTCTGACATTGAAATAAGGTTATGAAATCCGAAATCAGACTCAACGATCGAGGGAGCTTAAAGGTGCTATTTGTGTAGACGATATGAAATCGAACGATATATGCTCATTCACAAACATCTGCGTCCTTAAGGAAGGCCAAGCACTCGGCAGTCGTTTTTGTGCTTACTGAACGCCCCTTTTGATTTCTTACCCTCCGCTACAAAAACTGCATTTCTTACTCTCCGTGTGGGTGTGTGTGTGAGAGAGAGAGAGAGAAAAGGAGAGAAATAACATTTTGGTCTCAACTAAGGTAAAGTATTATGCAGGACTACGCTATGCCAGATGCTAAGACAGTTCAAGTTATGCTATGTTTCGCATAACTATGCTAGGATTGACAACGCTGCTAATGTGACTGCAGGTGCATTATCTTTCTTATCAAATACTCTCTCTTTCTTATCAAGCACTTTTTTAAGAATGGATCGCTGCTTGACGTGACAGTGATTTTATCATATGAGTAATTTTTCGTTCATTTATGCTATGCTAGGATTATTATTTTTGTCACTACGAATCGTTTCTTGAGTTTAAAATTGTATCTAACTAGCAGCGTTCACCCCGCTTCGCTGCGGTCACCCCGGAACGCAATAAACTTTGTTACTTAGATAATTTTTACTTTTTCGCTTTCAAATTGCATCGCCTGTCATTTATGTTAACCCGCCGAGTCACGTGGTCATGCGGGTTGCATATACATACGTTTATTTTTACCTATGATGAACTATGGAGACTTGAATGGTCCATTATCTCAAGACACTGGTAATTAAAAATTAAAGTGATATGATAAAAACCATCTAGGGTCCAAATCCTAACAACCCCCCAAAAATGAAAGAAATCGGTTCAGCCGTATTAGCGTGATGAGTTCACAAAGGATTTGTACGTTCTCTTTTATATATATAGATAATGAACTGCAATATAACAAAATCCCTGAACACATAATTTGTACATACAGTAGGGCTATTTGTTAGTTAGCATGTTGAAATTCACATCAATTATTAGCCCACGTAAAAAGAGTACAAAAGAGTACTTCACTGAAAAAAGAGAGAGTACAAAAGTACATGCCTTGAAAAAGAGTACATGTACTCTTAAAAGAGTACGTCTGGTAACCCTAGGTATGAAGATTCGCAAGATGTTTTCAATCATATTGGCGTTCTTACGAAGGATGCTGACTAAAAGACCTCTCTTCTCCTCTCGTCCTCTTCTCTCCTACTCGTTTTAAAACATATTCGTTTGTTACTCTTTCTGTCCCTTTTATCTTCTTCATCTTTTTCCAACACCACATTTCGAAGCTTTCTAAATATCTCTTCCCTAACTTTGGTAATGTCCAAGACTCTGAACGATACAATACTCCATATGTAGCACTTCACTAGCTTCTTCCTTAGTCCATAATTAAGCCTACTAGTTTTAGAGTGAACTTTTCTTGTTGAATATTTCTTTGGCTATGGTAATTATTGAACTGATATCTTTGATGCGGTAAATATCTCTCGTCAAAATGATTCCCAGACACCTCTTCAAGTTCTCTGTTCTGCTCTGACCCGTAAGGACGTGTTTCTACGGGATATTCTCTTAACTTTCGATTTTTCGATATTGATTTTCATTCAATATTGTAGTCCTTCTTCGGCTCTAGCTACAATAGCTATAATAACTTGGCCTGTGTTGTATGTTAAAAAAAAAAAAAGTCAAACAAATGTTATAAATGTAAAAGTGTTGGTAACACTGATAAATAGGTAACTATGCCATCTAGTGACAGTTTTCGACGTGATATTCTGTAGATACGGTTTACGTCAGAATTCAGGGGAAATTGAAACTGGTCGGATCTTTTGACCAAGTGTTGTTAAAGTTATAATAATGGTGTATAATATTCATCCGTTGTTAACAACTGATTATTGTGATTTTTGGAAATAACTTAGTGTTAAACATCTAAAATTGGGTGAGTCTGTTCTATGATTTTGCTATTTTGAGTTAATTATATCTTTAGAATCTGTTATAGACCGTCATTCAATTAATTTGACAACTGTAACCTGAAAGTTAACTTGTATTGTAGCCAACTTGGATATTCCAGCTTTTGTCTTAAAACATAAGAATATTTTTCGATATTAGGAATATTACCTGATCCTAATATTATTACTAGAAATTTATATAATTATTAATTCCTGAAATTTCGTGGATTATAGTTTGAGCTCTTGGGGTAGTTGACTACTGGAACCATTATTGATTGTTACATTTTCTTGAAAGTTGTTGTACCTATTTCTTGTTCTATTCGAAAATAATAATTATCTAAACTAAAATTCAAGATACTTGTTATTCAACTTAATTATTAATTCATATTTGGATACTCTTAACATTTTTGGAAGTTAGGAGCTGGAAATAAATAATTTATTATCGCTTATGCAGATTATTGGCGTTAATTAGCAGCTGATTGCTTATACATGCTTATATACTCTCTTTAAATTTTTATGCTGATTACTTTCTACTATAATATTGAGTTGGCGTATTGTGACCCGTACCAGTGACGATGCGATATAACTATTTCAATATTTTTTTAACGCATGTTACACCTGTTAGTGAAATTTATTTTTTCTTTATCTGCGAAGAACAAAGAGATAATGTCTATACTTTAGTATAAAAAAAATAAATAAAATTAGATCTGCCATTATACGTTTCACAGTTTAAGTTATAGAAAACGGATGATTAATCAAGTGAATGATAGTGAAAGTATTGTAGACAGATGTGCAACAGTGGTCTAATCAATCTAGGTCTACAGCACAAAAAAAAATCAAAATTGTACAATAAATTTCAACTAGTACAAATCTACAGTGCACGCTATATGTTAAGAATTTTGTTGTACTAGCTGCCGAATATACGCTCTGTAGAATAATTTTCACACAAGATAATGGACAACTTTAAGCCTGTGTTTTTCATTTTAAATTATCGCAACCAGATCCACAATTGGTGGAACGAGAATGTAGGAGAAAAGAGGAGCACCGAGAAAATTCATGGACACGATGTTGTGCATCACAAAATCCGCGTGATCTTGGAGCAAACCTGGGATCTCTCGCAGCAGAGATGAGTGCTCTGCGACTTTGCCACTGTGAATCCTATATTCTGTGGTTAAAAAAAAACGCTCGTATTAATTATATTATATCAAGTGAACATTGTATTGGACATTTTACCCCTGCTCGAAAAGACATCTTAAGCATTATTTGCTCAAAGTTATCTTTATCTGTTTTACTGTCTACAGTTCAATTTCTATTAAAGACATAAAGAAGTAATTTACAGGTACACATAAGGAAACTTGTAGTTTTAATTTAATCTTTCCAAAACTTCTTTATTTAAGGAAGCTATTACCTTGAATTTGACAAAAAAAAAAAAAAAAAAATGCATATCTCTTCTCCTTAGTAACTAAATGAAATTGTGAAGCGACGCCGTTGACTTCTAGGAATTATCCTATCACAGCAATTTGTAATTCCAGTAATCGAATTAAGCTAATTATACAATCTAATATTCTACAGGTATTTCTTTGATAGTTGTCATTATCGGACTTCCGAAGAGAAAGCTAATTGAATTTACTGACCACGCCTATAGCGATAACTCATAGTCACGAATTCCTTTGTTTTAATTTAAAATAGAGAAAGATTGAAAGAGAGATATAGAAAGATCAAGAAGGAGAGGGAGAAGAAAAAAGAGAATAAAGGAGAGAAAGAGGGCTAGAAAGATTTTCTGATGGAAATATATTATGTCAGAGATGGTGAAATACTAGAGGAAAAGGTCATGGGAAAGGAATAATGGCAGTCTATGGTTAAAACAGAAGAAAATAAAAGAGAAAGAAGAGAAAGAGGAAAATATAAACAAAGAAATACGAGGTAATTATTGAAATATAATAAGGGTGCTTGATACCTTCTTGCTTCCCACTGTTGAAGAGCAATTCGGGGATGGCGGTTGCATCTTTCAACACGATCGATCACCTGTTCATATTGCACTGCCTGTGGCGGAGTGGTTACACGACCATAACATTCCTGTAATGAACTGGCTTGCACAGAGTCCTAACTTGAATCCTATAGAACACCTTTGGTATATTTTGGAACGCCGACTTCGTGCCAGGCCTCACCGACCTACATCGATACATCTCCTCAGTTCAGCACTCCGTGAAGAATGGGCTGCCATTCTCAAGAAACCTTCCAGCACCTGCTTGAAAGTATGCCTACGAGAGTGGAAGCTGTCACCAAGGCTAAGGGTGGGCCAACACCATATTGAATTCGAGCAGTACCGATGGAAGGCGCCACGAACTTGTAAGTCATTTTCAGCTAGGTGTTGGGATACTTTTGATCACATAGTGTACATGCTAAAACTACACATTTAATACATATTACTACACAAAATCATATACTATACGTCTACAATAAACAATTCTCTAAACATCACCACATTTTAATCGGCTCTGATGCTAAAAAGAGGGGGATAGCTAGGACCATATGGTCCTTGTACCAAAACTAATCCATTCTCTCAATTATATAACTATTATTGACTACCCAGAAGGGACATATGAAGGAAGATTCCCTTCCTGAAGAGAAAGGAACCTTCGCGAAATTATTCAACCCGTACCGCGTTGGAAGCTAGGTCAAATTAAGAATAAGATAGGAGTCCCTACAAAGGGGGAAAAGATGTGTTGAATCTCCGAATGTCACTTAAAAATCCTTACAAAACCGAAAAATTAATCCACTGGCACTGCACACCTGTCCATGAATTCAAACATGGCGATCCTAACTTGAAATTTCATATTTCACTGTTTTCTGACTGTTCATCAGATCAAAGTTTAATACTTCAGGACTCCATTCAGCTTCCAAATGGTTTATGACCGGGTTGAAACTAATTTTAACTGATTTTTCAGTGGTTTTCCGGTTGAATCGATTAAATTTGTTACTGCGTTGATATGTGATGCTTCCTCCACGGAGTCTAGGAGACAAAGAACGAGGTAGAGACGCGCCAAATCACTGAGGTGGTACATAGGTCTCAATCACGGCGCAGAAAATTTCGCGGCGGAAAATACAAAATGAATTAAAAATAGTAAAAGCTGGATCAAACCGGATTTTAGTAGGATATGGATATCTCATCGGGACGAAGGGGGTCTAAAGTATCCTACCAAATATCGGATTGGTGGAAAAATTTAGAAAATTCAACCCAATTGCTCACCTATGAATTATATCGAAATGAGGATGCATTCTATATAATCATCCAAATGAGATGCCCATACACAAAAATTTACGAAGAAAATAATATATAAATAAAAGAAATTATTTCCCGAAGATCTATTTTTCTTAATTATTCTCAAACTTCTGAATTAATTTTATTTCGACAAAAAACAAAACGGATTTAATATGTAAACCGAAAATTATACAGTAAAACCTGATAACACACATTGTTACACAGTATGAGTGAAAATTATTCGACCCTTACCCCCCCCCCCCCACACACACAAAAAATATACCACCTCAGATGTAACTGAAGGTTACAATTGTTGCAGCTGTTTTCGAGAAATTCACATTTTTTATTTCACCTTCCAGTAAGCTCCCCTTATTTGTAGCCCCTCTCTCTGGGGAATCTTACAAACCTTATGTTTAGAATTAGATTTGGTTTTGGTTATGTCCAACGTTATGGCTTCTAGTCGAGTATACATACATAGGCACAAACAAATAGAATCCAAAAATAACCATCTCTGCACAATGGGCTATGAAAGTATAAATACATCGAAATATCGAGTTCGATATCTTTTTAAGATTGCCATATTTTTTCTATAATTTTCTTTAATTTCTTTTTTAAAAAAGTTTAACGTCCCACAATTATGCACCGAAAATGAGGAAGACGACGAAAATGTCAATGAACAAGATGGTGGAATAAAGAAAGTGGGAAGAAACGGGAGAACGCCGAGAAACTCCTCACACACGGTGTTTGCCCACAGTAAAATCTACTTGGTGCGAGCTGGGATCGAACCAGAGACCCCACACACCAGAGGTGAGTGCTCTACCCCTAAATCATTGCGGCTAATCCTAGTGTTTTTTTTTTCGAAAATAAAAAAAAATTAGATACAACGTACATTGGGAAAAAGTATGATTATGTCGGAAGGAGATTAGAAGAATGTTTTGTTTAAATTTTACATGGAATCTAAATCAGGCTGAAATCTTAAACCCTAGGCGATACTGTGTAGTATCTTGTGACTACCTATGAACCACAATGCCTTGAATGTTGTCAATGATTTCAAAGTGTAGAAAATGAAATACAACGAAATAAATAAATAAATAAATGCAGTATAATTGCAAAAATAAGACAATATTTTGCATTATCTGTGAATGAAAGAAATGCTCTTACCAGTTTCATAGTTATCTGAAGTTGTGTGAGTCTCATTCGCACTAAAACATGGAATCATTCATACTGAGATCTAACTGTCAATGACCAAACTTTTAAGTCAAAATTTCCAGAGGGCAACTCCTCGTACGATGTGTGTAATATCCGTTGCAATATGAGTTCTCCACCCCATTCCTAATGGACTTGTTTTATAGCGAATGTCTTCTAAGAACATCTCTTAACCTTCTTTTGACTTTTTTTTTTCGGTATTTTATTCGTGCTATATGCATACACAAACACATATTTTCATAAGTACCAGGAAGTGCGGACATTCAAAATGCAAGAATTACGTCACAATAACCATTTGTTTTGTACTTCATATTAAGCAAGACTGCATCCTAGCTACTATTTACTGTATATTTGTATCTAGTAATTGCCGCATATACGGGAAACATAACACACTTAGATTTGAACAAGACTTTTTTTTTTATGTACGACGCACTACTATTGTTGTATTCCAGTCGTGCATGCACTTTTACTGTATAACTCAAATGACATGGCGGCCACAACATAATTTACATCAAGTGTCAGTATTTCACTTGTGCCCATAGTATTCTGCCTGAACATTTAATTTTCTTTTTAATTTAATCTCACAATTTTACATTCTATTGGGGTTGCGCTGGCATAGTGGTGGAACGTTCACATCTAATGCGTGGGGTCCGTGATTCGATTCCAGCTCGTGCCAAGTGAACTTTGTGGTGGAGAAACATCGGAAAGCCGTTTCCTTGTGCTTCTCCCGTTTCCTCCCACTTTATCCATTCCATCATTTTATTCATTTCTCATCATTACCGTCTCCTTTAGCCTACTCAGCATAATCGTGGGACGTAAAACTCAAAGATTTACATCATTGATTTTTCTTTAAGTTAATCCCTGGTAAATGTTCGCCAAGTAAGGCTCTTCGTTAAATTCATCCTATTTTTATCAAGAGATCCAATGTATTTCAGGCAAAAATTTCTTGTATGCCTTATATCTGGAAAACTACATATACTGTGGCCAAACCCAAACTATCACTTAACTCAGCATGATGTGGTTATTCCGTAAAAAATAAGAAAACTCGATTTAGGGGACGTTCAAAAGTTTTGTGGCCCCTGATAAAAAAAACAAACTAATTATTGGTCAAGATAGCAATCTTTTGATACTTTTTTTTGCATCATTCCTAAAATTCTTCTTCGTTTCGTGACCGAAAGACAATGAAGAATCTCGAGATAGCATAGAATGAACCAGGTAGAATATATAATATGGTTTCAGTCGTTTTTCTATGAAATATCCAGATATGATAGATTGCTTTCAGGGAAAAATATATTTCTCGAATAATTTTCTCAAATATACGACTGAAGATTTTTTTATATTTTATAAATAAATGTTTCATTAACAACCTGGTAATATGAAATATGGTATACGGACAAAATCTCGCGGCCGAAACATCGCCGCCCAAAATCTCTCCGGCCAAAACCTCGAGGGACAAAATCTCGCCGGGCCAAAACCTCGCCGCCCAAAACCTCGCGGGACAAAATCTCGCCGGGCCAAAACCTCGCGTGGCCAAAACCTCGCCGCCCAAAACCTCGCGGGACAAAATCACGCCGGGCCAAAACCTCGCCGCTCAAAATCTCGCCGTGCCAAAACCTCGCCGCGAATGAAACTTTTCTTTAAAATTTACCCAATGTGTTTCCTAATATGCAATTCCACATTACAAATAATAATAATAATAATAATAATAATAATAATAATAATAATAATAATAATAATAATAATAATAATAATAATAATAATAATAATAATAATAATAATAATAATAATAATATACAAAACATCGTGTGCGTGGGCTTTCTCGGGTTATTCCCGTTTCCTCCCACTTTCTTTATTCGATCATTTCCTTCATCCTGGTCATCTACGTCTCCTTTAACCTATAGGACATAATCAAGGGACGTCGTAAAAACTCATATATTGTTTCATATTTTCATAAATATTATTAGATTTTTGTTAAAATTTTAAGTTTTTGGATGTTCCAAAGTTCACGAAACTAACCTCGTTAGTTGTCATTACTTTCCTTATGCAGACTTTCTTTCCCTATAACCAGTTTAAAAACATCCTGTCGCCCTACCTTCACATTGAAATCCTCTAATACAGAAATAGAATTTTCATATGGTATCGCGGGACTTGGTCAAATACCCGTGATACTTCTTCTGAAACAGCGTCTTTTATACCGTCATCCTTATCATCTGTTGGAACATTTACATTATGGTCAGGCGAGATTTTGGGTATGGCGATATTTTGGGGCGCGAGATTTTGGCCCGCGAGGTTTTGGGTGGTGAGGTTTTGGCCCCGCGAGATTTTGGCCCGCGACGTTTTGGGCGGCGAGGTTTTGGCCAGGCGGGGTTTTGGCCCGGCGAGATTTTGTCCCGCGAGGTTTTGGGCGGCGAGGTTTTGGCCAGGCGAGGTTTCGGCCTGGCGAGATTTTGGGCCGCGAGGTTTTGGCCAGGCGAGGTTTTGGTCCGCGAGGTTGTCGCCGCGAGGTTCTGGCCGCGAGGTTTTGTACCCAAACCATGAAATATCACATTTCAACTGAGAAAAAGCCGTTCTCCGAACAGCAGTATATTGTACAAATATACGAAATATTTATATTCACTACGAAAATCAGTACGGAGCATACGTTATCCGTATTTTCCCGCTTAGATCTTACATGATGCTATTTCAGGATGTCTGAAATCTAACAGTCTTCCGTATATTATATACGTATACGTATGTTACATACGTCAGCTATATTTTACATACGTCCATCTATACGTGATATCCTGATCGCCTATATACAATACTTTCGTTCTTGCGGAAAGTACGTTTATTCGGAACACTTATACAGAAAGTACATATAAAATATACTTTTTCAGTTATTCGCTTGCAGTACGTTTAGTCCAAAAACTAAGGGATTTACACATGTAATCTACGTTTTCACGTACGGCACTTTTTTTTTTCTTAGTGTGCCCTAAAACCCAGAAATGGCATTTTACTCTTCGGGCGAGACTTTTGAGACGGTTTTCTCAAAACAATTACTCTTGATAATTTTATTAATATATCATCAATAAATGTTCCATTAACAACCTGACGATATGACGTAAATCATTAGTCCTGAAAAAAAAATCTACATGGAGTAGATTACTCTTGGAGAAGAGGTTTTCTCTGACAATTTTCCTAAAAATGATTGAGGCGATTTTGTTCGTATGTCATTAATAGTTTCATAACACTGGTTACGTTATTTCGCATAGATAAATTCGAAAGTAGTAGTAAATCTTGTGCTAAATCTATTTTTGAACAATTTTCTTAAGAACGACTCAAGCAACTTTATTCATATTCCATTAATAACCAACCCTATAACCCTGTGAAAATTACTTCTCACGAAAATTTTATTTATTTATTTATTTATGTATTTATTTTACTTTATATTTCGTTTGACAATTTCCTCAAATACAACTTTTGCATTTTATAAATTTTTAGTAAATAAATACTGTGTTTCATTAATAATCACAATATAAAAATGTAGCATAAGTTATATCTCATTTTTAAAAAAGTCCACAAAGGGTAGTGTACTTTTGGGGTTGGTTTCATTCCGTATTTCATAAATAAATATTTCAATAATAACTGCACCATAATAAGATTTAGCTTAAGAAATTGGAGCGAGAAATTCTAGTTCAGTGGCACGTACCTTTTACTTGTTTTAAGTGGTTGGAGTAAAGCACGAAATATGATGTACAGGGTTTCTCGTTCACAAAGTACAAACATGGTTCACTTTAACGTGGACCAGAGAAAGGTAACTCTGGAAATAAACCATTATGGGAAGGGAGGGTTCATGCAGTATACTATGACATACAATTTCTGTAATTGCCAGCTTTACCAGGTTCTGATTTCTTACAGTGTCAAGGTTACCATAGCCAACGAGAAGCAAACAGTAGATGTGTGTTCCATCGTTCTCCGTATTAAGGTTTAAGAACACATATCATGCATGTTCTGAAGATAACGGAACTTCCTTCCTCTTCCGTGCTCACTAAAGATGATGTTGTTGATTTGGTTGTAAATTGAACTCGCAAACTGTACCTGAAGATTTTTTTTTTTATATAATGACAGTGACGGATCAAGAAGGTAAAAACTTGGAAGGAGGGGGGGGGGCAACTAGAACCCATACTATGATAGGTATATCATGAGTTTACTATAAACTTTCAAAAATATATACGTAAATGATACCTTAAAATATTTTTGTCACCCAAAAATCTGAGAGCCTAGTGACCCGGCCTCGGGTTAGATCAATCACTAGCTAATGATTACAATAGCCTGTCTATGTTATACGAAAATAGAACGTACATCTGAAGGATACCTCATCACTCAAAAATAGATACACCCAGAAATATATGTTTGGAAGTCCGAAGGTTTTTCGGGGGAATCCACCAATAGTAATCACTGTATCTCGGTAATTTTGAACTGGTATTATTCTACACTAGATAGAGAGATAAGTAATTTTAAAATACTGTCATTTATATCCTCAGAAAAAATAATAAAACTAAATTGTTTTTATAAGAAAAGAAAGAGTATAGATGTAGTGTAAGATCAACTTTTTAAGGTAGCTCCTCCGTGGCTAAGCCTTTAGCATGGGAGGCCCGGGTTCGATTCCCGGCGGGAGATCATGTGATTCGGATTCCACGTTAATCAGTAGGTCCACGTCTCATATACCCTCGCTGCTGAACGGGACGTTAAAATCGACTCAATTCAATTTTTTAAGGTATATCAATCTTTTCTTTTGTAGAGCAACTACAGTTTTCCTAAGAAATTGTTAAAATATTTGTCGAGTTACGAAATTTGAGGGGTCTGAACCCGGTGGACCATCCTCGTGCTTGCGCCCCAGCTCAAAAAACTACTTTATGAACCGGGTCGTTTTCGGTATCAAGATTGGCAGTTTCTTATCATAACAACTTTTTAAAAGTTTAATCTTAATCTGGGGCAAGAGTAATAAATTATATTGTAATCACGTGTTTCTATAAATTGCTGCTCTTAAAGACATACAATATGATATACAGGGCTGTTTTGGGTCACAAAATCCATTGTTTATTTTCCATAATTCAATTTGTCGGATGTGGGAAGAGTGAGATATTCCGGGCGTAAAAGCAGTGAAAGCTAATTGCATTTGTGTTCCATTTTTCTTTTCTTTTTACTTACAATACTAATCTCTCACACTAACACGATTTCAATATATTGTGGCCCCGTGTGGCGTGGCGTCGCCTTTGGTGCAAGCAGTCCCGGATTCTATTCCAGTGGGTAAAAGTGTAACAGCTTTTTCCGGCTAGCTCTGTTGAGTGAGGTTTTCTTGGGTTTCCTGGGTTTACCAGACAAATTCCGAGATGGTACCTAACATAATGGTCCCAGGACGCTTCCTTTCTTCCTTCCTTTTCATCGGATAGTGTGTTCGGCGAGAAATGTCATCCCTCGTATACATGACGGGGTAAATGACCTTAGATGCCGACAGTCCAAAAAATCTAATTCCTTCCTTCTTCCTCCCCATCAGGAAAGAGGGATTGCCGCCGTCGACAGTGGCAGGCCGCCGGATGCAGCCGGCACCCGTCCGCGTCGGCACAACGATCTACTTGTTCAAAATTGCCGACCTTTTTCCGAGGCGGCAAGCGGTCGAAAATCGTAAAATAAAATGCCGTTTGCCGACTCTTTGCCGACTGTTGCCGACCGTCAGAGTCGGCAAAACAGTCGGAAAGGCCTCTTTAGGAGCTTCTGCCGACTCGTTATGCCGGCCTGCTTTCGGCGGCTTCGCCGACGCATTTACTGCGCATTTACTCCTGTTTGCCGAGGCAACTATTCGTCGCGACTGCTCGGCAAGGCAACTATTCGTCGCGGTCGAAAATCGCGCGGAAAGACGCCGGTGTCCGGCGCCGGCAATCCCACCGCGGCATCTAGTCGGCATGGACAAATTGTCCTATTGTAAGCGGCAAGATTCTGATGGGGCTAATGATTTCAATATTGTGATGAAAAGGAACATAGACAAGGAACACAGATCTCAAACTGTAGATCATTTCCAACATGCTGTGAGTTGAGGTGCATCTGTTAGTTCAGTGATCCTCAAGCTTGTTACTGTGACCCACATTAAATAATAAAAAGTATTTTCTGGCCCAGTTACTTTTATTCAAATACACATTGACATTCTACGTAATGGTCATGTATTTCAAAGCAATTAAATTTGTAAATCATTAAACTTCTCGTGACCCACCAAAAATGTCCCGTCACCCACGAATGGGTCGCAACCTACACTTTGAGAAACACTGTGTTAGTTTATTATAAAAGAAATAAAATTTGTGGCTACCTAAATCTACGAGAGTAAATTTACTGACTCATTCACTAATTCACTGATCACCAGATCCCCAAAACTATTAGGCATAGAACCTTCAAATTTTATACAAACACAGTAGAGCTCCGATTATCCGAGCCCAGATTAACGAAGTTGCGGGTTAACTTAGATGATCCTGAAAAAAATGCTGGAGCGAACGGCTCGAGTTTTAAATGGCGCTCGTTGTAGCAGAGGCCAAGGCGACACGGCAATTGGTTTAAATTGGCAAAAATTAAAAAAAAAAGTTCCAAAGAAATTGAGGAGATTTGAAAGTCTGATCCTGAGATCACTAGTGTAAAGCGTAACATGCACGACTGTAGAGTCGCTCTTGCTGCTGTATTTGGAAAATATAGTCATTCCTTCTCTAGTCTTTCTCCCTTATAAACCTTCACGTCTCCGCAGGAAGTGATTCAACAGCTCCGCAATCATGTGTATTGCTGTCAACAACTACCTTCGAAACTTCAGGACTATTTTATTGTGTAATATTGAAAAATGCTGAACTGTGAGATTCTTTTTCTTTTTTTTTTTAAGTTTTCTGTTTTATTATTTTACTTTTCAAATTACACTAGAACAACTCAATCTGATGTACAGCAATTAATATATGCCTATTTAGTTATTATACTGTATTTCGCACCTTCACTACTGTACGTAAGTATTGCCTTTCATGTAGCACAAGTCTGTATTATCTGAGCCCCGATTACCAGAGGTTAGTCAGGTACACATTAGGTCGGATAATCGAAATTCTACTGTATAGTCTTTCCACCTTAACTCCGAGAAATACGGCCTCTATAGGTGATAAAAGTGGGTTTGAAAATATTGTCATTCTCCTGATCTCAAATTATCAAGCTTATAACCTTGAGAGTTTGTGTAAATAATCTACGTACTAAGTATTATCTCGTACATATAAGTCATGTTTTATATGTGCTGTAAGTACTAGGAGGTAACTGACTTCGAGTCTGATCCAGTTGGTCGTACCATCAATGTCGACTTTTATTTCGAATAGTTACAGCAAATGTATGCTGCGCTACAGCAAAAATATACTTCATTGGTGCACCGAGCTGCAAGAGGGTAACGAAAAACCACACTCGGGTTCAAGAGCAGGAACTTGATTGCATCATAACTATGCCACCTCCGGCATACATTCCTGGCCTTGCTCCGTCGTATCACACCGGTGCCAATTTCAGCGTGTACTCCTGACGTTGACCCTTCGGATTGCGTACTGTTTGGTCCATGGCATATTTTCTTAAATCGCGACGCTTCACCAACCAATAGGAGGGGCAAGAGCAATGATTGACGTCTTTGCCTCTAAGGACAAGACGTGGAATGGGGGAATTGGCAAGAAGGTGACTGCAGACAGTCAAACGCGAGGAGTTATACATTGAATGTTAATTTGCTTTCATTGCAGTGTAGTGTAATAAATGCAGGTACAGTGTGTTAGAATATTGCAATACATATGACTCATCCTTGTATTTTTTTATTATTATTATTATTATTATTATTATTATTATTATTATTATTATTATTATTATTATTTTTATGCTTTGGGCTTACAAGATTGTACTATTAGTACCTGCGTACGTTACTCCACACAATAAATCCTAAGTGAAAGTAATTTTTTAATTAATTAATTTATTTATTGCAATAGATGGCTAGAGTGATTATCTTTTCCTAATTTGTTCATGAAATCAATCGGTTAACATCTTCAATGGTAACGGTGAATTTAACTGTGCCTATCCATATCCAGTTTAAATATGTAATATTCAGTAGCTTCTATGCAACCTGCACAATAGCAAAGCAATATTGGTTGCCTATAATAAAGGATATGGAATCCCCTATTCTTTTACTATGTTTAGCAGAGTTTATTATTATTATTATTATTATTATTATTATTATTATTATTATTATTATTATTATTATTATTATTATTATTATTTGCTCCCCAAATTCCTAATTAACTACATGCTACTGATATTTCTTGACGTCAGGTAGGGATCGATGCAGCTAGTGACAAGTATTAGCTTTAGTGTGAACTATTAGAAATGTGAGTGATAGACTGGGATTTTAATTGTTTATTATTATTATTTTATACCAAATGTGTAGTGGCAACGCGTATTGCTAACTCTCTCTTCTCAGGTGCAAGCGGTACCGGGTTCGATTCCCGGTGGGGACAACCAGTTGGAAAGGTATAACAGCTATTTCAAGCCAGTCGTCCTGACTGAGATTTCTCCAGGGTGTCCTCATATTCACACCAGGCAAATACGGGGATGGTAACTACCATAATGGTCTCAGGCCACTTCCTTCCGCCCCAATTCCACGGACAGTGTGGTCGCCAAGGGATGTCACATCTCATACGTCACGAGTTAACGTGACGAGTCATAGATGTCGAAAACACAAAATTCTAATTCCTAACTGTAATCCTAATGAAATGCGTACTTTAGATTATTAGAGTAGGTGCTGAATATTTGCCCGATGTCTTCCTCCCTTTAACGTAACTTCAATAACTGTTTCCGCTACATTTTTTGTTGAATGCAAACATTGTAGTGAGTTTGCTTACACGTAAATAAACTGTTGAGTAATCGTTGTTTATTCTTTTTTTTCTTTCTCATATAAATACAAATGTGAGGAAAGAAAGGGAAAAAAACTTTCATTCTTTTTAAGAAAACTATGTCTTCATGTCAAGACGACGATGTCCTTCATGCGTTAAAGATTATGCATGGCTTTCCATGTGTTACAAGCCCACTTTTGTTCCGACGAAATCTCACTTTCTGGCTGTTCCTTCCGTAACTCCCCATCATCAAATATTTTGTTTTCTTACTTCAAAATGAAAATGTCTCAACAACAGCAAGAAAGGGAAAGTGGATGATAAATATACGTTTTCCACCTACATGTGAGGCAATAGATCTCCCCTTTTTTTCCTTATGGAGACCAATGCAATATGGGATGCAGTACTTTGATTATCTATGCGTAACTAGTACCAAACCAGAGTACTACTGAGTTCCTGTTGTTGAATGTGATTGATCATGTCATAGCTTAAAACTCTACTCGAAAGAAGTGAATGTATCACACATTACGACATACCATCCTCTCCGATGAGATATTGAATTGATCAATGAGGAAGTCTAATGCAAGATCTTATCACATAAACTTTCAGTATACAGAGGTGACATAAATGCAAGAGAAACAGGTAATAAAGAAATCGTGTTCAATTTTCATAAGTTACACGGTATTGAAATATTAATCAAGTTAGCTAACAGATAAGAAAAAAAAAGTATTAAACTAAAATCTCTCTCGCTACAGAAAATCTATAGCCGGTCAGATGGCTCTCGCTCAACTGGGTGATGCGGGCTCCGAGGATCAGTTTGAGTTAATTTGAGTTTAACGTCCCTTTCAGAAGCAAGGCTATATGAGGCGGGACCTACTGATTAAAGTGGAATCCGAACCAGATTAGCTCTCACCAGGAATCGAACCCGGGTCTCCCACGCCAAAGGCGTCCAAAGATCAGGCTCCCAGGCTATGTTTACTTGTGGCTTTGTGAGTCAGAGTTTGCTATCTCTTACGATGTTAGTTTAGGTAGCTCCTTACTTGCCTTGTAATAATGGATCAACAGCGGGAAGATTTAGTTCGCCCACAGGGAATAAACGCAGATGTTACACACAGTAAATAGGCCCGCACTAACAATTTGGTTAAGCAGGAGCTCAGTAATATCAAAAAGCAAAAAGAAAGAAAAATATTGACCATCTATTATATTTTCCTTTTTAATACTCTCTATTCGTACCACCAAGTGGTAAATATTTATGCATATGCTAACGAGTAAAAGTTAAGAAAGGTGAAGAACACACTATATAAGACACAATATATAGGGTAACTAACTTGATATAATTTTATGGAGCGTTAAAGATAAAGCTTCTGAGAAGCTACTTAGACTCAACGAAACTGAAGCTACTTTTTCCTTTAACCCTTTAATTGGCAAGCATTGATAGCATTACCATTAAAATATTTAGTTTGCTTTTATGTTTGAACCATGTCTTCCTGATCATAATTTCGTAATTTTTAAAGTATTTTTGTACTTTGGTTACAAAATACAGGATGTTTATTTCAAAGCAACACTGCCATAAAATAGGTCTTATGTGTTGCTACTGAGCAGTATTGCCCTATTATGGTCAAATGTCATATGAATACTCTCAGTAATTAGCAACAGTTTCGTTCAAATATTTTCCTACAGAGCAAGGAACCACAAATAATAATAATAATAATAATAATAATAATAATAATAATAATAATAATAATAATAATAATAATAATAATACTGATAATAATAATACTGATAATAATAATAATAATAATAATAATAATAATAATAATAATAATAATAATAATAATAATAATAATAATAATAATAATAATAATAATAATAAAGAACTTCGCGGAACGTAGCAGATAAAGCTTCTACAATACAAAATTTGACTGTCCCCTGTTGACGAAGATTAGAAATATCTTTAGAAGTTTCTAAAGAAGCGACCCGTAAATCATCTATATGAATATTGTATGAAAGCAATAATGCCAATTCAGTGATCACTGAGGTTATAATTCGTGTGGATAACGCAATAGAATCCGATGTTGCTTACGAGCAAACAGTGCCAAATAAAGAGTTAATATGACTGTAAAAAGCTTTTCTGTAATAAGTTATTCTTAATAAGCACAAAGATCACTAAATGCCACATACTACATATGAGCAAAATCCATTTACCATATCACTATATTAAGGTACGAGGGTTGAGTTAGGTCAGTTCTCCTGCCTTCGCCACAGGTAGTTGTTTAAGGAAATCATCTGTGTTGTTGTTAAGGAAACCTTCCAATGGATTTAACAATAGTATATCAATGGTAAGCCTTTCTTTTCAACGTATGTTGTGTGAACTCTGATTATACTCACAATAAGTTAAGACAATTTCAAATTTGTTTCCTTCATTATTTGACAGACTTTAAGATTAGGAATTTCTTTTTGTTGAGAAGTGTAATTTAGTATTTTCAGCAAAGAAATATTAATAACTGCACAAATTATCCTTTGACTGGTTGAATTTTTCCTAGAGTAAAAGTTTCATATTCATATTCCGAGATCCACTGAATTATTGTCAATTGAAAACACTTTCCAGATGACCGATGGGCTATGTCCATCGTCGAATTGTGTCTAGTAAGATTAACGATGGGCATAGCCCGCCCTTTGCCTTACATTTTTATTGCGAATGAACTATGTTCTATATTGGAAGCCTGATATCTTTACGACATTTAGTGTCACTGCTTTGTTCAAATTTGAGCCGCTAGATGGCACGGATACATTTTGTCACAGGGAAAAACTGGGAAAGCTTAGTTGAACACTTGTTGTGTTCACGTTTATGTTGTTGAGAATGGAGTCGAGTGTATCTCAATGATGATCAAAATTTCAGATTTTTGAATTTCTTCACAAAAACTCCAGTTCTGAAAATTTTCTAGTACAGTGAAACATATAAACATAGCGCTATATTCAATTTTAAGATACATTACACGATTTACTTCTGTATTATTTATTGTCAATACCTGTAAAACAAGTTCTAAAACAACGCATTTTTGTTTTCTAAAAAGTGTTAGTGGAAAAGATTTCCAAATATCAGAAGAATTATATTGCAAACATAACTAATTACCTTTTAAAAGAACATGCTTTCTAGTTTTAAGAAACGCCTTTGAAATAAGAGCAACTTTAAACGAATTGCTTTCTGCATTTTTTTTAAAAAAAAAAAGAGCATTAAAAATCCTCCGTTTGCTGACAACGAACGGACATGAACCTGTCATCCGGACATCCGAATCAAACCTAGTCCATTCGATAAACATAACAAAGATATATTCATGCACAAAAAATTTGGTGGCATGGACAATGGAATAAGTCCCTGGGCCCATTAACCCTGTTAGTATAAAGAAAATCATAGACTCGCAGTGAAATAGCTATTGCATCAACACTGTCCATTCGAAAGTCATGGTTTATAGTTCATTCTCTTCCGTATGAAACAAGTTTTCTAGAGGTGCTGTGTATTGGGGTCCAGAACGTATATGAACAGGGAAAATTGGGAGAATGTCGTGAAAACTCCCTCCAGAAATCCCTCCCATCAACTTTGACTCCCTCTAGAGTGGCTCCGGATAAAAGCACGCAATCCAAATGTATCTTGAAAAATACATTAGGAGATAAGAAATGTGTACCAAGTTTTGTATTGATAGACAGAATAGATATGAGGGGAAAGCGTGTATTGGTATACAAGCCTTTTCCTCATATCTATTCCGTCTATCAATACAAAACTTAGTACACTCATTTACTAATTCTCATAGTATTTTTAGAGATATATTTGGATTGTGTGCTTTTACCCGGGGTCGCTCCAGAGGGGGCCAAAGTTGATTGTAGGGATTTCTGGAGGAAATTTTCCCGACATTCTTCTAATTTTACCTGTTCAAGTGCATTATGGGCCCCAAATACATAGTACCTCCGGAAAGCTTGTTTCATGCTGAAGAGGATGAACTATAAACCATGACTTTCCAATGAACAGTGTTGATACAATAGCTATTTCACTGCGAATCTACTGATTTCTTTATAGTAACATTGTCAATGGATCTCAGGGACTTACTCCGTTGTCCATGGCACCTAATTTTTTGTGCATAAACATATCTTTGTTATGTTTACCGAATGGGCTAGGTTTGATTTGGATGTCCAGATGGCATGTTCATGTCCTTTTCTTGTGAGCTTCCACGTAATCAATTTGCAAACCACAAATTTCAACTGTTCTACAACAGTTGAGGGAGGAATGAGAAAATGAATGAAACGCAATGTCAGGGACGACAAATGTATGATTTTCTTATTTCTTTGATACGATAACTATTATCAAAAGAATATACAGAGTCCAGAAATTTTAAAAATAGAATTGTATTTTGATATAGTAATCAGACGATATTTTCTTACTTTTCAACGATAAAAAATACTCTATACATTAAGGCAACTTCTGCATAGAGAATAGTGACACTGAATGTTAATCTACTACATAAAATAATGAAAACGACCCTAAGCTTTGAAAATGTGGGTATGGAGAAGAATGGAGGAAATTAGTTGAGTCGAGCAGAAAACGAATGAGTGTTAGAAATGGGGGGAAAGAACAACTTTAAATATTATGAAGAAGAGGAAGAGAAACTGGGTTGGGACATTGGCTAAGAAGGAACTGTATCATGCGGGACGTGGTAGAGGGTATAGTGGCAGGAAAGAGAGGGAGGGGCGAGGGAGAGACTACCATATCAAAACAGAAAAATCGTACGTGCAGACGAAGAGGTTAGAGAAAGACAGTGGAGTATGGAAACTTCTCAGTTGCAGCAAGTGACCTGCCAGTAACGGCAGAATACCTATGATGATGACACTTTGTAAATACAATAAATCAAGACAAATAGATTCACTGGATATTTATTGAACATTGCATATTTACAAATAAATATATTATACAATTATGAACAAATATAATTTGTTTTATAGTAATACTAATTGTTAAATAATATTTCGAGATATGTGTATCTATTGTATAATAGCTTGTCTCTAGTTTTCTACTAAGTTATAAAAAGTTTATCAAATTCAGTTTTTACGCGCCGGCTTTGCTGCATTAACCTGTAATTAGCGTCGCAAACATTATGGGTGTAGAAACTAGCAATCCATTAATTAATCAGCTTGTTTCAAGTACGTTAAGACAATATTTACCACAAACTTGATTATAAATAAAATGTCAAGAAGTTAAATATGTGCTTCGAAAATAAATAAATCACATTCAAGGTGATATTGAATTATTAACATATCGAAAACAAATATGATCACTTGTGCCATATGTGACAGCTGACAGCGTCATTTCTGGTAATCAATTGAAGCAATGTTATTGGCGATTATTTTGTGGAATCATGCAATAGTTTCAAACCAAGCTTGCCAAAACAAGCCAACATTGCATGACAAATTAAAATCAAACTTGACTGTAATAACACTGCAAAATCATTCAATCGTTAATAACTCAAAATCAATTGAGCACCACGTTTGAGTTAAATTTGATTGTTAAGCAGGTTATTTTACGATTACTCGTATTTTAATTACTTTAGCTAGTTTAATTCAATTTTGACTTCAACTTCAATGGTCACAAAACCTACAACACGAAGGGAACTTCCTCAAAATGTTGGATACAATCCTTAATATGGTATTGAAGCTGATTGATTCGTAATTGCGCTTGCGATCAAGAAAGGCGAGAAAATTTCATTTCTGATATCCGACACTTATATTCGAATAAGTTACTAAAGTATTTTTCTTTTGAAAAATGAGATACTACTTAAATTAGGTTGAAAATGTTGAGTTGAATTTTATATCGCTTCGGAATTTCTCCATAACTTCTCGGTATGTATATATATATATATATATATATATATATATATATATATATATATATATATATATATATATATATATATATATATATATATATATATATATATATATATATATAATGAGCTGGCATAAATTCATTGTAGCACTTCTTGTAGTGCTACAATGATTAAATTTGGCATGATTGTAGCTTTCCGAAACTAACCCACAGGAAAATTGCCAAAAGTGAATATTTTTAATTTTTAGTGGTTCTAAAGAGGGGATTAAGAATTTCCCTATGCTATTTAAATGGACCTTTGTTTGGACCTATAAACTCATGTTTTAGGTACTAGAAATTCGGTATGCTTCAACGTTTTCCTTAGCACTATCTAAGTAAATCAGTAAAAATAAAAAATAAATCAACTTTAGAATGGTTTTATAGGGAACTGAAAAATCTTTCCCGTGTTATTTATATGGAACACGTTTTACACACCCAAATTATTAAGCACTTCCTGTAGGGCTGCAATGATTAAATTTGGCATGATTTTAGCTTTTCAGGACAAACCCACAGAAGAATTGCCAAAAGTGAATATTTTTAATTTTTAGGGGCTTTAACCCTTGTCCGGGTAAGCTATTTTTGTAACGTAGACGGCAACTGGGGCTTTACCAACTCTATTAGCCTTACCAACTCGATATGTTCATGACTTTAACTTCGACTAAAGATAGAAAAATTCAGAATTTTATGTCATCGCAATATTTATGGTTATTGAGAAATTCGAAAGAAAAAATGAAGCTACTGGGCCTGGGAGGCCCAGCTTGCCCGGTTAAAGGTTAAAGAGGAGATTAAGAATTTCCCCATGTTATTTAAATTGACCTTTCTTTGAACTATAATCTCATGTTTTAGGTACTTAGAATTGGAATAAAAACTTGAAATTCGGTATGCTTGTACGTTTTCGTTAGCGTTAATTACGTGAATCATCAGGAATAAAAATTTCCAACTGCAAAGTGGTTTTATGGGGAACTGAAAAATCTTCCCCATGTTATTTATATAGGACGTCTTCTTCACCCCAAAATGTTTAGGCATTTCCAGCAGGATTAATTTGGCATGATTCTAGCCTTCCAGGACTAACCAACAGGAAAATTGCCAAGTGAATATTTTTTATTTTCTAGGGGTCTAAAGGGGGATGAAGAAATTCCCATGCTATTTAAATGGATGTTTTCTTGGGATACAAAATCTTATTTTTTTAGATAGTTGAAATAGGAAAAGAAACGATAGAATTATGGGTTCAAGAGGTGCGAGGCCGTAAGCCGAGCAAAGACAGTATGTGGGGGTGAAGCCCCCGGATGAGGAGATTCAGGAAATATGAACAGTAAGTTCACGAAATTCACTGTTGATGCAAAGGCCAATAGGTAAGAAATGCGACCGTAGGCCGAGCCTACTCGGATTGAAACAACTTAATAAAATCTTTAGTAAAGCTTGTTTAGTAGCGAAAATGTAGGTAAAACTATCAAACCACACCGTTTTCTTCGATATACTGGCAACCGAAGTAATTATGGATCATTCTTTTTTCTCTTCTCCAACTGTCCTCTGAATGGTATGGAATGGCATGAAGGTTTGCTATATGAAATAGTTTGGCACTTATACATTACACACGATGAATCTCGAATTCAAATTCCAAGTCTCGATGTGTTTAATTTCTTCTACAATCCTATTCTGAGTAAAGCTTGTGATCACAGGATAGTGAGTTCTGAATTAGGATCTATATACTTGCTTTTGTGTTCGTTAAACAAATTTATCAAACTTTGTGTAAATTTTTCGTGAAGGGCTTCTACTTTTTCAGTCGTTATCTCTGTAGTCTTCTCTACCTCAATAGGTGCTCCCACTAGGAAGAAAGAGAGAAAAAAAATCAATTACTTTTATTGTGATATTGAATAAAAATATTGTATTGTATTATAATACAGTACATTATAATACATTGTATCTTTGGTGCATGGTTAAAAAAAGGCTTAAGTCAAAATATTACTTTTATCGTATGAGCTAAAACAAACTTCAAAATACGTACGTCGACATCAGTTCTTAAAACCGACAATCTTAAATATGGCTTAAGGCACATAAGTCATTGTAGGACAAACTGTAACTTTGGAACAGTTCTTTTAAATTATTGAGCCATTAAAATGTCAACTCCGTTGAATAAAATTCCATTTATTTATATCTTCTTCTTGTCCTGACAACGACATTCCAAAATCCTATTATTTAAAACATATAAAACATCTGAATATCTTTTTATATCGATATTATAATTAATATATTTCTGTTTTTCTTCTTCGAATTACATAATCAGCCTAGTACATATTTTAAAATCTCTTACGCCCTAATAAAATAAGGATTTACAAGTAGTAAAAATATACAAATATACAACGTACTGTTGTAACTTAACCCCTTTTGACCATGCATAAAAGTTTATATTTTATTATACTACCATAAGAGCCCCGTGTGATACCGCAGACAATACAGGGCAAGTCAGAAAGATAAAGCGGATTGCAGAAATGTATTCTGTGAAATCTACTAAACATATGCTATTGTGAGACATGTGCTAAGAAAGGTAAACTTACAGGGCCTTATGCAGAGTCGTTCTGACGCGTGATTAGTGCCATACTAAAGCGTTCAACTAACATATGTTTCCTGCAGTAGTCTGGCCTTTAGTATCACGCTAATCAAACGTCAAAACGACTCTGCATAAGGCGGACAAAGTTTTCATCAAACATATCGCAAGGGTTCTTTGTGAGCACTTCACGTAACACGGCACACGGCATGTTGCAGTCAATATCAGGAATTCATTTCATGCTCATTGCTGACTCTTAGCGGTAGAAAGTGGAAACACTGTGTGGAGACTAAATTTTTAAACGAATCGAAGCACATGTCTACACTAACGTATGTTTATTAGACTCACAATAAATTTTTAAAAATGGATTGGATCATTTTGATTTACCCTGTATGTTTCATCCCGTCTTCTTCCTATGTAAAACTAAGTAACTAACTCTATGGCTTATGGAACCCGCAGGCAAGGTGACCAGAATTTTCATTTGCGAAAACGGGACGTATACGAATCGACTAGGGGGGGGGGGTATATCTGACTTCCAGATTGCATTTTGGGACTCAGCAGTGTTCTCAATTTACAAAATACACGAGTAAGAGTGATAACACACCGTTTCTAACTCTACGTGTACCACACAACAAACAATGGTTCCCGATTGCAAGTTCAACGCAACAATTCTTTTAACTAGTTGAACAGTCAGAATTCCCACTTGAACCACGAACACTCAATTCCCATTTGAAAATTCAGAAGTTCTAGACACGGCTGAACCTTGACAACGAGTCTTGGTACGGCAAAGAGTAGAATTTGCATTGACGATTTATATTTTGAATAATAATTACGGAACACCTAGGTCATTTTTACTTAAAAACGGGACATTTAGGCGTCTTGTTCGAGAATCAGAAAAAAACGGGACAACGGTTGGAAAAAAGGGACTGTCCCGGCTAAAACGGGACGTCTGGTCACCTTGCCCGCAGGTTCAATGTCGCGTTCACAAAAGCTCTCCACTGACTTCTATCCTTAGCCAATTGGATCCAGTTTCCACTTTGGCAAAACTACATCATAGAAGAAAAAAATCTCTTCTGGGGAACGCTTTCTGCAAAATCTCTCTAATCTAGAGTCTAGGATGTAATAAGAATATTTATTCAAAATTTCAAAGTTCTCCTGACTATTTCGGAAATCCGAACAGCAACAAACATTCAAACACCACTTTCCCCCTTTGTGCTTTGTACTTAATAAAAAACCCGTTTTATCTACAGCCTAGGCTGCAAAAGGGAACATTTGTACAAAAGTTCAAGATTCAACACCTAATAGTTACGAAGATCTGTTGATGAGTAAGTCTGTGGATTTACTCTTTTATATTAAAATGTATTACATTATATCATTTATACTACAATTACCTGATTACTCATAATAACAAAATTACCTCATATTTCAAATCGTTTAAAACTTCGGTTTAGTTTCAAATTGACGTTTAATAGGTTTCTTCCAAAAAATTACCACCAAATAAGAATAACATTATCTTTTCTCTTCTGAAACTTTAACTAAGTTCAAACCACAGCTGCGATGGCGCCAATAGCTCGTGAAACAAAGTTCTACATATAATGGTGTATTACATACGCACTAACCAAAACTTTTATTAAACCACTAAGACGCACGCTTCACTACGTGTTTGAAGCTTAACCTGTAATTTGCGTCGTCAAATATTGTATATATATATATATATATATATATATATATATATATATATATATATATATATATATATATATATATAATGGCAGTACATAGATTTATAACGCTTGCAACAATTACGCTATAGTGATTGTACTTCAAGTTTGATTGTAAGTAAAATAGACAAAATACAAATAGGCAAATTTCGAAAATGGACAAATTGTGTTCAAATTAATATTAAATACTTAACAAATCGAAAAATAATGTTCGTTTGTGTCTATGTGATGATTAATAGAGCTAATTTTATCATCATTGAAGTTATAATGTTGGCGATCAGTTTGTGGAATTATGCATTAGTTTGAAATTAAGGTTGCAGAAACAAGCCAACTTTGCAAGCAACTCAAATTCTACCTTCATGTCAAAATTGGAGTAGTTCTATGTATCATATAAAATATACAGTGTCCTTGTTAACGATTTATCTTACTTTATATATATATATTGTTTTGAAGGTAAAACATTTGGTTTGAAATGGAAATTAAAAGATTGTTTAATTATATTGAAATATAGCTTGTTAATGAGACTAGAGTAATGCTGTTGACAATATTTAGCTGCAGTCCTATAGTATGACTTCGTGCAAAATTAAAAACTAGTTAATATAATGTCTTATATGCTGAACTAGAAGAATATTTTCTTACCATTATATTTGGTTGGAAGAAACTGTATCATGAGGGACATATTAGAAGCTATGGCAGGAGAGAGAGGGAGGGGGACGAAGGAGATTACAATTAACGGACGATATCAAAACAGAAAAATCGTACGTGAAGACGAAGAGGTTAGCAGAAGACCGTGAAGCATGGAAGCTCTGTTAATTTACCTATTTAGTTATTCTAGTTCTTTTGATACTTTTATCCATGGGAGAATCCAGAAAATTTAATTAAATCGATGATTGCAGAATGGACTGGAGTCCATTTTCTGTAGCTTTGAAATACTAAGGAAAAAAATATTTAAATCCTAAACTGCAGACTCCTTTTACGCTCAGCCTATAGTTCAATGTTACATTTACACCGTTGTTACGCATTTGATACATACCTATTCTATACACTAAGTCGCATATACTGCTACAGAATCGGAAAATTTCATATAAACTAAATATCAGAAAAATACTCCTTTCTGCGACATCTCTTAGACATTTCTATCCCGTAGAGATTTCAGAAAATTTCCCCCAGAAGAAAAGATAAGCATGAAAGTTAAGTGTCCTATTTTCCTCGCAAATTCACTCGAAAACATACGTTTGTATTGACAACTGAGAGGCAGTCGAATGTACTGGAAACTCGCAATGGCCATGAACGGGAATATGGCATGAGGAAAGACGGAGAAACTATATATGCAGAACTTACTCATTTTTGAATTTCACATATCTTATTATCTGATTCATTCGAGTCTAACAAGGGACTATTCCGATTTGGCGAATTCAGTTGCTGAAAATGATTGAGAATGCTGAATTCAGCACCAAAAGAAACAGAGAAAAAGAGGGTGTTTAGTGGCAGATCGTATACAGGGTGGGAGATAAATGAGAGCAAACTGCGAAGATATAACGTAGAAAATGTCTAGAAATGCTATGTTAATTTTGAAACGAGTGGAGGGATTGAGGTCAAATGTTGGATATGAGGAATGCATGTAGAGCTCCACTGAATTGGCGTAATGTGAATCAAGGGGGACATCTGAAAAGCCACCATGTCAGAATTAGCGTAAGAAGAATATACGGGAAAGGGGTCATGTGACATATGGCTCTTGACGCATACCTTCTATTGAAATCAATAGTGGCTAAATACATTTTGAGACTTCTGTAACAGCTTCCTAAGAGCTTCGCCACCTTGCAGTGTACGATGCTGTCGCGCATAATTAACCATAAAGAAAAGGTTTGAGCCGACTACACCTCTGAATAGATGCATGTGGAGGAGTACAGTGTCACAATAACGTTGACTGGTGAATGTATCGCGTTCAAAAATTGGGAAATGGGTGTGCTCAGGCAACATTATACCTTCCCACACAAAAACACTGCACCATCATCATGTTCATGTTCGGCAACCTTCGGATCATGTTTGGCAATGATCCTATGTTCTCACCTCTCGCCAGATGAATAGTACGTCTGGAATCATTACTCGGACTGAATCTGTTCTCATCGGAGAAGAAAAAGTGACCTCACTCCTCTTCAGTCTTAATATTCTTGGCACCATCGCAATCGATGTCGCCGATGTGCGCGTGTCAACGGAAAACAACGTAATAGCTGTCGGTTAAAGAGATCACTCCCATATAATCGACGTACCACTGTGGAACGTGAAATTGGGCGACTTGCAGTCCTCTTAGTTGTGCTTGCAATTTCACCCACTGTTTGGCTTCGCTTCCTTCTAGCCTGTTTCAAAATGTAGTGGTTGTCTATTGCTGTAGTTAATCGTAGTCAACCACTACCTCTCCTTCACACAGCAGAACATGTTGTTCGGAGTGTTCCTCATGCACATGAAACAATATTGTGGGCAATACCAAATTTCTTGGCACACTCGTCACAAGTCGTTCTTATTCCAGTTTCCCGACGAGTCTTCCCCATGTGGTCACCCGAAGGTTGTCTTTGAGCCATGTTGTTGTGAGTAGAAGCACCAAAATCCACCTAACAGCTCTCTGGCTGATACGCACTGACTCATTCCTTTCGTTCAACTGCTCCTCCGTATTGAGAAAGTAGATCTATTCGGCTCTGCAGTCAAGCTGACGTTACGCTATGCACGTGTGGAAGACCTCTGGCAACATGCTGTCGGGCTTCCATTCCTTTCCACTGACTACATAACGTTTTGTTATGCTATCTATCTCGTTCTTAAGTTTTGCGCATCGTGTATATTGTAAAAAGAAAATAGCATCGTAATATATTAATACCATAATATTATGTTATCCTTAAACAAGCAGCAGCAAATATCAAAATTTTCAGTTTCTTTTTAAGTGACATTTTCTGTTATTCCAAAGATCGATAATAACCCTTAGTTCCAATAGTTTAGTTCCAATTACAATATCTTTCTGTTAAGCATAATTAAAATGTTAGTCGTGAATTTTCTTACCAACTGTGGTGACAGGTCTCCTCTTGGGAGTAAAACCGAAGGTGTACTGGAATAACCCTCGCCCCAACATTATGATAGGAACAAAACCAAGGGTGCTCCTTGCTAAATCTTGTGCTTTTCTTACTAAAGAACCTTCAGGGTTAGGTGGTTGGTCATATATATCTGTTTCACCAAACGAGTAGACTGGAACAAGTGGAGCTCTGTAAAAGAAATAAGAATAAGATAAATGTTACAGAATTAGTCGCAATTTTACGTCGGCAGTTTGTAACTCTAGGTATCACATACTGTGTTCCAGAAATCTCATGATATGCAAATACGTAAAATAATGTACGTTCTAAATTTGGAACTATTTATATTCTGTTACTTTAAACCCTTTCTAGTTCTATGTCTTAATATACGACTTTTATGAAGGTGATATGTGGTCAGCATATGCAGCCCTACTCCCATGGACATTACGTCTTCCTTTTAAGACTAGGGTTCTCTACCTATTAATTATATTATTTCCAATTTGTCTCATAATGTTAGTCAACATTACAATTATGTACACTTACTAGATATGTACCACGAAAACGTGTGCACTAACAATCCGACTATATGAAAACCGGAAAGCACATTATATTTTCGAAGTTTTATTCAAGTTATTCCTAAAGTAATCTCGGCATAGTCAACTAATAATACAGCTCGTACATGAATTGTCTTTTGAATCTATATTATAAATTTGAAAATGACTATGTTTGTGACTCTTAATCTCTTGAACAGCCAGACCGACCTCAATCAAATTTTCAACATAGACGAGGTTTGGGACTGGAAAGTTTCCTAGGGAAAGTATATATATATATATATATATATATATATATATATATATATATATATATATATATATATATATATATATATATATATATATATATATATATATATATATATGTGTGTGTGTGTGTGTGTGTGCGTGTGTGTGTGTGTGTGTGTGTGTGTGTGTGTAAATAAATAAAACTTAATAACTCGAATCATACAACAGATCTTTATCAAATTTTGAACATAGATGAGGTTCGGACCTAGGACAATTTTAACATCCTATTTTGACGGCACAACGTAGGGAAGGGGGAGGGAGAGGGAGGAGATATATATGTAAAAAAAATTAAAATAAAAGTGACTGTCATTGTGACTTGATCACTCTTGAACTACCCGACCGATCTCAATCAAATTTACAACGTAGATGAGGTTCACACCTGGAGTGGATTTTATCATATCATTTTAACGGTAGAACTTTGCGGAGGGGGAGGAGAGGGGGAGATATGTAAAAACAAAAAAATGAAATGAAATCTGTGAGTTTTACGTCCCACGGTTATGCCGGTTAGGCTAAAGGAGACGGTGATGATGAGTAATGAATGAAATGGTGGAATGAAGAAAGTGGGAGGAAACGGGAGAACCCCGAGAAAACCCACGCACGCGGTGTTTGTCCACCACAAAGTTCACTTGGCGGGGGCTGGGATCGAACCCGGGACTATGTAAAAACAAATAACACCTAATAACTCTTGAGCCACCCGTTATGATTTTGTCATATCACTTTGACGGTACAACTTAGGAGAGGAAGGAGGAGGAGGAGCATTTATAAATAATCGAAAACGACCGATATTAGTGTCAAATCTATAGTTTTCGTGGTCGCTGAGAACAATGACACTTCCGATCCCGTTTACATCCAAATTCAGCCCCATCAATTGGGGGAGGGGAAAGGAAAATACTTAAAACATCAAATATAACCCATATTAGAGTCGAATCCATAGTTTTCGTGGTCGCTGAGATGAACAGTGATCTTTCCGATGCCGTTTAAGTGTGTAGCACTAAAAACGAAAACAGCATATCTCACGGTACCGAACACATGAGATACGGAGTTGTGCACCACTTATATTTTCATATTAACCCAGCGAAGCAGGTAATCGATGCTAGTATTTTACAAATATGAAGTAATATGACAAAGTCGATCAACATACTTTTCTTGATTTGTCTGATATTAGCTGTCCCATAATTGCATTGTTTTGTGCAACTTTGTAAACAAACAGTATAATTATGTAAGGTGTAGTTTATTAATATGAATGTATAGGACCTATATGTTATACGAACATAGTATAATAAGAAATTGGTTAATTAACAATGGACAGTGATAGATTCGCCCAAACTTTAGTATAGAAAGTTATTTCTAGATTAAACAAAAAATTGGATAAAACTATTCGTCTTCTACTTTGCAGCATTTAGATTCCACAACCACGTAAAATGATATCTACTACGTGGCTTGGCATGAGCATCGTCTGTGTTATAGTCATAATTTTTAGCCGCTGAACTATGTGGGGAGTTATTTTTTAGTTTCATTTGAAAAGAACTGGAATTTTAATGGTTACCTATTCTTATGCAAAATCTATTTAAAATGACCCGAATTTGATGAAAAACGACAAATCTTGTGATATATATATATATATGTATAGTTCTAATACTTAATAATCAAATGTAAATAATCATAATTTATAGACAAGGTATTTCGAAACTGCTCCAACAACTTTTGTGATTCCTGACACTAAGATGAGATAAAAAGCATAGAGCACCCTGAGTGATGAAAAACTATCTTTCGGCACTAAGACCATCCGAAAATTTATCGAGCAAATTTATAAGCAGTCATAATTCAAAAACAAAATCTCGAGGACAAAACGGACAAACTAGGTCAATCAAAATATGTCTAGCTCTCCTTCTTTCGACTCCTAAGAGTGTTCAACTCGACTATAATTTTTACTCGTTGAAATATTACACTTGGACATAGTTTATTTTCCTCATTCAATCTTTGATAACATACCTCAGGAATTCGTCATTCCTTTGGGGGTCATCCTTTTGCCGCTCTTGCATCCCATCAATTTGTCTATTAATATAATGACTAATTTAAAAAAATGAACATTAATTTTTACCCGACTTTAATCCAACATTTTGTTCTCCAGTTACAGCTGCTTACTCATTTATTCGAAAAATTCTCGGCTGCTGATAGTCGTATTTCTACACCCAGATTGATCTACACTTCTTGCCTTTTCTTGGTGTCAGATATAAAAGAAATAAAAGCTATTTGAATAAAAAAGAAATAAATTTAATTTTAAGCACCCAGTTTTCAAAGCAAGTTTCACGAATCCTCTCCTCTTCTTCAGGACCACCGTTTGGCATCCAGGACGAGCATATTGTGCTTCCTGAGCACCTCCTACAAGTAGGCCAACCGCATTACCTCCTCCTGGTTTACTCAAAAGATATGTGATGCTTTCTTTCGATGCAGAGCATATACCTGCAAAATACTGCTTTCTATTAGAATTTTCATCAAAGTTTCAAATAAACTTCTATGCTAAAGTAACAAATAAGTTTTATACATGGATTTTAATGTAGGGAAATTTAAGTTCCCGAGGAACCAATGCAAATCAACACAAGTGCTTGCTGGAAGCTGAGTGGCTAATGCATATATACTTTCTGTGAGTATAGTGCTGGGTTTGACTTCAGGTATACTTGCTTCGGATAGAAGCCATGCAATGCTTTCGATACCACTCTAAACAGATGTACTGTCTCTTACAACCTCGCTGCTCAAAAGGACCGTTAAAAAATCAATATAAATTGACAATTAATAATTCTTATACATGAAATTGTAATTCCAATACATGGAATAGTAAATATATATGAGCTGTGAATCTACAGCACAATAGGGATTTGAACCACATGAGCTCACATCGTGATTTGAATTAAGAGTTTCCCTGACCAAGGTTCGAACCCAGTGGAAGCATTAATGATTCAGAAGTCAATTTCATCACGAAACGGTATGTAATACAAATAATGCTATTTGTTATGTATTAGACATAATTTTCTCGGAAACATTTACAATTCAATAAATAAGATTTATGATACATCATCCGTTTTTTCTTTCTTTTTTCTTTTCCTTTTTATTTTCTTTCTTTACTGATATTTCTTGCGCACTGATTGCATTTACCTTCAGAGTAGTAGTACTCATGCTGTATCCCAGGCTTTTTTGACATGGGTCCCTATTTTCGTGGGCGTCTTTTGAGCTGGGCTCTTTTGCTGCAGGCCGTTTTGACTCGGGCCTTTCTGTTCTCGCTCTTTTGTCCGGGTGCTTCTGACATGATATCGGTATAATATCGATAGTGTCTGATAAAACCAAAGTGCAAAATTGGTGAAAGTGTTACACGCTAATATTTTTTTTTTAGAATAAACGTACTTTTGCTTAGCGAGTAGTTGGAATCAGATAAAGGAAAGTTGCCAACTAAAACCCTCCACCATAACTGTCTCCCATTAGCAATACAGAAATATAAAGATTTGAATAGCTTTGCTCGTAAAGGGAGTTATTCCTTCGAGATAGCATAAGGAGTACAAAATGCTTCTCAAGAAAAACGATGTTTCGGGCTGTTTAAATGAAACAGACGAAGAAAACCAAGTGTATGATGCAGAGTGAGCAAAATGACGATGAATATATGTTTCAGATATACATTTAAGAATTTAAAAAAAAATAGATATTGAGAATTACGTAGGAACAAAAACTACTAATCTTTCACAGGTTCATGGGATAATCACGAAATAATAATTACATTGGTTATATTAATATAAAAATGTGTTCATTTATTAGCTTAAACTACAAAGTAAAATAGCTACAAAGTAAAACAGCGTAACCCTCAATATCTGACATTTTTTTTAAAACATATTTATGCCTGTTAGTAATTTGTGGGAGTGATTTCCTTGTCAAACAAAAAATAAGTAGTTTTGTGATCTAGTAACATAATAAGCTTGCAACGATGTAAATTGAATTCAGAAATTACTTTTTTTCTCTCTCCTGGAAAAAAAAATAAAAATGAGGCTTACCACCTTTACATTAACACCGTTAAATCTTTTATATCCATGAGTGAATCTATATACGACTGACGCACAGGAGTGTCATTTCAGATTTCGCTTGAGGGGGGCAAGAGCATCACCGACATAAGACTTTCATGTTTTGAACTAGTATATTAGTAGACAGTCGATTAAATTATATGTATTCCTCAAACTCTTGGCGGGGGCAATTGCCACTCCTGCCCCTCCTAAATGACGCACCTGCCGACGCATTTCCAAACAAAATTTATGCTTTTCTTCTATTGCATATTGCAATAATCCTGAGTTCTTACAGTCAGCAAAAATAAACACAGATGAAAATATCAAAAATCTTCTTTATTGAATACTTATTTACTATTTATTGGTTGATTACTACCAAATGAGACTAGTTTGCACTAGTAATTTGGCAAAAGACAAAATCCATCATGCATATGCAAGTGTATTACGGGACAAAATACCAATATCTGCCTGGAAGAACTGAATAACAGCTTAAAATCAATTAGCATTGTTACACACTAAAATCTTCTGGTTGCAGGATAAAATCATTCGCTCTTTACACAACTCTAATCTAAACTAGTAGTGGGCAGAAAAACCGATTTTTCAATTTCCAATTTTTAGAAAACCAAAACCGGGTTTTGAACATTTTCAAAAATCGGTTTCTCGCCGAAACCGGTTTTCACCGAACCCGGTTTCAGTTTTCTCCAAAAATCGGTTTGGTTTTCACCGAAACCGGTTTCAGTTTTTCCTAAACCGATTCGATTTTCACGGAAACCGGTTTTCCTCAAAACCAGTTTTAGTTTTTCCAAAACTTGTTCTATTTCTGACCAGAATAGTGCTTCGTTGTTCTCCGAAACCGATTCCATTTCCACAGAAATAGTTGAACTAGTTACCACCCCTTACAGGCTCCACATTGCAACCAATCAATAGTTTTAAGAACATCGACGTAATAGTGCCCTTTGCAAGTAACACAATAGTAGAAGCTATTTTTGTAATGACATTTTTTTAACTTTTACCTTCGCCATTCTTTTTACAAGTACCCCCTTTCTTTCGTCCACCGCTTTCAAAGTTGTCCTGTATCCTTAAAGTTTTCGTTAAACAGATTTCTATACACTATCACTGCTTGGACTTTTGTTCGTCTATTCCTTTCAGGAAGAAGTCTGTTGAGTTTTGGAGTTGGAATAGCTGTCACTAGAAGATGTAGAGTAATAAGACTTAGACGAAGTATTAGCTACAGGATCACAAATACATGCAAATGATGCTGACTGTTGGTTGGGGACCGTTGAAATCTTCAGTGGATGGCTGGTTATTGTTGTCCAATGCAGTAGGAGCTTGTGTCGGAAACACTGAAGAGATGGCAATTGGTGCAAAGGTTGTTTCTGATAGTACTAAAGGATTGACTGGGTATATGCAAGTGGCTTGGAAAGCAGATATTGCATTCTGAGGTGGCAGCTTTAACCCAAACAGTAACGCCATTGCATTCATCACGTTCGGCGTTATTGGAGCCTCACAATACAATGAACATACCATCGTTCCACTGCTCTCTGCTAACACATTGACTCATATTAACACAGTCGATACACTCGTTATTGACCATTGTGTTTTATAAAAAATAACGTTCAAATTCCAACACATTACGCGCCTGTAGTGATATTAGTATAAAGGACTTCAAAACTTTGCTTACATTTTCTGTCCTCAATTTTCTGGTCTGTAATATATATCAGTTTAAATTTGACTGAGAGAATATATCAGTTTAAATTTCACTGAGAGAATATATCAATTTAAATTTGACAGTAGTTCCAAGTAAAATTTGCGATATACTGTATGTGTTAAACTTACCTAAACTTAATGCTAATTCACGTAGTCCAGGCACAAAAAAGTTAGTGTGGAGCGTAAGAACGTACGACGTCAAACCAGGAAACTTTTCTTTGAACCCCATGGCATTCGTTCCAAAACTTCCGAAAGCTCCGGAGCAAACAATTCCATGAGGAAAACAACAAAATAAATAATTTTTGCTCGGATCAAGGTCGGCGGTTTTCACTAAACTTATCGGGAAATAATCACAATAATACTTCCACCATTTTAAGTTCCTCATTGATTCTAATCTGAAACAAAAAAGAGACATTATAAATAGTCAATTATGATTTATCATTAAATAGTAAATTAATAGTTGCCAGAGTATAATTAAAGATTATAATTAGGAATAAAAATGCAAGGCTTCACCAAACAGAGGAAAACGTTTCAAATAGAAGCACAGTACATTTTTTTAAACCCTTAACGTACCAAGCCTAAATCGTCAACGTTGTTTACCAAGCTGGAATCTTCTAGGGACCCCAAATATTATTTTAATTTCTCAACATATTTTTTTACACTTTTTTAACGAACGTATCGTTGATCTAGTTATGTAGTAGATATCCCAAAATGATGCAAGGCACGTATAAAAGTCGAGAGTAAATTGGTTCTTATAGCTGCAGCAGTGTCACCAAATATCACCCTCTGGGGTCCCTAGAGGATCCCGCTTGGTGTGCTAAGGGTTAAGTGAACTCAGTAGGTTACTAATAACTGTGCCTAACAAGGGACATCACCCAATTGTTCGGCTCCGATTTCAATGATTTTTTTCTGATAAAGGACATGTATTCATTATTTGTGATGACAGAAATTTTTGCCATGGTGCAGAGAGAGAGAGAGAGAGAGAATTATAAAGTGTTTTGATGAGGTTATTAGAGATTATTGCAGAAGTCCATTACTACCCTTTGTAAACGGAGTGTTAATGAAAGAACAACCATATAGATATATATAAGGCCTAGAGGGAAGTTGTACGGTAGGTATGACCTTGACGGAAGCCATCTTGAAATCCACCATTCTCAATTAAGGTCAAGTTTTTAAAATAGGAATAGGGTAATATGATACATGATTTCGGGCTAGAATTTAATTAGGAAAACAATGGTGAAGTTAGTTTTAAGATACGCCCTTTTGGGGAAAAGTTACAGGCATATTAATTGCTTATAGTTACTATGTGCGTAAGTCCCTTACCTCTGCTTCTAACCCGCGTATTAATGATAATAAGTGCATAAAAGCTTCAGTAATACATATGCCTAGAGGCAAGTGGTACGATAAGGGTAACCTTGACGGCAGCCATCTTGAAATCCGCTATTTTGAATTGAAGTGAAATTTTGAAAAATGAAAACCATAGCATGTGACACATCATTTTAATAGCAAATGTTCCCAAAAAGCCAATGGTATGCTTATTTTTGTTCTATAGTTAACCATTATGAATTTAGGACTGCATCTAATGTGCATCAAACGTCCATTATTCGATCTTTCAAACTGGCAACACTTCTAATTTTCACCGCATGCTTCAAGATTGTAATTGTTGCTATGGCTCATGTTTTCTAAATTTATTACATTTTTTAAGAGTTGCGATTTGTCAGTTCATGAATAGTGTTGGGATTCTTCTGCAGTAATCTCTAATAACCACATCACAACTCTTAAAAATTATTTTTTAAAAATAGGAAACATGCACCATGGCAAAAATTTCTGTCATCACAAATAATGCTATACATGTCCTCTATCAGAAAAATAAATCATTGAAATCGGAGCCGGAGAATCGGGTGATGCCCCTTGTAAGACTGAATCTAGGATGTTCATATTTATCAATAGCCTAATAATAGTGAGATACAGATGGTAAGGTTTTCACTTCTTATTTTAAAAAAAAAAAAAAAAAAACTTTTTGGAAACTTGTGTACAGAGACTGTCGATTTCCTACTCGTACTACTATTATCTTCAGGGGTATCGTATAGTGACAGGCCGGTAGCCAGCCGAAAACTGTAGGGGGCGGTAGAAGTTAGGGGGACCGATATAACCATATTATAGTTCACACCATATTATAGTTCATTCGCAAGAGTACCGTGAAAATTTTAGAGGCGGGCCTGTAAAAATTTAGGTGGGGCCCTACCCCCGTAGACCCTCTTGGACACGGGCCTGTATAGGGTCAAACCATCTGATTTGGTCCAAAAATGTTGAAAATGGTTGCTCGACCATCTCCGAAAATTATAAAAATTTGAGTGTGATGAACCGTGTGTATGAGAAGGTCAATAACATCATTCACGTTTTCTTATGTGCAAGTGTTCCTGAATGCCGGCCATCTTTGTTGTCGGTGGAGTGCCAATTTTTGCATTTGCAAGTGTTTGCGAAAACTACTGTTGCTCAGGATGAACGAATCAGACGAACACCAAACAAAAACAAATATTTATAGGAGAGACTGAGATACACGGAGAATATAAACTTTTGCGTCTAAATAAATATGTGGAGTTGCAAACCAATACATGAAATCGCCAGGGGCTGTATTTGGGAATGACATAAAGTGAGGGGTTCATAAGTTTTGTGCTGAATACTATTGCACGCAAAGAGTCTGCTGAAATATCCACAGCTATGATACTGCTGGCAACGTAGATTTATGGGGGTCCGAAAGTTGAAGTTTGTGATTTTGATGCCATTTTTGGGGCGTAATATCTCAGGAGGGCAAAGTGCTAAAAATTGCTGCTTATGCCACAAAGTAATTCTGTATGTGAATAAACTATTGCAAAAAAAAATATGACTGATATTACATGGATAAAAAAGTGAGGACATGGTAAAAATGATAGGAAAGCATGTATGTGACGATGGTTGTAGCCTGGAAAAATTTAAATGTTTTGATAATGTTTCATGCTAGATCTCAAAAGCTATGCATGGTGCAGCAATTAGGCCCGCTTTTGTTTGTGTTCAGTTGTGCAGAAGCTTGCGAGTGGTGTTTGTTCCATCTTTCTAGCTCCATCATCATTACCACATCTATATGGCAAGGAGGTTAGCTCCCCTTTGCACCCGCGATACGTATCGTCGAACTGGATAACGGTATTAAGGCAATTTATGTATCAGCAAAGTGACATTGAAATCCAATCCCAGTTACGGAAGTTAATATGTTCAATAGGCTGCTTTATATCTATCCTAACTATATATAAAACTACATGATCTGACATAAAATAAAGGGATACTTCCGATTGACGTGGAAAGTTGAAATTTAGCATGATTGTAGCTTTCAAGTATTAACTCACACGAAAATTACCAAAAGTTAATATTTTTAATTTTTAGGGGGGATGAAGAAATTCTTTATGTTATTTAATTGAACCCTTTTTTGACTTATAATCTCATATTTTAAGTACTTGTAATTGGAATAAAAACTTGAAATTTGATATGCTTGTACGTTTCTGTTAGCGTTACTTAAGTAAATCACCAAAAATAAAATGTTCAACTGCAGAGAGGTTTTATGGAGAACTGAAAAGACTTCCCAGCGTTATTTATATGGGACATCTTCTACATCCCAGAATATTTAGGCCCTTCCAGCAGGATTAGAAAGATGGAATTTCGCATGATCGTAGACTTCTCTGACTAAACAACAAGAAAATTGCCAAACGTGAATATTTTTAAATTTTAATGTATCTATTGGGGGAATAAAGTAATTCCCATGTTATTTAAATGGGTGTTTTCTTGTGATACAAAATCTAATCTTTTAGATATATGAAATACGAAAAGAAACTTGAAATTTGGTAGAATTGTAGCTTTCAGAGGTTCGGGGCCGTAGGCCGAGCAAACGTGTAGGTCTGGGGGAGGGGTCTCCAGCTAGCCAAAATCTAGTCTACCCTATATGACGCAATATTGTGAAAAATATGTTAATATAACTTCCGTAACTCTGATCGGATTTCAATGATACTTTGCTGACACATTAAATGCCTGAATACTACGGTCCAGTTCGACGATGTATGTCATGGAGTAAGGGGGAGCTAACCCCCTTACCATATAGACGTGGTAATGATCATGGAGCTAGTAAGATGAAACAAACGCCACTCGCAAGCTTTTGCACAACTAAACACAAACAAAAGTGGGCCTAATCATGCATAGTTTTTGAGATCTAACGTGAAACATATCCAAACATTTAATTTTTTCCGCGCTACAACCATTGTCACACACGTGCTTTCTTATCATTTTAAACATTCCTCACTTTTTTATCCATGTAATATCAGTCATAATTTTTTTTGCAATAGTTTATTCACATACAGAATTACTTTGTGGCATAAGCAGCAATTTTTAGCACTTTGCCCTCCTGAGATATTACGCCCCAAAAATGGCATCAAAATCACAAACTTCAACTTTCGGACCCCATAAATCTACGTTGCCAGCAGTATCATAGCTGTGGATATTTCAGCAGACTCTTTGCATGCAATAGTATTCAGCACAAAACTTATGAACCCCTCACTTTATGTCATTCCCAAATACAGCCTCTTTAAAAGTGTAATTTTCTGTAGTTTTTCTGGTGATTTCATGTATTGGTTTCCAACTGCACATATTTATTTAGACGCAAAAGTTTATATTCTCCATGTACCTCAGTCTCTCCTATAATCATTCGTTTTTGTTTGGTGTTCGTCTGATTCGTACGTCCTGAGCAACTGTAGTTTTCGTAAACGCTTGCAAATGCAAAAATTGGCACTCCACCGACAACAAAGATGGCCGCATTCAGGAACACTTGTACATACGACAACGTGAATGATGTTATTGACCTTCTCATACACACGGTTCATCACATTCAAATTTTTATAATTTTCAGAGATGGTGGATCAACCACCTCTGGACCACTTCGTATGGATTGACCATATAGTGACCAATTAAAGTTTCATGTGATATATATAGTATCAAAAGAAATATTTTAATGTATCCATGAGGGTAATGCTGGAATAACAAGCGGAACGTTCGTCGGGAACAAAATAAAAAGGATATAAATTTCTAGCAACAACAGAATCGTGGTAAATATTATAAACTTTAATTCACATAATGGTTGAAAAAGTGTGAACACACTTAAAATTGCATATCCCTTCTTGCCAATTTGGCACAAACACTTGTTACAAAACACTGCGAAAATTTCAACTCAACATCAGTAATGACTCATTCTTCAAATACTGTATATATTACTAGGTAAGAGTTACGGTAAGTACGTGCACAGCATCACACTTAGATGCTAGCATAATCTCCTATCATCGACTACCTTCAGATATGATGTCATAGGTTTACGGGTGTAACTCCGAAACCAAGGTAATATCCCAATGAAAGTCGCCTACCTAAAAATGCCAGATAAGCCCGATCCAGGTGAGAGTTTTCTGATTCTAATTATAAGATGTTCAGGATTGTGCATAACGATTTTGTTCCTCGTGGCCAAGCTATCAATAATGAGGTCTACACAACTGTGTTGTAACGATTAAGGATTCTATTAGTCGCAACTGGTAAGACAAATCGGCATTTGGATAGTGATGTTTTGCACCGTGACAATCTACTGTGTCACACATGAGGAATGGTGTCCACCTACTTGACCAAAAACATCTCCGTCTTTCCCTTTATTCGCCAGTTTTAGTTCCCTGAGTTTTTTCCATGTTCCCAACATTGGAAACTATCTTAAGACGGAAACCAGGACACCCAGGATAACACGACCAGGAAACTTTATTACATTTCGTAAGAGGCGTTGCAGGACTTCCTCCAATCGCTGCGAAAACGTTGGAATCGGCGTGTAGGTGCAGTACTTTGAAGAAGATAAACACGAATAGGTGGTAAATTGTCCTCTTTGTCTTGTGCAACATCAGACCGGGAATTAAATGAACCGATCTTCTAAACAACGTCTTAACTTTTGATAGTTCTAAGAAAATGAAGCTTATACACGCAATAATATGGCATTATTCGACAAAGAACAACATTTCAACTATAGTTTTAAGTAACTGAAACCGTAAAAACTTTTTATTGCTTACTTCCAGCCTCCAGTCTCGCAGCGATTCCTGTCATAGAAGACCCATGTTACATATAATAAGGTAATATAATAATACTGAGTGCATAATAGCAGGTACGATAAGACGAATAAGGCCAAAAGACCTGACCCTAGAAATGCGACGATACAGAAATATGCTGCCAGCACTTGCAGTCTTCGTTCCATCGGGACATCCAATGGCGCCCACTGAATTCCAAAATGCTTCATTCCGAATCTGAAATGTATGAAAACAGAGAATCCAATAATAATTTCTACTTCTTTATTTTTGTCTGTTAAAAGTTGGCTCCTATTGTTCAAAAAGCTACTCATTCTTAACTATAAGCAATTAACTCTATAACTTAAGAATTCTTACGCTCAATGCAGCAGTAACTAAAGTCTATCAGTGAACTATAACCAATTAACTCTATAACTTAAGAATTCTTACGCTCAATGCAGCAGAAACTGAAGTCTATCAGTGAACTATAACCTGAACTGAAGTCCATTAGTTAACTACATCCAGGCCTACAGCCAGAACAGTAAGACAAGGCGGCCAATTTTTGTTTTGGACGAAAGAGTCAGTTTATCTTACACTCTTGACTATTGATGTTTTGAACAAATATTCCTGTAAATAAAGAACTGAAAATTTCAGAAGAATAGAGCCCTCCCTAATGGGTAAACTCTAAGCCTGACTTCATTATGCGCAAATTTAATCCAGATAGAAATTTTATTATTAGGCCCAGAGGTTTATATCATTTCGCTTGTTCCCAATGTAAACGGGAAGAAAGTTTTACCTAGCTTATACTGGTTTAAATTTGTTGGTTTCTATTCCTCATAAAGTAACATATTTTTGGTATTTGATGGATTTAGCCATATTTTTTTAATGTCATTTTTCTGTAATATTTTATTCCATTTTAAAACTAGCTTCAGCAAGAAAATCGAACGGTTTTTGAAATCATATTTTGTAATTTGAACCAAAACATTTCTTTTTTAAAAAAAATACTTAAAGTAAACTAAGTGTTATTTCATGGATTACAACAAAACAAACCAAATGAAAGGAAAATATGATGAAGGTCTACGTTTTAAAACTGACGTTATTCAAATGAAAATCATTTTTGTGAACGTACTTTCACACTCTGTCACTGAAATTCCACGCAGATGCTTGCGTTCTTCAATAATTCCCCAGTACAATGGCTCCCAAACGGTATATCGCGCAGTCCTATCGGGTGTGTCGCGAAATCTTAGATTTTAAATTCTTGAAGTAAAGACATGTAAATAAAGACATTGAAGTGGAATATGCCGGACATACTTTTACTGCAAGAGGAAATGAGATCAATACATAAAAACAATTTTTCATTGAATACTAAGAGATTAGAAACGACCTAGGTAACGTCTTAGTGCATGGTAGTATGATGAAATAAAAAAAAGCAGTGTAAGTTAATGTAGAAAATAATTTCCCAAGAAAGAATGATTATGAAGAAAGATTATGGGGAATAAGGGAAGTGGGGGCATAATGACTCCCCGGGGCAAGATGGTCATCCCGGTATATTGCGGTGTTTCTCTGGTGACAGAGAATTGGTACTATTGCAGAAGTCGTAGTTAGTGTGGCACGAAGTGTTTAGAAACGGAGACGTCGCTACCTTCAATAGCGTGTGAAATAAGCGGAGAAAACCATTTTCATGGTACGTCGATATAAGGTATATAGTGAATATTCTACCTGTTGTTGAACATGGTACACACATAGATAGTGAGAAAAGTTTGGCCATCAAAGAATCATGCATGATTTCGTTGTGGAAGATGGTGGATAGCAGATAAAGGGTGTTTGAAAATTACATCGGGATTGGGGCAAAATGGCCCCTTCAAGAAATGAGCAGGGTAATATATTACCCTATGTATAGTATGAAATCAGTGCTTCTTGTGATCGAGCATGTGTCCTTGTTTTTTTATTTGTTGGCATGTTAGAGACATATTCTCGAAACTTTTTGATAGTCCCTCTATTCCACTTCGTGTTTTCTTTTTCATTTAGTTTTATTTTCGTTTTTATAGTTTTCCGCTCATTGTTTTATAGTTGTACAACTAATTGTTTCATTAACATTTTCAATGAATAAGGAAACTAGCATTTTCTTATTGAAGCAGACCATAATATTGGTTAATATGTATATGTTCCAAGGATGGGCCATTTTACCCAGGGGTTGGGGTAAAACGGTCATTCACAATAGGTCCATTTATTTGCATATAGAACTTGTTTGTAAAATTTTCACGGCTTCCACCTATTTACATATGTAGAAGAAAGAATAAAGGATATTGTACTGCTAAATCATCGACTTTCCATTCATAGCAACGTTGCTATTTCAATTTAAACCTTAAAGTGTCCATTATGCCCCCACCTCCCCTATTCATCCAGCATAGATTAAGAATGGTAAGGTTTTTATGATATATGGCTGGTGGTTGAAATACTGTATAAGAAGCATAGGTGTAACTAAAGGATGTAGCGGATATGACTATCTATACACATCCTAATAAAGTGGTTTGATTCTGTTTTCTCTTCGGTTGTCACACATTCTAAAATTTTATTCTCTGTAATTACTTAATTTCATTAAAATAACCTTCATCTGATTTTCAATATACTTTAAGAACTTTTGTAAACACCTATAAAGGTAACCAAGAAAGTTCTATCGCTTTTTCACCCTCCACGTTCGAACATCAATATGTCAACTAAGACGTACCTGGAACATCAAAAATAGTCCCCATCAGCATCGACGACATTTTGCCGACTTTCTGGAAGGTCATAGATTCAATAGCGGTAGAACTTGATGGGCCGTGAAGCGAAGAAGGTATCAAGTGCATTTTTCACCTCTACTAGGAATTGGAACTAGCGTCCTCTAAAGTGATTATCCAAGGAATACAACAGGTGATAATCAAACAGTGTAATGTCCATGGAGTATGGCGGATGCAATAGTGTTTCCTAGAATGGTGTCCCGGGCCATCATACCCACGTGGGGCTTACTGTTGTCCTGTAACAGGAGGACCTCTTTGCGATTCAGAAGTGCTGGCTCCAGCGTTTTGAATTTTTCTTGAACACGGCTCAACCGCTGACAGTACACAGTTGCATTAGTGCTTTGGCCAGCTGGTAGCAGTTCCCGATGCACGATGCCGCGAGCAGTCTACCAAAAACACAGGGACTGGTGCAGTACTGATTTCGGCTGTTTTAGAACCAGTTCATGGGATGCTAACCAATGATGGAGCTTCGTACATTACCCTGTTCTCATCACATGTCAATACCCTGTCCAGATATGGACAAACACCGTGCTCGTGGGTTTTCTCGGGGTTCTCCCGTTTCCTCGCACTTTCTTCATTCCACACTTTCATTCATTTCTCGCCCCCGCCAAGTGAACTTTGTGGTGGACAAACACCGTGTGCGTTGGTTTTCTCGGGGTTCTCCCGTTTCCTCCCACTTTCTTCATTCCACTATTTCATTCATTACTCATCATCACCGTCTCCTTTAGCCTAACCGGCATAACCGTGGGACGTAAAACTCAAAGATTTCATTTCTTTTTTTTTCATTCATTTCTCATCGTCCTCGTCTCCTTTAGCCTAACCGGCATAACCGTGGGACGTAAAACTAAAGATTTCATTTCATTTCCTGCCCAGAAATGGCTTCTTCCTCATACGAGAGGGAAAAGAAACACAGGTGTCTGCTCGCGTTGCCATCTGATTCGGAGTCAAATCATGTGGGACCCACAGACCCAACTTGTAGTGCTTCCTCAGTTGATAGAGGTGCTGCCGAATGGTTTCTCCACTCACTCTGATCTGTAGTATCAGTTCCTCACATGTTTGTTACTGCCTGAAGATCTTCATTTTGTACATGTGTTGGTCTTCCCGTGTTTCGTCACCGCCCTTAAACTTGTTAAACCACCGCTGCACTGTCAGCGTAGTCACGAGACTTTCACCAAAGGCCTGGCATGTATTACGCCCCGCTGCAGCGACGTTTGATCCCAATTTGAACTCGTACAGCATTCACGCCCTTATGACGCTCTGTGGAGGTCCCATGTTCACTTTGTCCTTACGCAAGTTCACAGTGTAACTGAAATGCCACAACCAGGTAGTATGTTGGGTATACCCACACCAACAACTGACCTTCGCCTTATCTCCATTCGTATTCAACTGACGGTGTGAAGCCCAATTGAAAACACACCTCAACAAAAAGCGATAGAACTATCTTGGTTACCTTTATATATGAAAAGTTTTAGTTTAATGACCTCTGTGCACGTCTATATGAAAAGTTCTGCCTTGATAACCTTCGCGTGCACTCATTTGAAAAGGCCTGTTTTAATAACCTTTGTGTATACGCATATGAAAATTTCTGGCTTCGCCTATGATAAGAAGGAATTGTATCCTGAAAGATGCGACAGAATGTAATGCGGAAGACAAAAGTGGGAGAAAATCAGTTTAAGATTATAGTGTATCACAACTTTACAGTTTGCGAGACTAACCTTTCAGCTATAAGAGAATACGGACAATATACCTTATTATTATTATTATTATTATTATTATTATTATTATTATTATTATTATTATTATTGAGTTGATTTGAGTTTAACGTCCCTTCTCAGCAGCGAGGTTATATGAGACGAGGACCTACTGATTAACGTCGAATCTGAACCACATGAGCTTCCGCCAGGAATCGAACCCGGGCCTTTCACGCCAAAGGCGCGTACGCTAACCGCTTAGCCACGAATGAGCGTTTATTATTATTATTATTATTATTATTATTATTATTATTATTATTATTATTATTATTATTATTATTATTATTATTACTGAATCCAGATTATAAAGTACAAATTACTTTTAAAATTCCTTTCATAACATTGTTGTAACAGGATTTAGCTTCAGGCTATTGTAAATGAAAGCGAAAAGTGATGAATCACTCCCATACATATACAGATAGCATTCCATAAGTACTTCAAGGTCACTAATATTGTTTTGTCATATTGTTCGAGGAAAACATAAAAAGATGAATTACTTGCTTCAAGCGAAATCCCTCACAAGGTTATTACAAAGCGATAATTTCAACTTTGTGGACAGTTATTGCCTTAAGGAAATGATTTTTAAAGCTTTACTTAATTTTTAATGACCATGAGTTACGCAACTCATGAAGATGGTATGTTTTCTAGTAAATGCGTTTCCAATAGAAACATAGATCTAATAAAATATTGTAAAATCATTTCATATTACATCAAAATGTTCAAGCAATTGTTCTTAAATCAACAACAAGAATAGTAAAAGAAAAATATTGATTGGAATTTTTGTGTAAATACAGAGAAATGTAAGACATGGATTGTATTTGAATGTGGAATTATTATCACACATATGGTGGCTACTGTTAACATTTAAATGAATACTCTTACACCAGTTATCTGGATTTAAAATAAACTTGTGTTTTACATTGTGTAACTACGGCAGACTTCCAATGTGTAACAATTTGAATTCAATACCAAAACAGTAAGTAATAGATCCGTGATTGCGGCTGAAACAGGAAGTAATAGTTCCGTGATTACGAATTTAACACTGAAACAGGAAGTAATAGTTCCTTGATTGCGAATTCAATACTGAAACAGGAAGTAATAGATTCGTGATTACGAATTCAATACTGAAACATATAATAATAGACCTGTGGTTGCAAATTCAATACTGAAACAGGAAGTAATAGACCCGTGATTGCGAATTCAATACTGAAACAGGAAGTACTAGGTCTATGGTTGCGAATTCAATACTGAAACAGGAAGTAACAGATTCGTGATTGCGAATTCAATACTGAAACAGGAAGTAACAGGCCCGTGATTGCGAATTCAATACTGAAACAGGAAGTAATAGGCCCGTGATTGCGAATTCAGTACTGAAACAGGAAGTACTAGGTCCATGGTTGCGAATTCAATACTGAAACAGGAAGAAATAGATCCGTGATTGCGAATTCAATACTGAAACAGGAAGTAATAGATCTGTGATTCGGATTTCAATAGAGAGATAAGGTCAAAGGGACGCTGAATTTCATTTAAAATAGTTTCTTTGCTAGCTCTTATGTGTGTTACTAAATAAAAATCAATGTTGAAACCAGAGGTTCAACTAGCTTTCACTACTTCCGGTTTTAGTAGAAGAATACGAACTGATAAAAAAATCTATTCTTCCAATCCTGAATCTAAATAACGTTAGTTATTTTATATAGTTTTCGTTCTATGAGAGCCTTTATTGGAACCGGAAGTGGTAGTAGATTTCTACCTTTTCCGGTTGTAATAGAAGAATAAAGTAGAGATTGTATAAAATCTATACCGCTTCTTGTTATCTATTACCGTTTATTTTCATTATGACGATAAATTTTAAAATCGGAAGTCGTATATTTTCACCACTTCCGGTTTGAGTAGTGGTATAAAACTCGAGACGGAACTTATTCTTTAGCTGAATCTACATCAGAAAGCTATTTCTTGTTAACCCTAATCATTTATTGCTATCTGACGATCAATTTTGAATTTGTAAGTACTAGTAAATTTCTTTCACTTCCAATTTTAGTAGATCTCCTTCATATCTAAGCGGTTAGCGTACGCGCCTTTGGCATGAGAGACCCGGGTTCGATTCCCGGCGGGAGCTCATGTGTTTCGGATTCCACGTTAATCAGTAGGTCCCGTCTCATATAGCCTCGCTGCTGAAAGGACGTTAAATTCAAAATCAGCTCAACTCCAATTTTAGTAGAGAAAATAATGGGAATGGAAGCTACTCTTGAGATGCTCAATCGATTCCAGAAAACCGCTTCTCATTCTTTATTACCGTTATGGTTCTACGGTTGTCAAAGTTGATAAGCGGAACACCGGTTGATTTCCTTCTCTTCTGGTTTGAATAAAAGGGTTAATGGAGAAAATGGAACATATTTTTTGAACACCGAATCGGCTCCGAGAAACCGCTTGTCTCCATCTGTTACCGTTTTTTTTGCTCGATACCTGTCGTCAAACGGAAGGAAATAGCGACGCTAGAGGACTTCCCATATTTACTGATAGTAGAGTTTGGAAATGTTAAAAATCATTGAAAAATCATTTTACAGTGTTTTTTTTTTTTTTTTTTTTTTTTTTTTTAGGTGGATCACTAGGTGTTCTTGGTGCTATACTAAACGCTGCTTGAATACTGCGGCGTTGCCAGACAGTGTCAAGTTTTTACTAACGCCAGACAATAAAGGGGTTAATCATGGAATTTTGCTTGGATACTTAATGGATTAATTAGTTTTCGACTCTTTCCGCAGTCTCGCTTCTCAAAATGCAAACCTAGAATCAAGGAATTTTCTTATTGTGACTACTACAGTAAACATACAAATTTGGCAACAACGCATTATGGGGTTATGCGCAAGTTTCGTCTCAAAATCTATTTCCTTAAATCTAAATTAGTATTTAAATAAAATGTGAAACATAACACGAGAAAAGGTCAAACAATATATCTATTTCATAATAAGATCGTTAGTTTAAAATACTTTACACCAGTGTGCGAATTGAAAAATTTTCCCAGGGGGGGATGAATTTCACCCATATGCGCACCCAGTCCTCCCCCCCCATATATATATATATATATATACACTCTAACAAGTACAAAACAGTTGAGATGTGAGATCTTTCATAAATTTTCACTCAAGTAATATTTAGGTTAGCTACGCAAAGTAAGAATTGTTCCCTTTTTCTATCTTATCTTTATGTTCATTTAAAAATACTCCAGAGGGGGAAAAGTTATCCCTGCCAGGGATAAAATTTTTCTTCTCCAGGGTGGGAAAGATTTTGGTCAGGGGGGAAATCCCTGGCATCCCCCCCGCCAATTCGCACCCTGCTTTACACATACAAATTAACATTTCGTAAAACGGAGCACTTCTAGTAAGATCTAACAGTAAGTGCCATCTTGTGTGCTCATTGTAAAACGAATCAAATATTTTCTTTTATTTGTTACATTTCTCAATATCAGGAGACACAACCAAATGAATCAGTGACTTGTGCTGTAGCTGAAACATTACTCTATCATAAAGTACAATATTTATAATATATAACGTTTCATTGCGCAGCAGTTAAGGGAATAAGCTAAAATATGTTCTGACTTCCAGGTGGTGAAATGTTCCAAAACGAAATGGAATGAAGTCTTCCAGTTTAAGATCCTACAATTATGCCCGTTAAGCTAAGGAAGAGGATGATTAATACAAGTGAATGATGATGGAAAAATTAGTGGAATGACAATCTGGGAAGGAACGACAGTACCACGAAAAAAAAAACACAGACACAATGTTGCCCACTACAAGCTTCTTTGGGCAAGGATAATCAGGGACTCCGCGCACCAGAAGTAAGCGTTGAGCCACCGTGTTCCCCACCTTGAAAATGTTCCAGAAATATTCTTAAGTCAACAGTGAAAACTAAATGTGGAACCTATCAAGAAGTTCATGTGAATATAAAGGTATATAAGATGTGGGTTTACAGTTGAATGCAGAATTGATCTCACATACATTGTAGTTGTGGCTAACGCTAATATTTGGGTAAGTTTATATTCAAAATTCAAAGTAAAAGTGGTGTTATCAACTTCTTTAGAAGGTTTAAACAAGCACTGTGACCACACTTTGTTATTTTGTTTCTTGCAATTGAGGTAGTAACTATACTCATTAGATTTCAGCACTGCATCGTTTGTCGTCCGTAACACACAACTGATACTCAATTTGCCCAAACTTTATACCATTTTAGCAGCATCTTAAGAACTTTGAAAAAGAATTAATTAAGGGGTTTGGTCAACCAAAATTCCTTTGTATATGTGCTCTGTCCGTGTGTAGTCGGTTCGGAAGACAGAAATCTGAAGAAATACTTCATAAATTAGCATTAATTTTGGCCAGGATGTAAAGAACCAAAAGTTAGGAATTGTGTGTTCGTTGATAGAGTTGATATGCAAACCGGAAGTGGTAGAAATAAACCGTTTCCGGTTTTAACGTTAATCACTATAGCGACAAAATAGCAATAGAAAGCGAGAAGTGCCCCAATCGATTAAGTGTCTCAAGAATGCATTTCGTTTCCATCCTTAACTCACTTTTAAACTGGAAATTGTATGAATCTATTTCAATTTCCAGTTTTAATAACCTATTGATCTACATAGCTGGAAAACGATAAGAGGTAGTGAGAAACGCTAAGAATAAGCACCATCTTTTCCCTTAACCCTGTATTAAAACTGAAAATAGAAGAAGTGAACAATTTCCAGTACTAACGTTCATCCCTATAGATGGTAATCGATTGCGAGAAGCGACATTTTTCTGCAATCAATTAAGCATCTCAATAATATATTCCATCTTCACTCAAATCTCTCAACTAAATCCATTGACATTTTTACTACCACTTCAGGTTTCAATATTAATAACTAACTAACTCTATGGCCTACGGAACCCGGAAGCTCAACGCCGCGTTCACAAAAGCTCTCCACTGACTTCTATCCTTAGCTTACTGCATCCAGTTTCTACTTTGTATTCCAATCTCTGCGAGATCCATCTTAATATTGTCCACCCGTCTGCGCCTAGCAGAAATGGAGTGGGTCAGTGGGTCAAGTGGGTCAAGTTTTCTGAGTGGGTCAGTGGGTCGTGGGTCAACAGCATGTGACCCACCGTGACCCACTGTGACCCACCACCCACCATGACCCACTGTGACCCACTGCGACCCACCACCCACCATGACCCACTGTGACCCACCACCCACCATGACACACTGCGACCCACCGACTCAGTATGATCTACCGACCCTCTCTGCTCACTGCATTGTAGACAGTATCTTCTGAAGACTGGTAAATTTGTCTCCGTTTTACTTTCAAGACCTTCATTTCCCTTCCTTTTCCACTTGTTTCTGTCTACTTACCTGAGGTGAGTAAATCTAACCAAGTGAAAAAAGAACTTCAAGCACTTTTGGATATTGATATTTTTAATAGTAATAATAGCAATAGGACTTACACTACAACTTAGCTTTCGAGACCTGTGGGCTTTTAGAGCTAACTACTGGAAAAAATACATTTTTGAATCACTGTAATATATAAATTATTTATAAAAAATTGAATGTAATTATGTGTGCCTGATCATCACGGTCAAATTGCAAAGTCAAATGAAATTACTTTTGGTATATAGTTAGGCCTTAATCCAAATTGGGATGTTATATTGGTTTTATTATAATGCATAATATCCTAAGGAGGTAGTGAGGATCCGAATTTTTGCGAAAAAAAAAAATGAGTATCTCGCAAGCCGTTAAACTTACGGAGCTGAAATTCAGTGTATTAACTCTTTATTGAAAATAAACAGAATGTGTCCTAGCATTTTTAAAATTCTCCTTTATGTGGAGGGGGGGCACTTTCTATATATGGAAAATTGGTATGGAAAATTGGTTTGTAAAAATGATCAAAAACGATCGATGTAATTTCAGAAAAAAAATCAGAAACAAAAAATACAGTGCTTGGCTTCATATATTCATTGCTTTCTGCTATAATAATTGCTGAAGCTTATGTTTATTATATGGAGCGCTCACAGCACAGGCCAATCAACCCATAAAGTTGTGAGAAAAATAGGCATAAAATTTGTACTGTAAGCTTAATTACACGGAAATTTGAAGTTTGGATTGTACGCATAATTGTATGGAAAATTTTACACTTTTTTTCCCATTTACGTTGGTCTACTTACTTTGATTTGGAACTTTGAAATTTCATCCTTTTTTCCACTGAAAAGTCCACTGATAATTCAACAAGGAAATAATTATACTATGGTAATTTAATTGAAATTCATCGTAATTTGGCACATGGCAAACAGCAGTGTGGTAATTGAAGTTGAAGAAGGAGGGAAATTCCCATTCACCTCTGAATACTTTCCAGAAACCTCGTTCCCTTTCGCTTTTTAGACGAGGGAGGGAACTTGGTAATGGTATCAAACCTTCATGTGTAATTACAAAAATTAAATTTATAAACAAATAAGAAATCATCAGTTTATCAGGCTTTAATTGATAATTTATTCATAATATTCCCTATCAAAGGCGTGGTAGATGAAGTTTCTGTTCTACATGGGTCGACATTGCCAACTGACATGGTCGATATGGAAAAGATGTTGTATTGTGATAGAGAGACGATACTTCTTGCTGAGTATTTCCAAACTGACCGAGAAAAATCGTTATCAGACTTAAGTCTAACAAGTAGATTGTCGATGAGAAGTTGCAGAAATCGTGTAGAAGTATTATCAATTTCCACGACAGAGTGCGAACGGGGATTTCCCCTTATGAATTTACAGATGACTGATATTAGAAATAAATTAAGTGCTCAAACATTGTCTAACTTGTTGCTCATCAATGTTAATGGTCCACCGCTAGACAAGCTCAAAGTAGACGAGCTAGTTATTTCTTGGCTGAAGGATGGACATCATTCCATTGCGGATGATTTACCGCCAAAAAGTTACCAACAGGAAATAAATCCGATTTCAGATTTGTTTTAAGGTGGAAAATTACGAGTTACTAAAAAAGGAATACTTGTATTACTAATGCCTTATTTGTGTTATTCAACTTTGTACCTACTTTTTAGTAACTCTCTTCTTTGCTTTAGGTAAACTACTTTGAATAAATATTCATAATAATTGCAATTATGCATATTTGTAACTTAAATTTAACGTGGTGTTTTAGTGATTACACAAATTACAATTATAAGCATACTTTATGGAGATGCTCTCACATAGGGTACCCGAGCACCTTTATACCCTATGAACAACTGATTTTTCAAGTCTTTGTGAGAAAAATACTGTGAACTGAGAAACCATAACCTTTTCCATATTGTACAGGGGTATTTTCCTGCGAATAGAAGTTTCTTGTGGAATGCGTTCAGAAATTAACACTTGCAAGAATACTCTCTAAGTACAAGTATATTTTAGGCACACACTAATTTCCCCCCACCTCGAACTGTTTCAATTTCCTCACTGACAAACACTTTACCATTTTATATCATAAAGGTCAAATCCACCGTTATTGTAACAGAGTGGTGCTTGAGCGATTGACTAGAAATTCAAACTCCGATTAGTGACAATTTCACAGTCTTGTTTTATTACAAGTGTAAACCCTTTAGTCAGTTCAGAAGAGGCCATGTTCAGAGTTAATGACGATGGATTTTGGTGAGTCAGAGTAGGTCAAAGTGGATGAGAGTGGTTCATGGGGGTGGTGGGTCAGAGTGGATCACGGTGGGTGGTGGGTCAGAGTGGGTCCCGTGGGTGGTGGGTCAGAGTGGGTGGTGGGTCAGTGGGTCGTGGGTCAAGTTTTCATTGACCCACGCCAACTCTGGCGCCTTGGTCTTCCTAATGGTTGTTTTCTGATTGTATTTCCAGTTAAAAATTTGAAACTGCTTCTACTTTCTTCGATTCTGGTTACATGACCTGCCCGCTGAGCCTTCTAGACTTGATTGATGACCCTAATAACATTTGGTAAATGGTATAAACTATGCAGTTCCTCGTCATGAAGTTCCCACTATTCCTGATTCCCGTTTCTCTTGGGTCCTAATATTAGTCTCATGATTTATTGTTAAATACTTTCAGTCTGAGTTCTTCTTTTACAGTAACCAATCAATATTAATAGGAAACAAGTTCTTTCATGTGCTGTACACATGACACTCCTACTTAGTTTAATGCTAAATACAACACACAAAATTAGGCCTTCAAATGAATATAATCTTTCCATAAAATGGTGCATCTCCTCGCTCAAACTGTCTTATGCGTGTTTTTATCGATGACCGCTAGAGTGGTTGAGGCTGTCTGACTCCATGCTACTTCGATCACTAAACATTAACTATAGATCATAGTCTTCCAAATCTCACAAGGAACGGACATGAACGTGTCGTCCGGACATACGAATCAAACCTAGTCCATTCGATAAACATAACAAATATATGTTTCTGCACAAAAAGAAGGTGCCATGGACAACGGAGTAAGTCCCTGGGGCCCATTAACAATGTTAGTATAAAGGAAATCATAGACTCGCAGTAAAATAGCTATTGCATCAACACTGTTCATTGGAAAGTCATGGTTTACAGTTCATTCTCTTCAGCATGAAACAAGCTTTCCAGAGGTGCTATGTATTGTGGCCCAAAGCGTATTTGAACAGGGAAAATTGGGAGAATGTTTGGCCAATTTCCTCCAGAAATCCTTCCCATCAACTTTGGGCCCCTCTGGAGTAACCCCGGGTAAAAGCACAATCCAAATGTTTTTCGATAAATACTATAGGGGATAAGAAATGTGTTTACAAAGTTTTGTATTGCTAGACAGAATAGGTATAAGGGGAAATCGTGTATTGGTATACAACCTTTCCCCTCATATCTATTCCGCCTATCAATACAAAACTTGGTACACTCGTTTCCTAATCCTCATAGTATTTTTAGAGATACACTTGGATTGTGTGCTTTTACCTGGGGCCACTCCAGTGGGGATCAAAGCTGATGGGAAGGATTTCTGGAGGAAATTTTTCCGATATTCTTACAATTTTCCCTGTTTAAGTATGTTATGGCCCCCAATACATAGCACCTCTGCAAAGCTTGTTTTATGCTGAAGAGAATGAACGGTAAACCATGGATTTTCAATGAACAATGTTGATGCAGTAGCTATTTCCCTGCGAGTCTACGATTTTTTAAATATATACTAACAGGGTTAATGGGCCCCAGGGACTTATTCCGTTGTCCATGGCACCTAATTTTTTGTCCAGAAACATATCTTTGTTGTGTTTTTCAAATGGACTAGATTTGATTCGGATGTCCGGATGAGAGGTTCATGTCCGTTCTTTGTCAGTTTTCCGTAAGGACTTGAAGCAGAATAACTAAAATAAAATGAAATGAAATCTTTCAGTTTAATGTTCCACGATTATGTCTCTTAGGCTAAGAGAGACGGGTGATTAAGGGAAATGAATGATGAATGGAAGGATTAGTGGAATGAGAATGTGGGGGAAACGGGAGTACCCCGAGAAAACCCATGGATATGATATTGCCTACCACAAGTATACTTGTCCGGGAATCGAACCAAGGACCCCACACACCACTGGTAAGCGCTCAACCACTGAGCCACCGTGCCCCCTTAACCCCCAATACGGAATAACTCAAGCTAATGCACATGGCCAGTGGCGTTTTTAGGGGGGGCTTTCGGGCTTAAGTCCCCCGAAATCTTACTTACTATAGTAAAGTATATGAAATATCTTGCAGAATTTTCACATTTTCAGGCAAAGCCCCCTCCCCCTGAAAGTTAGTAAAGCCCACCCCGAAACAAAATCGTAAATACGCCACTGCACATGGCTGTGGGTAAATTCTCGCTGAGTTGCCTCTGATACAAACCTGACGTCCGTAAGAGTAAAGATCCAAGTAATTTTACTTTTTGCATGAAATACAGAGCTTTCTTCAGATGAATCAATGTCCTTGGAAGTTATACCTTAATATTTTCAAATTTGTTACTTTTATATGCTTTATAATTTAATAAAATTTTGAATAAGGTTTAAAATACTCAGTTTTAGACTTCTAAATAATGATATGCATAAGCAGTGGCGTATTTAGGGGTAGCTATCGGGCTCCCCTCCCCGAAATAAATGTGATATATGCACAACTTCATTAATACTTATCTGTACTCAAAAGGAAAAAATATAAATGCTTATTCCCGTGCTGTGCATAGCCCCCTCCCCGAAACAAATTCCTAAATACGCCAGTGTGCATAAGTGTCGCAAGACTTATAGAACGGCTTTGTCCGCCAGTCCGTTCGTGCAGCTGCCGACAAATATCAGAGCAAAAGCGAAAAGAGATATCGAGATACGGTGTTTTTGTAATCTATTCAGCGCCCAAGAAAGGTTCCGTCTCGTTCATTAACTCTCTACTCAAAGCAGAAATAATTCAAAATAGTCATTTCCGGTTTCAACATTTATCGTCATAGAACTAAAACGGTACAGATAACGAGAACCGTTTTTTTGCGAGCGATTCAGCGTATCAAGGCAACGTACCATGAAAACTACCAAAATCGAAAATGGTTCAAATTTAATATTACTTCCGGTTTCAATGTTAATTTTCATAAATAGCAAGAATGGTAAGAGATATCCGGATGCGGTTTTCTACAATCAATTCACTGTCCCAAGAATAGGTTATATCCTCTTTATTAACTCTTTATTAAACCTATATTCAAACAAAAAATTATTGAAATTAGCAATATCCGGTTTCAACATTTATCGCCGTAGAACAAAAATGGTAATAGATAACGACAAACGTTTTTCTGAAATCGATTCAGTGTCTGAAAAGAGCATATCATCACAACTCGCAACATTACCAGACCCGGAAGTGGTTGAAATTTACCTCCATTTCCGGTTTCAATGCTGATTTCCGTAAAGCTAAAACAGTAAGAGATATGGAAATGCAATTTTTGCAATCGATTTAGCTTCCCAAGTGTAGGTTTTATAACACTCTACCAAACCCAGAATTGGGTGAAAGTTACTACTACTTCCGGTTTGAATACTGATTTACGTGGAGCAAAAACGAAAAGATATATCGGGATGTAGTTTTCTGTAATTGATCTAACTTCCCAAGAGTAGGTTCTATTTTCCCCATTAACCCTCTATTGAAACCAGAAGTGGTTCAAATTAACCGGGTTTCAACATTTATCGCCATAGAACAAAAAAGGTAATAGATAGCGACAAGTACTTTTCTGTAATCGAGTCAGAGTCTCAAGACTACATATCATCACAACCCAGAACATCCTATCAAAACTAGAAATAGTTCAAATTTACTACTACTTTCAATTTCAATCCTGATTTACGTGACAGACTTAATATGTCCCTATCTGTGTATTCATAGTGTCTGATGAAGTCAAACTGGATAGTTGGAGAAAATGTTACACGTTATATTTTTGTACAATAAACGTATTGGGCGGTATTCAGAGAGAATTCGTTAATAGAAGGTTAGTCTCAGACTAGTTAGTAAGCATACTAACTCTTTATTAAGGAAGGTGCACTTTTTGGTATTCAGAGTCTAATTTTAGTACAACTAAAATGATGATTTGGGTATGATTAACTTATAGAACCCCAATGCATCCGTGAGTAAAATAAATGTGGCAACTACGGAAAAGTAGATGAGCGCATGCGTAGTCTGTAAAAATAAAAATACATGAATTACGAAATACGAAATGTTGTGTCTCACGCTAAATCGTGGGTAAAAGATTAGACTCTGCTCTAGATTAATTAGTCACATGTGATTAACTTTGTCAAATACTACGTCCTAATCAGAGACTCTGAATACAATTTTGATAACCATCCGTTAGTCAACCCCGTAGTAAGGTGTTAATCAGACGTCAAAACGACTCTGCTATAAGGCCCATTGTTTTGTTTAGCATGTAGTTTTATTTAAATTTGAGTCTATAAAAATCAAAGTTTGGGCAATGGAAACATTACAGGTGTACTTTATAATAAATACTGAATTGTACTGATCGAAAAGGGTCAGTGTGGCAAACAGTTATTAAATTAAGATGTCAAAAGTAGCACCAACTGTATCAATTTAAAAATAAGCTCTACTCTATTGAAAAATATATCTTTTAGTTTTACGTCATATGATATCCACTTTAACCTAAACGAGACTGATTATTTATAAAACGGATAAATGATTGAGAATATGATGGAATGTGAATGTAGAAGGAAATGGGAGAACCCCAGGGAGAACCTACAGACACAATGTTGTCCACCGTATACTCACACGGCCTGGGATTCAACACCAGAGGTGAATGCCCTATTACTGAACCACCATGCTCCCTATGTAAGACTTACTTATGTAAATACCGGAAGTAATTTATGTTTAATTTGATTACTGCATGCTTAGTACGTACTATTTTTACCTGTTCTGTAATCAACACTTGTTCCCGTACAGATCACTTGAAATACACTAGACTTCCCATTGCTTCAATACACAGACACACACCCTATGGTGCAAGTATTCTTGAAGAACACTACCTTAACACACATAGCACAAGAAAAACATCTTCTTACTCGGAACTGCTGAAACAAATCGAGGTAATGTCTGTGCTAAAAGACAGTTTAATTGTTCAAAGAACGATGCGGGTATTTGGGTAAGCAAGAAAAATCTTATCTAACTTTTGATTACATTTCCGTCCACTTGGTTGGCAATCGCTCAACCTGACGTCACTTGCACGTCCTCCAAATCTCTACATTGTGTGTACGAGTGATTAATAACATGCTGAGTGTTGGAAGGTTTATTTCCGATGAATTGCAGTTTTCTTCTTCATCTACAGTGGCATTTTTATTGTATCCATTGCTTACCGAACGTTGGATTAAGCTGTATAAGTAAGTTTGATTGTACAGTTTGCGCAAAACACATCCTAAACTTAGCATAAACCACAGATATCGGTATTCTTCGTACCTACAGTATAACAGACCCGTAGCGACGGGGTGGCGAGGAGCTCGGCCCCCTAGCGAAATGCATTCAATTCCCTGAAGCTTTGAGTTGTTTGTTCAGACGAATGTGTTGAAAAATAAACATTCAAGATTTTAATCTGAGCTCAAGTAAATCCCCCGGCAAAAATTAAAAAGAGCTCAGTCCATGTTCTGCCTACAAACCTTATAAGACTATACGGTTAGCACAAGGCGAAGATATCCGGGTTCAGTTTCCTGTGGGCTCTCATGTTGAAATGAAATGAAATGTTTGAGTTTTACGTCCCACGTTTATGCCGGTAAGGATAATGGAGACGGTGATGATGAGTGATGAATGAAATGGTGGAATGAAGAAAGTGGGAGGAAACGGGAGAACCCCGAGGAAACCCACGCACACGGTGTTTGTCCACCACAATGTTCACTTGGCGGGAGCAGGGTTTTAACCCAGGACCCCATGCACCAGAGGTGAACGCTCTACCACTGGCCACCGCGGCCCCTGGCTCTCATGTTGTCTGGTTTCTGTGTTAAATTGTAGTATGGTATAATCAGGAATGCTTCCCAACTGTAAAATTCGATTTGCATAATCTGGAAACAGATTTAGAGAGGCAGTCCCTCCGAGAATGTAACATAGGAAGAGGTGTACACAGCAAGTTTTACTTGTGGAGGCACGGCTTTACCAGGGGAGTTCAACTTCTACATCTAAAGGCGAACCGAAACTTTTGTTTCTGGGTGTCAAAGCATTAATAACTCGCCATGTATAGACTACATACATTCATATTATTATTATTATTATTATTATTATTATTATTATTATTATTATTATTATTATTATTATTATTATTATTATTATAGCAGTTGAAGCATGGATTTTGAGACTACACATTTTTTAAAAAAAAATCTTTCAGCTTAACGTCCCACGTTTATTTACTTTAGGCTAAGGGAGACGGGTGATTAAGGCAAGTGAACGATGATGGGAGAATTGGTGGAATGAGAATGCGGGAGAATACTGGAGTATCCCTACAAAACCCATGGACACGATGTTGTTCACTACAAACTAGCTTGGACAGGATCGAGCCAGGGACCTCACTCACCAGAGGTAAACGTTCTACTACTGAGCCACCGTGCCCTCTTCTGCACAAAATTAAAATTAGAATGGGTAGAAGACGTATATTAAATAGCCATTTTGCATTGGGCTCGCTCGGGCTTGAGCTCTCTGATCTCAAGTATGCTCGCGCTCACTTCTCTTGAGTGGAGTTCCTTTGTGGCTAAGTGCTTAGCGTACACGCCTTTGGCGTAGGAGACTAGGGCTGGATTCCCGGCGCGAGCTCATGTGTTTCGGATTCCACGTTAATCAGTAGGTCCACGTCTCATATAGCCTCGCTGCTGAATGGAACGTTAAACTCAAAATCAACGCAACTTCTCTTAAGTGGGCTTGTGCTCACTCGGCCTTGGTATCACTTCTTTCAACTCACTCGGGATCGGGCTTATTTCTTTCAATTGAGTTCGTGTTCACTCGGGCTCGTATTCACTCGCACTCGGGTACACTTTCCTTAATTAGGCTGTCGCTCACTTATTTCATTTGGGCTCGGGCTCTCACTCATTAGACTTTTTGGGGCTCGGATTCGCGCTCACTAACCTTACTATAAGTCGCGTTCACTCGGGGTCAAGTTCACTCACCTCAGCTGGACTTGCTCTCAATTATTGGACACGCGAGGGTTAGGTTCACGAGCTTATACATCTCTTCCACACGAGTGCAAGTTCCATCGAAGACAATGATCATACGATATGCCAATGCAAATTAGCTTCGTCAACTCTAAGACCATAATCCCATAAGTGTACCAGGGTGCGAAATCATTACGTACAGTTGAAGAAAGGTGAAATGAGGAATGTGTTAAAAAGAACTCTTAATAATGGACTGCTTCGACATGCAGAGTTCACATGCTTGAAAATTCACTATTCCTAAACTACATGGAATTAGGGACACAAATTTACCCGTTAATTGCACAGAAAATACATGGTAATTACATACACGTGTATGAGTTAATGCAATTAATTTTCAACCTCCTGGCAATAGTATACTATCACTTTATTCACAAACTTTTAGGAACTTATTGGTAGAGGAATTTTATTCTAAAAATATTAAGGAGGAGAAATCCTCCCATCTTCCCTAAGGTTTCTCAGTCTGAGAAGGACAGCAAAACAAAATTTAAAGAGTATATCTTATGAGACGAATGGCTGAGATAGGTTATTAAATTTGGAAACTAAACTCTATGTAAAGAATTCAGGTTCTTTGTTTTCTATTTAAACCATAGGGCTAGGTACTCCCAGCAATTTTGAACCTGTAAACACGTACAGAAAGCATGCTCGTCCGGCTTAGTCTATAATATAACACAGCCGCTTAAGGGCTCTTTGAGCTAAAAAGTAATGTTGTTGAAGTGATTGAATTCCTCAATTGGAATTGCGCTTAGTTGGGTTCGCACTCCTCCTGGGCTTACTTAGGCTCGCGCTCATCTTGGGCTCACTTGGGCTCGTGTTCACCATGGGCTCACTTCGTCTTGCGCTCATTCACACCAGGTTAATGTCGGGATGGTACCTAAATTATAGATCCCAGGCCGCTTCCTTCCTTCCTTCCCTTTCTTCGGATAGTGTGCTCGTCGAGAGACGTCATCCCTCATATGTGACTGGCTAAATGGTCATAGATACCGAAAGTCCAGAAATCTAAATCCTAAATCCTTCACCGAAAGATACGTTTGTGGAATGTATGAGATGAGGTTCATTGAACACCAAAATGCAGTAAGTACATTTGGACTGCTTAGATACCAAGTAGTGTAACTCCATAATACTTTGAAGTTCAAAATCTCGTGAAAAGACCATATTTCTTTTATGCTTGCAACCAAAAGCATAATTGTGAAGTTTACTTTCTAATGCTGATGACGAATAATATTCTCTTCGTGCGAAAATTCTCTCCTGGAAAATTTCAATTTTGTAGTTACAACGTTATTGAACTGTTCTATGCTATAGTTACAAGTCTTCATAACCTGCTTTTACACAAGCAAAACTATCTTAATAAGTGCTTCTACCCTTCTAAGCTGCTATCTAGAAAGGAAATTTCTAATGTTCATTGTAAATAACTATTTCGTCATGCGAAAGTTCTCTCTTGGAAAATTTCAATTTTGGAGTCACGCCACTTACCATCCAAGCGGTCCATTTATTAAACTGTTCCTTGCTATAGTTACAAGTCTTCGTAAACAGTTTTACATAAGAAGAGCTATCTTAATAAGTACTTCTACCCTTCTAAGCTGGTATGTAGAAAGGAAATTTACTAGTAGCATTCATGGTTTGCGAGTATATTTTAGCCTCACTTTCAAACTACCTCCAAAATCCACAAAATAATCTGCCATTTTCCCTGAGATGTGCTGACTATGTTAGCAAGAAACTTAAACAATTATGGTAATTGGACACAAGTGAATACGGTGAGTATATACATGTATATTCGTAAGAAAGCAAAATTCGTTATACGTGGTAGTTTAACGGTGTGACTAATATTCCTCGTCAAACAGTAGCTAACACAAATAGAAACAACCAACCCCTCAACTCTTCTGAATAATTCTTTTGTAGAGCAACATTCATTCCCTCCTTGGATGCACTCATTTCAAAGCTAGTTCATCGGTTTTACAAAAACAGATATATATATATTTTCTCGGTAATTTAAGTTCTGCTCTCCAAAATTGTCAATCCAAAGTTACAAAACATTGTGACTTTTAGAATTAGTTATGAAGGTTGAATATTTATTGTGGTACCAAAAGGACAAAATGTAACTGAAAAACTGAAGAAAACTATGACTTACACCATCTTCTGCGTGTTTTAATTTCGTTACGTACCTCAATTACAGAGGTTGAAAGACCCTTCTCCTTCAATAAAATCACGTCTATCTAGAAAACTGAAGCTTATGTCTATTCACTGCCCTGTAACGTTTACTACTAAAGATGTTCTGGATGTGACGGCAAAGGTGGACATACGAGTAGAAAGCTGCTATAGTAGGTTGAATCCCAACACCGTAACTGCTAATTCAATATCAAATTCAATTGTATTGTTGGTGGACTAGATGTAATCTTAATGAATGAAGCTGAAAACGGTTGTTGTAAAGTCATTTTTATTATAATATTCTGAAATTCTGATAGAGCAAATTATAGTTCGGAATTGTTTACCAACTTCTGGTTTTTATTACAAAAAAACACTATAAATAATGTATTATAAAAGTATTACTATAATGAAATTTCTCTAATAGTGGGTAAAAGAGGGTACCCTAGGGGCGAGAAGCCTAGGGCAGAGCCTCCACAGAGCTCCGAAGCAAGCTAGGTGACTAAAGTTAGGATACCCAACAAAGCTCCCAATAAGTTAAGACAGTAGATGGGAAGCCTAGAGTTCCGAAGCGAACTAGAGATTTTGGGATATGTATCTCCTAGAGCTCCAGAGCAAGTTAGAGGAGGGATGAGCAGTCGCAGACTCGTGTCTTTCCTCGAAATATTTTCGGTTATATATGTGCTCCAGGTAAGGCATTGGCGCTGTAGTTCCCTTGTCGTCATGTGGCCAGTGGTGTCACTGTTGTCTCTGTGGCCTGCACCCATAGTAATCCATAGTAAGAAGCACATGATTGATGTTTGTAAATTGAAGCAAATGTTTGGTGTTTGTAAACACAACCTTGCAGAATATTACAACATTTAAAGTTCTTCATATTGAAACGATTCGGAAGTCTAATATGAACTACAGATCTTACAATGTTCAATACGTGTGTTTTATTAAGGTTGGTTTAAAGGGACAAGTTTTGCCGATAGATGGCACTACAGTCTTCGTATCTTTCGCATGTATTTTTTACCTTTCACGAAAATTTACAATTTCTCTTACAAATTTCAACCTAGAGACTTCAAATTTTTAGAGAAGAAACTTCATAACCTATTAAAGGGAACAATCCGTGCCGATTTTTTATTTAGAATTTTCTTCATTGTTGAAATGGCTTGATTGTTGAAATGTATATCCAAACCTTTAACAATGGAACTGTTTCAACTGTGAAGAAAATTCTAAATAAAAAATCAGCACAGATTGTTCCCTTTAATAGGTTTTGAAGTTCCTTCTCTAAAAATTTGAAGTCTCTAGGTTGAAATTTGTAAGAGAAATTGTAAATTTTCGTGAAAGATAAAAAATAAATGGGAGAGATACGAAGACTGTAGCGACATCTATCGGCAGAACTTGTCCCTTTACACTAACCTTAATATGTAATGATCTGTTATTATTCAAATCTTCTATGTTCTGGCCTTAAAAACAATACTAGTAATAAATTCAAGCATGTAATATACATGTTTTAAAAGAAGGCTGATAGTTAAGGAATTGTTATTTAAAGCAAACGCTACAGATTTCTTAAAAGTGTATGATCTACTGTATTATTATTCATTATCCAATAAATTTCAGAATACTACATACCAATCTTATTATTTTCAATTGGTTGGTTGAACTAGAGTTTTAGCGCCCCTTTCAGCACGGAGGTTATATGAGATCTAAATGTACAGCTTAACATGAAATACGAACCAAAATGAGCTTCCGCCAATAATCGAACCCAGATCTTCCGCGCCAAAGGCGCGTTCCCTAAATATAGGACATTATTTTGGTTCGTCTTGTGAAGTAACAAAAATGCTACCTATAAAAAGTTAAATAGGAATCTTTACTTTTCGAACTTCACGCTCAGATGAAATTTCTGGCAACAAGTCAGTGGCGGATCTAGAAGGTAGAAACAGGGGCAGACAGACCCCAGACTATGATAGTTACATTTGAGCTTACAATTTTTCATGTGTCCTGCAAAAGTTTCCGTTAGCTCTCTCCGGATGGATATTAGGCTAGGTTCGATGTTGACATTGTAGACCTCAAGTATCATTTTACACATTGCATAAGAGAAAAACTGAAACTGAAACTAAATCTAATGTTTGAAAAATTTTCCAACAAAGAATAAAGGCTTACTATTGTTACCTTATACTTTAGTATAATGTAACATGGTCCGAGAATTTGGAACATCCTGTATATATTCGCAAAAATTTTCGTTTAGTAGAAATTTCAAAAATATATGCCTCAACTTATTGCAGAATTATAGGAGTAGATCGCAAAATTTTCATAAATTTTGCCCAAAACAATAATATTCATTTATATTCCATAAAATATATGTGTAGTATTATCATTTCAGAATTTAGCTTATTTAATCGAAAATATTGCATTATTTTAGAAAATAACAGTATATTTGGTAGTTTTAGTGAGTTTTTAGTTTATTTCCAATGATATCTTGGAGTAAGGAATCTTCTTAAGAAAATCAAAATTTTTATTTCGTAAATTCTTCAAAATTTTAGTTCAGTAAAGTCAACCATAATGTCTCCTTGATACATCTCTTTGTTTCAGTAAGGATTATCTGTCATTGGATCATCCGCAATCACAGCTGCGTTTGAGGTTGTGCGGTTCTTTTGATGTTCAGTAGAAAAACTAGCGTCTTAGTTACGTCATCAAATATATCCAATTAGGGATCTTCTTCCTATTAATATAAAACGTGAGAAAGTAGAAAATTTGAAGAGTTACAACAAGTATAAAAATGATTTTGGACTTTCACATCTTTAAAATAGTGAAGTAGTGCAGTGAGAAGGTTGATCTGCTTAATGGACATTGGATTTCTTCAGTAAGAGGAAGACTTTTCACGTCAGAACGAAAGTAGCTGGGGTTAGTTATTTTCCCTGCGTTTAGAAATGCATGGTCGTGTAGCTGTCATGAATACAATTTTTAAACACCTTATTAACCTTTCGTTTAAGAAAGGTGGTGCAAAATCTCAAGTCTAGAAGACCTCAGGAATAATCGGAACTACCGAGGTATTCAATTTGGATTATTTTTGGAAGAAGACTGACCAAGTAAGTGTGGTAGTGTTAACAACCTGACAAGGATAGAAATTGTTGTTTGGTAGCTAAACTTTAGAAAATTCTGTTTGATTCAAACCTTCAAAATTGTGGTGTTTTGACAGTGGAAAATGGTGTCTTCTATGGAAGATTTTAAAGTAATCATGTTGCACTAAGCTCAGCAGTTTCCCTCGAAATTATCTATATACACATTCATAATGTGAGTGTCAAAACACACTCAATGGGGGGTAAGAATTGTCATAGCGTCAGCAGCGATTGTCATAAGAATAACAAATGTATGTATAAATCTGTACATATATTTACCCAAAAGTTAAAGAAATTTTAGAGTTTATAACTGGTAGACATTATTTTTTTTAAAACCTCGAAAGTACTGCTCGATATGTAATTCAAACTTTCTTTTTTTGCTTATATGCAAGAAGCGCAAACACTTTATTTTGAAATCTTCCCAGCTCAAGTAGACAATATGGGTGCATTTTCTTTAATACCGTTAATGCGAGATTTTCATCAGTAGTTTGAACTTCGATCTCTATATTCTGATACCCAGTCTAAGTCTATAGTATTTATTGAATAGTTTAGGAAATTTTAAATTAGAAACATTAATAACAACCAAATAAATTAATCTGATAACTAAACGTCCTTGGGAAATACGGTAACTAGAAACGATGTTATGCTGTTATAAAGTGAAAATGTCAATGTATATGTGATTGTCTTTAGGTTAAGTTAGTTTAGTTAAGTAGGTTAGGTAGGTTAAGATAGGTTAGATATAAAATGTCTCTTTTTTTCTCGAGTACGTTTCTGATGTTATGAAAGAAATGTCAGTACGAGATGTAACACGGTAAGTTGGGAAGACCGTGTTATGAAAATGAGGTAGCTAAGGAATGCGTAAAATCCTCTAACCAGTCATCACCATATAGAACTGACATCAGCACAGAATAAGAAAAAGGGAGAATGCACAGAACTAGCTTATCATAAAATAAGAAAGAAAATAGATTCAAATTGAAGTTTTATTGAAGTGTTGTAGACTCGGTCTATTTTTATTTTCAATTATTTATTCTTTTCTTTTATCATTGTCAACTTATACTACTAATGTAGGCAAGACCGTGGATTAAGTAAAATTCTTTCTTAAATTTCGAAAAATGTAAACAACTTAGATTGAATGAGACTGTTCAAACCGAAGAAATTTTAGTATTAATTTGTGAAGTTGGTTTCTGATGAGTGTACTAATTTATGATATAATAGATTCTTCTTATAAACATTTTTCTGCAAACTTCATGTTATAAAATTTTAACTGATTATAGAAATAAAGCGTATGAGCCGTGGATAGAATACTTGATTTTTTCTTTCAAACAAGGAGAGCATTTTATTTAATTTAAGTGGTTGAGAATAGAGTAATGCGCAATGTGTATGAAATACTGATAAGGTTCAGAGCAGTACATGAACAATACGTTCTCTAGGAAAATTTGAAAGGTATAGCTGTGAAGAAAACAAAAGGGAATTTTCTTAGTGCGACCGGAAACGGAAATAACCGAATTCTGAAGAAAATTCATTCTTTCAATTTTTTTTTCAAAAATTTCAGTTTGGAATATTTTTTTTCCGTTGCGCTAAATTCAGTTTGAAAGTGTATTGAAAGTATTTTATTTTCTTTGGTAGGGCCATTATAGACCTAATTTTAAGATTTCCATAGTCCTTATTTCCAATTTGTTGTGGTTCGTGGTTCGCAATTTGTTGTGGTTCGTGGACCAGTTTGTGGTTCGCAACCTTTTCCTCAAAGGGATGCGAATGGCGAACTGCAGACCTGGATGCCGGGCTGCGAGTTGAGATGGAAGAGGATCTGAAATCATATTCTTTGGGGCAAATTTGAGTTCCATTTTCCGGAGACAACTGGCTTGGTGAATAGAGCAGTGATTGTTGGAGGCACGCCTGCACGGGCCCAGTAGGTTCGCGGCCACCAGTCAGTGATACATTTGCACAGTAAAGGATTCTAAGGAAAGTGAACATCATACAGAAAACACAGAAAACAAATCACACACATTACACAAAAACACACATTTAATAATCATATAATTTTCACATTATTTTATTTATTTATTTTTTGTAAAACTATAATCTTTCAAACATGTATAAATAATAGTTTAAATTATCTTTTGTCACTCAAAACACTGGGGAGGCTAGGCCCCCTAGCCCAGGGCTAGATCCACGACTGTTAAAAGTACATAAGCATTTTAATTAAACTCAAAACATAGTACACCATGTGGAATTTTATTTGGAAGCTTAAATTACAAATGTAAAGATTTTCCGAATTTTCAAGTAATGTTTTACTTAGAGTGGATACAAGGTAACCTTAAGTTGGGGACTTTATTGGAAAACAATTGCTTATATTACACTCAATGTAGCAGAGAGAGAGAGAGATTTTTACCCAAACCAAGTTCTTCAATGTCAAAAGCAACAAATCCAATCGTTTGTACATGCTGATAATGTTTCCAGAAGGAAGCTACGTGTAGAGGATTGTCAAGAGCACATCCTTCCTGAATAGACAAACTCTTTAGTTTATTAGAAATGCGTCGCTGGCACAGAGTTAATAAGAAGTTTTCAGCAAAATAGATACAACCAAACCCTGCATTTTCCAGTTCGATGGCGCTTTCAAAAAATAGTATTGCCACGTCGTAATCCATGCTGGAAAAATAAGCATTTCTTAAATTTGAAGTTGGTATTGGTTTCTTTTCATCACACCAAGTTATACTACAAACTCTCAAAACCAAGTCATTTAAATTCGAGCACGATTTTAGAACGACAGGAAGGTCGATTTCAGTCGTGGTACCTAGACATTCAAAATCTAGATGTGATAAATTTTTGAAATATATATTCAGGCTATTCTGGATATCTGAACATATTTCAGTTCCTTCTTGCGCTGTAAGCAATATACTGGAATCAAGATATAATCTAGCAAGACAGTTATTCGGAGATAACAACATTTTCATCATTTGAAGACGACGGTAATTTAAGAGTTTAATACTAACATTAGTAATTCCGACTTTTGGCAGTCTTAATTCTGGGTTGTTTGATGTTAATTCGTCCAAAGAGTCTAAGATTTTTTCCCATTTCATATTTGCGTCTGTTAATCCTTCAACATTATGGAACAAAATAAGTATCCCGTTAACACCTATTTCTGTATCCTTCAAAGATATTGTTTGTAATGAGTGACAAAGTTTGGTTCTGAATGTCTTGTAACGACATATGTGTTCAATATTTTTGGAGAAGCTGCAGGGTTCAACGGAACGCCTTGTCACTATCTTGTCCGAACGAAATGAACTGTTCCATGCCTCTAATTCTTCACTATCATCGTCATATGTTCTGTTTCCTGTTTGACACCTCCAAACTGTTGTAAGAAAGTCAATGCCTCTATCTCTACAATTTGATTCTGAAATGTCCAAACTTTGCAGCAAGTGACAGTTGATTCCTATAGCATGTAGAATATCATCAGTACAGTGAGGACCTAGATTTAGTTTTACTATCCAATTCTTGTTGGTTTCAATTAGATATGATACTTTGCTAGCAATTTCCTTTCGAATCAAACTATCTGATATTTTACAATAGGGTAAACTAAAAATCTCATATTTCCCAGGCATGAACACACACGGCAAAAATTCGTTGAAATATTTTTCAGGCACTCTCATGTGTAAGTTAAATTTCAAGCTCGGAGAAAATAAAATATGCATGAAGAAGATCAAATCTGTACATTCTTTTTTACTTAGTGCAAAGAATTTACTAAGAAATGAACTGGGGTACATTAAGTTTTCAAGGAGCTCGGAACGAATTGTAACTGGCAGTTGTTGATAGTAGTCTCTTAGTTCTTTGAGTTGTTTATCATCATATTGATCAGCACAGTTGGTCAAGGCATCATCCACTTGAGATAATAAAATTTCGTATAACGTATACGGTTTATTAAAGTCTTCAGAAGACATCACTATTAATTACATGTGCTATAATAATCTTCAAATATTTTTAATGAGCAATTTCCATAGCGAACATTACTGCAACAATCGAATTAATTAATTGATTAAATTCTGTGAATATATTATTAAAAAAAAAAACATTCTTGTGCACATCACACATGGATCACTCAAGGCAGATCAAGTAGTATTGAAATACTGCTATGACTTGACTTGCTTGCATGTATTTTTGTTTTATTTTATTGTTGTTACTTTAGTGTGAAGTAAACGACTTAATATAGCTTGTTGCACCCCTGCAAAATATTTAGGGGTACAAAATGTGCCAAAAGCATCCCTGTCAGAAATTAGTAAGGAAGTTGAGGTACATATCTGTTATAAATGGATAGGTTACATAGCCCTATACTGTATCCACTGGGTAAGACACACCTCTATTAGATAACACTAGTTAACAAATTTAAACTTTTTGTTTGTTACATGAGAAAAATCACCTGATCTTAAAGGAACTTTTTGCGCTGAATTCGAATATGCACTCGTTTTCTCTCCATCACGTACAGTTTTCCCGTAACAGAGGGATTTTCGGGAAATTCCCTCAAAAATTTCCCTTTTCAGATATTTTATTCCCCTAGCTCCTGTCCCCTTACATATAGTAACATAGAAATTATACCTAAGTATACCTTGATTTATATTTAATAAACCCTAAAAGTTTCGTAAAAATCGCTTTGTTCTTTCTAGAGAAATAAATATATTTGTATGTATACTGTGTGCACTGTTTATTGCACCTGATAGTAATGCTTTCAGATCTCCTGAGTTGGGGTAAAAACGATTTGCTTTATTACTACAAACACAGACATAAAAATGAATATTTACAATAGGCAACAACACACTTGTATTGCTCTCTGTAAATACTTCCAACGTATATTTTTTTAAACCTACAGTATATGTATATCTTGATACATATATATACAATTCTCCAAGTTTTTTCGTTTTGTTCATGAAATGGTTATCAATATTTGTTATCAAATGTAACAGAATGCAAAAGAAAGAAAGAATGGAATACAGACTCATTGTTGACAACAATGAACTAATGCAGTCTGAATTTTCCACTACGGTATCGTTTCCCCCCTCCCCCCGCGCATTTCTTTCTTTCTTGTGTTCTTGACACCTGGTGAGGGAGTTTTGTACATTTTTATATTGACGTGTGGTTTAACACTACTTCATTTTCAAAGTTGTCTTTGCTGCTAAGAGTGCTTTCATGTTTGATCTTAACGGCATTATACCCAACTAAGACCAGAAGTTTAGTTTGTGATCAGTACAATGGCGTCAAGAGGACGGCGTTCGTGTGTTAACTCACCAAATAGTTTTTGTTATGTGTGTGGCCAGTTTGTAGTTAAAGGACAGTGTAGATCTATTACGCCATCGGTGAAACTAGCATATTATATATATTTCGGATGTCGTGTGGGAGATCAGGACAAAACTTGGGCACCCAACATAATTTGTGCGTCGTGCTACGTCACTTTACTTGCATAGGCCAATGGGAAACGGAGGTTCATGAAATTTGCTGTACCAATGGTGTGGAGAGAACCCACCAACCATCTGGATGATTGTTATTTTTGTCTCACAGTAGTTAAGGGACATTCTAAAAAAAGCAAATACACAATAAGTTATCCCAACGTTAAATCCCAATTAGACCTATTCCGCACGGGGATGAACTTCCACTTCCCGAGCCCCCTACCAACTGGGAAGAGATATGGCCAAAAGACTCTGATGATCATCATGACCTTGATGAACCATCGACATCAACATGTACATCCAAGGATCCAACGTTCATCCCTGACTGTGTTCGCGAGCCACATTTCATCCGGCAATGTGAACTTAATGACCTAGTCCGTGATTTGCACCTGACAAAACAAGAGGCGGAACTTCTGGGATCAAGGCTCCAGCAGTGGAACTTATTGGATGCAGAAACGAACATATCAGTGTACAGGAAAAGGCATGTTCAATTTTCAAGCTATTTCTCAATGCAAGATAATATGTGCGTATGTACGGATATAAATGGGTTGATGGCGGAGCTAGTATTGTATTATATTTTATATATGTGTTTGTGGTAATAAAGCAAAACGTTTTACCTCAACTTAAGAGATCTTAAAGCATTACTATAAGGTGCAATAAACAGTACACACAGTATACATACATATTTATTTCTCTAGAAAGAATAAAGCGATTATTACGAAACTTGGAGGGTTTGTTAATTATGAATCAAAGTATACTTAGATTCTATGTTAGTATATGCAAGGGGACAAGATCTTGGGGTGTAAAATAAACGAAAAGGGAAATTTTTGAGGGATTTTCTCGAATATCCCTCTGTTACGGGAAAATCGTACGTGATGGAGAAAAACCGAGTGCATATTCGAATTCAGCGCAAAAAGTTCCTTTAAGAACAGGTATTTCCTTTTATGTAACAAAACCTTTGTTAACTAGTGTAATTGACCAAGTTCAAGATACCTGTATCGTCCTCCTGTGCATATAGAAATAAGAATTTATACTACATAAATTACATAAATGTGACCTTTACATAAATGTGAGCTAAAAACTATTAGGTGAGTAAAATATATATAATTTGAAATACTTTGTATAATTAATGTCAGGACAATTTATTTAATTTTTAAAATTAACGAATTTATTGTTAGTTTTTCTTATTTTTATTAAAACAGCATTTTTATGGATTAAAAGAAGTTCAAAATTCCGATGATTTAAATTAGAATCTGACCTATTTTCTTAATCTTCTTAGCTCTTGCCTTTATACAAGAGTTAAATGAGACTATGGATGGCCAATTCCGAAATGTTTACATTGCGGAATCCGGGAAGTAAACTCGGAAGAAGTCCGAAATTCGGATAATTCCAGATTTCGGAAAAATTCCGATTTCTGAAAAATTCTGGATTTCGTAAAAATTCAGAATTCCGGAATTTTTCCAACTTCGGAATTTTTCCGAAATCCGGAAAATGAAATTTCCGATTCCGGAAAATTTTGGTCATCCCTAAATGAGATCGTGTCCGTGTGGAAACTATTGTAACTTCCTTTAACAGCATTTAATACTAAAAGTGAAGATTGAAGCCATAAGTAATGTTAATTTTTTGTTCTCTGAAAATTGTTAATATGTGATTCTTAACAGCCATTACAGTTAAAATATTGATCTTAATTAATTTAAGAAATTTATTTGCAATTTTCAACTTTGCTTTTAAATAGAATGCACATTTCCTTTCTGGCTAAAAGTTTTAATTTAATGATTCCATCTTGTAGAACTAGTTTTCGATATACATAGCTCATAACCAAAAATCTCAGTAGAATATTTCTCAGTTAAGGAAATACGAAGCATCAAACAGCTCAAAATTGCACTGCTTACGACACGGAAACAGAAACGAGCTGTTCTGTCGAATTGTCAGGTATCGCAACCCGTTTCTTGAGTTACATTGGGAGCTTCAGGGAACGCTTTTATATCAGGGGCGTAAATACTACGACGCGAAACCCTGCAATGCGGGGAGGGGGGCGATATTTCCAAAGGGGCCATTTACCCTAGCCTCTTAATAGGTCTAATCAACATGTTTTCCAGTTTTGTATTAGTCGGCAATGTTCTTCCACCCTCCAATTTCTTCGGCTTCTTTGGGAGGTTTGACGTCTAAGCCCTTATTCATATGCAGTCACTGAGTGACGCAACTCGGTGACACAACTGCTTGTGAAGCATTGGTTTAAATTGTTGCGTTCACATGAGGTAACTGCAGTCCCCGTCACTAAAACGGTTGCCGTCACCTACCCCTCTCGCGCAACTGTCTCGAGCAATTCTCAGTGTCCGTCACTCGAGGAAAAGCATTGCTTTAAATTGTAGCCTTCGTACGGAGACACTGCAGTGGCCGTCACCGCACAAGGTTGTCAGTGTATCTTCATGCCAATGTATGCATATGTTATTTTTAAAAAGTGCTGATCGGACGAAACATGCACACTTGATCTTTCCGTACCGGCCCTAGTCGCAGGTTTTCTACCCCTTCCCGATGGGGGAAATTCTTAACATAATAGAAAATAATAATGAAAATCTTACTTTATGCATACCTTTATTTCGTTTTAGTATAAATTTTAATGAATTTTCACTTTACATATGCTGGGAAGAAAGACTTTAATTACTATAAATTCACGACCTTTTCTTGTTGTTTGAAATAGTTACAGAGAATGATTAGATTTACAATATGCATTGGCGCAATAATGAAATAAATTCGTTTTGAATTTTCGTCCGTAATAGTTTGAATATTCCAACACTAAGACTTTCATTAAAAAGAATAAAATAATCGGATTGTTGAAATTTATCTAGATTTATATTGTGACAAGTAAAGGTGTTGAGGAGCACATGCACAAAAGGGTTGCCAGGGAAGTACAGTACACCATAATTACCGCCTCTTCGCTACTGTCTATTGCAAGTACAACATTAAAATTCTATTTAGCTTCGACGACCAATGATTGAAGCCAATAGACTTGCTAAATCAATTATTATTTGGAGACTGTTTAATTTGACTTCTATTATTATTATTATTATTATTATTATTATTATTATTATTATTATTATTATTATTATTATTATTATTATTATTATTATTATTATTATTATTATAATTATTATTCTTTTGCAGTTTTCTTCGTCTTGTTAATTAGATTTTCATTCAAAGTGCTCCCCTCAAAACGTTGCGCCCCTAGACCCGGGCCTAGTGGTAAATCCAACTCTGCCTTGTCGTCTATTATGTTTTATTCTTTGGGTATTAGTCATTTATATTAATCATCAGATTTGCATCCACCCCTTATGCCAAATGAATCATTTTCGGATCTACGTTTATAATAATAATAATTATTATTATTATCACATAACGGGACTTATAATAATGTATTCTTAGTACGTACGTCCGTTACTACCACGATAAATCTTGGACAAATGCCAAATTTTTATATTGTTTTTTGCAATAGATATGGGGAGCGATTATGGTATCTCGTCCGAGTTCGTTAATGGAGACGATTAATCAACCGGACGTGGTAAAAATTAACCATTTCCGGTTTTAACGTTACCATTATAGAGCGAAAGCCATCATAGATAGCGAGAAAGGGTTTTCTCAAATCGATTAAGCGTTCTAAGAATAACTTCATTGTCTATCCTTAATACTGTATTAAAACCGGAAGTAGTAGAAATCCAGTACGACTTTCAGTTTCAATATTAACCTATATAGAAAAAAATCGATAAGAGAGCAAGTTTGATTTCCTTGCAATCGAGTTAGCGTTCTAAGAATAGTTCGCATCTTCTCTCTTAACACTTTATTCAAATTGGTAGAGGCAGAAATCAACCATTTCTGGTTGCAGTGTTAATCGCCATAGAATAAAACGGTAATAGATAGCGAAAAGTGTTTTTGTAATCAATTTAGCATTCCGAAAATGTGTACTATCTCCTCTCTCAACCCTCTAGTCAAACCAGAAATGGAATTTTCCTTTATAGATTAATATTGAAACTGATTGATCTGATTGATCAATCGTCTCTATTAATGAATTGGGGCAAGATACCATAATCGCTCTACATATCTATTGCAAAAACAGAATATAAAAATTTGGCATTTGTCCAAGATTTATCGTGGTAGTAACGGACGTACGTACTAAGAATACATTATTATAAGTCCTGTTACGTAATAATAAGTATTATTATTATTATTATTATTATTATTATTATTATTATTATTATTATTATTATTATTATTATTATTATTATTATTATTATAAACGTAGATCCGAAAATGATTCATTTAGCATAAGGGGTGGCTGAAAATCTGATGATTAATATAAATGACTAATACCCAAAGAACAAAACATAATAGACGACTAGGCAGGGTTGGATTTACCACTAGGCCCGAGTCTAAAGGGGCAACGTTTGAGGGGAGCACTTTGAACGAAGATTTAATTAGCAAGACGAAGAAAAGTGTAAAATAACAATAATAATTGGAAATATGTTTATTGGTAGCAAACAGCATTACAGCCACAAGTGTCCCAAAGGAAAATGAAATGATTTTGCAAGCATAGGGCGCATGCAAATAGAATTAACAACATACAACTGATCATACAAATATAGGTGAAATTGATAAAATATTAGTTCAGAAAAAATAGCATAAAAAATGCAATATCTGTTAGAAACTGGGAAATACAAAAATTACAATAGTAAAAAAATAAACATAATTAACATGTATATAGAAAAGATATGCCATATAGAATAAGTATACAGTATAAAATACAAAGGTAGATTATTTACCGTGTAGTTGAAACAGTTTACGAAATATTGAAAGAGAAAAAAGTTCAGAAAGACACTATATAGCTGCTATTACAGATTGAAAATAAATATTTCTAAGGTTAACACATCAAGTAAAATACACTGATTCATAAGGCTAGTAACAATAATGACGAAAATCAAATGAGCATACCAAAAAAAGAAAAGATAACATATGACAAATAAAAAAATTGACTAAGATAAAAAAGAAAGATAAGAGAGGGCAGTATCCATAGAAAGAGGGAATTAAGCATAGAAGAAGAGAAAAGATGATAGGAAAATAAAAGACGAAAGAATTTTAAAAAAAACTAAGAAGATATAAAAGGATCTTTCAAATGGTACCTTACAAGTTAACTAAAATAATACTGTATATAAATGTTTATTCGTCAGCAAACATAATAATAATAATAACAATAATAATAAAAATAATAATAATAATAATAATAATAATAATAATAATAATAATAATAATAATAATAAGAAGAAGAAGAAGAAGAAGAAGAAGAAGAAGTCAAATTAAACAGTCTCCAAATAATAATTGATTTAGCAAGTCTATTGGCTTCAATCATTGGTCGTCGAAGCTAAATAGAATTTTAACGTTGTACTTACAGTAGACCAGCGTTTCCCAACCGGTGTGCCGCGGCACACTGGTGTGCCGTGAATGGGCCGCTGGTGTGCCGCGAGAAATCGAAACAAAATTCTTAATTTTATAGCAATCAAATTGCAAGACATAAGTCAAAATGTATATTTGTATTTCACATTACTATGAACCTCCACTATGAATCTACAATTTGATACCGGGTTACTGTTCTGTACATTTCTAATGTTGAAAAAAGTATTTGTTATAATTGTTATGACCATTATTGCTTCTTTATTATTGCAGACTATTTCTTAACTTGAAAATTTAAAATATCATTCAATCCTTTCGACAGATTAACTACATTTGTGTTTTAAAAGTAAAAGAGATTTGTTTGTTCGTTCGTTATTTAGTGATCTTCCTTCTTAGTAAAAGGTTTGATACAGTTTTTAAAAACAAAGCGTATTTTTTAAAACATGAGTCCAATATTTCATTGCAATTGTTTTCTATTTCTAATTAGAATGAACAATAAGCATAATGATTTACCAAGGGGGAAAAACAGTGAAAGAGTTTTCTTCTCTGTGAGGAGATCAATAATCACAGAAAAAATACCACTGTGTTTTATAATTACAAATAATAATGCTTATAAGTGTGCCGCGAGAATCCAAGTAACATCCATAGTGTGCCGCACGTTGAAAAAGGTTGGGAAACGCTGCAGTAGACAGTAGCGAAGAGGCGGGTAATTATGGTATACTGCACTTCCCTCGCAACCCTCCTGTGCATGTGCTTCTCAACACCTTTACTTGTCATAATATAAATCTAGATAAATTTCAACAATCCGATTATTTTATTCTTTTTAATGAAATTCTTTGTGTTGTTGGAATATTCAAACTATTACGGACGAAAATTCAAAACGAATTTATTTCACTATTGCGCCAACGCATATTGTAAAACTCAAACTCATCATTCTCTGTACCTTTATTTCAAATAAGAAAAGATCGTGAATTTGTAGTAATTCGCGTCTTTCTTCACAGCATATGTAAAATGAAAATTCATTAAAATTTATACTAAAACGAAATAAAGGTATGCATAAAATAAGTTTTTCATTATTATTTTCAATTGTGTTAAAAATTTGCCCCATCGGGGAGGGGTAGAAAATCCGCGACTAGGGCAGGTTACGGAAAGATCAAGTGTGCATGTTTCGTCTGATCAGCACTTTTTGTTTAACATACACATACATTGGCATCAAGATACACTGTCAACCTTGTGCGGTGACAGTCACTGCAGTGTCCCCGTACGAAGGCTACAATTTAAAGCAATGCTTTTCCTCGAGTGACGGACACTGAGAGTTGCTCGAGACCAGGGGTGTAGCCAGCAGGTCTATGTAGGGGGGCCCGTCGTTTTTTAGGGGGGGCCAGCTACAAAGCTAAAAGAAATTATGTTGCAGCTAGTGTTTTTGAGGTCTGAAAAAACCGGCAAATTTTTGTTTCCTTCCGGGAAACTAAAAAACACTGGTTTCTAGCTTATTATTATTATTATTATTATTATTATTATTATTATTATTATTATTATTATTATTATTATTATTATTATTAGAATTATTAGAATTATTATTATTTGCTTTTTGTCCATAAATTATATTCCAGGTAGTTTTTATTAGTTTAACCAATAATTACTGTCCCGGACCAAACGTTATACCTTTGTGCATAACTATTTTAGTTTAAGCCTTTGCACACAGAACCTATCTACATAAGGCTGATTTTCTTTGAAATTTCACTTATTTTCTTTAAGATTTCCTGATAAAAATTATTTATTATTATTTGTGACTAAAAAGAAACATAATTATTTTATTAACATCCATATCTCATTTCCTGTTCTAGGGGCAGTCCACATATTACATAACGCTGTTTTTGACCAAGTTTTACCCCCTTCCTCCTGCTGTCACACTTCGTAACGCAAGGCCGAACAAGTTCCCTTTGTTACGTAACACTTTTTCATCTTTGTTTTTTCATTATTTTGATTATTTTAGGGGTTATTACAATAAAAAAAACTATTTTTAATAGAACTTTTTATTACAAAATGCTTATATTATTGTGAATATATTTTTAGCGTTTTTCGCCAACAAATCAAAGTATTAGAAAATAGTAGACTCGTAATAATCTTTTATCCCCATAAGGTTGTTTAATTAACCAATGCTAATTCTTCAAAACTACTGTCGTTTCCCCAAGGAGATCGCATCCATAATTTTAGGTCACTGGTGATTGGCAAGGAGAAAGTTCTGCGGAAGATGCAGTTTAAACAGGATTTAAAGATATAACATCGACCTCTTCTTCCGAGATCCAGGATGCTTCGTGCATTTGAAGTTCGCCAGTGTTAACGATGCAGGGTTCTGTTCCTCCTCATCGACCACAGATTCGAAGTGGCTGCACACGTGAAGAAACAGGGACATCTCGTTTGTAAACAAGCTTTGGAGCATCTTCTTTGGACTTCGAACTTCAGTTTACAATTTCTTTTTTTCCTAAATCACTTGCCCCGCGTAGCGTAGTCGCTAACGCTCTCGCCTTCAGTGCGAGCGGTCCTGGGTTCGATTCCCAGTGGGGGCACGCTTTTTCAGGCGGTGTAAAACGCTTTTTCAGGCCAGCCACCCTGAATGAGGTTTTCCTGGGTTTTCCTCATTCACACCAGGCAAATGGCGGGGTGGTACCTAACTTATAGGTCCCAGGCCACTTCCTTCCTTCCCTTACCCCGGATTGTGTGCTCGCCGAGGAACGTCATCCCTCAGAAACGTGAAGGGCAAAATGAACTTAGATGCCGAAAGCCCAGAAATCTAAATCCTAAATCCTTTTTCCTAAATCAGTGCGAGAATGCGAATAAACTCGATTTTTTCAGAAACATTCAAATCCAAAAATAATAATAAAAAAGTAGTACGTCATTAATATCCGACGAATTAGGTTTTTAATATCTTTAGGTCTGCAAATCGTGCATTGTTCAGTCGGGGAAAATATTTCACAAAAAAAAAAAAAATCTGTTTCACATGCGAAACTTCTTCGAAGAAAAGAGTGGGTAATGATTCGAATCAGTAGTTTTAAATAACATTCTCAGAAATAGCGATACAAGTGAGAACGGGAAGGAATTTTAAAACGGTGGTTACGATCACTAACAACTAAGTATAGAAAGCGTGTGACGTAAATGCAATGCTGCGATAGCCGCAAAACGGAGTTTTATTGTATTGTAATACGCACAGGGTTCTTCACCAGTCATGCTGGTGTCTAGTGCGTCTTCGAATAACTTCTGTATGATTCAATTTATATAGGCTATAGTTCGCAACTTTCCGAAATAATGTAATTATTTATTTACCTATCTATATATCTATATATACAGGGTGAACGGTAACTATATGGACGAACTTGGACGGGTGATAGTACATCTTAAAAAAAAGCAAAAAAGTCCTAGTGAACATGGGGGAAATTCCGTCCTGTTTAGGAATGACAGTGTGTTGAAAGCGTGGGAACATGAACTTCAGAGGCCAACAGCTTAAAAACAATACATCGTGGAGAGTTCGGTTAAAAACGTCACTTAGAAAGTCATACCTACGCTATTGAAAAATGCATATTTGAAAACGCAGCTACGTGTGCGCACGGGATTATCAACGTGTGACACTTTTTTCCTTTACAGCATGTCCGGGAATCCATCCGTTCCTTTGGGGAATCCCGTGCCCACGCATAGCTGCGTTTCCAAACATGCATTTTTCAACAGAGTAGGTATGACTTTCTAAGTGACGTTTTTAACCGCACTCTCTATGATGTATTGTTTTTAAGCTGTTGGCCACTGAAGATCATGTTCTCAAGCTTTCGACACTCTGTCACTCCTAAACGAAACGGAATTTGTCCCATGTTCACTACGACTTTTTTTTTTTTTTTTTGCTTCTTGTTAGATGTAACACCGTGTGCGTGGGTTTTCTCGGGGTTCTCCCGTTTCCTCCCACTTTCTTCATTCCACAATTTCATTCATTACACATCATCACCGTCTCCTTTAGCCTAACCGGCATAAACGTGGGACGTAAAACTCAAAGATTTCATTTCATTTTTTGTTAGATGTACTATCACCCGCCCAAATTTGTCCACGTAGTTACCGTTCACAATGTATATATATATATATATATATATATATATATATATATATATATATATATATATATATATGTGTGTGTGTGTGTGTGTGTGTGTGTATAATGAAATGACTACATTTGTAACAACTCTTGAGCCACCCGACTGATTTCGATTAAATTTTCAACGTAGATGAGGTTCGGGCCTGGAATGTTTTTTATAGCTTCACTTTGAAGGTGCACTTTGAAGAGAAGGGGAAGATATACAAAAATGATCGAAAATGACCAATACTAATGTCGAATCATAGTTTTCGGAGTGGCTGATAGGAACAGTGCCACTTCCAATGCCGTTTAAATCCAAATTCAGTCCCCATTAGTACTCCTAAGAGGGATGGTGACATGTAAAAATAATTGAAAATTACCGATTAATTGAAATCCATACTGAAAACGTTTTTCACCACATTTTTCATCTGATATAAATATGTTTTTTTTTTAAATACTAGTTACAGCATATAAAAAATGTGATGCAGGACTACTTACAAATCAGTTTAGTACCATTGTTTTATGGTAGTATTTACTGTACCTTGTTGAAACGTTTGTCTTCAAAGTGTCAAATATAAATCGCAATAAATTGTGTAATCTGCTGTAAAAAAAATTAAACCATACTGTTTTCCGATAGGTATAAGGAGCAGATACCATTTTTCGATTAGTATGGTAAAATAATATTTTTTCATACTATTTTACCTAAATTATTAATTATATGTAAACGTTGTTATTTTTAAGTGACTGAAGCGAGGTAATCTTACAATGATGTTTTAAAAGCTGGTCATTTGGGGGGGGCAGGAAATCATTTGGGGGGCCGGGCCCCGATGGGCCCCCCCGTGGCTACACCCCTGCTCGAGACAGTTGTGCGAGAGCGGTCGGTAACGGCAACGGCAACTTCATTTGCGTCATACGAATACTACAATTTAAACCAATGCTTCACAAGCAGTTGTGTCACCGAGTTGCGTCACTCAGTGACTCCGTATGAATAAGCAGTAAGTCAAACACCGCGAACAAAAAAGAGGAAAAGTCGGCTTTTATAGGCTCTGTATTTTCCTTCAGCGGGAAATATTGAACCAGATCGGGAAGTTTCGAGTCCTCGGACGGGAAATTTCGAGTTAGGAATCTGACAACACTATGGCAGTGACAAGTAAGTGGTGGCAAGTGGCCAAAACTGTAAAGACAGATTGTGTTCAGAAAAAACATTAATTACTTGTGCGGTGTGTTGTGTGTACGAACATTTGAGTAGTTGCATGCATTTAACTCATTATTCAAAGATACAGGGAAGTATGGTTATTTATTATGTTATCTATCATTCCACCAAAAAAAAAAACTGTTGTTAAGGTGAAAGGACCTGGCTATTCTCTTGCAAAGGGAAGGGAGTATAAAACGTACTTACGCCACTGTTTTATATTGTAGTTTATTACTATAAACTACAAGTAAATATAGAGAAATAGTAAAGGGAAAGTTTGAAAATTCGTAAAATACTTACTGTATATAAAAATAATGTGGTTATAAGACCTATCCTCGCGGTCTAAAATACACTAAAAGCCATGTATAGTGTAGTAAAGCCAAGTGAATGTGAATGTGTTTTGGAGGTGGGTGGAGCGAGTTATAATAACACATTTTAAAGTTTCAGTATTAAGATTTGAAATTAACTTCCAGGCTCCAGAAATAGAAGCACTAGTAATTCCAGAGGGAAAAGTATATTCACAATTTACAAATATCAAAATTGTATCTATACATTACAGATAAAATGTCGATTACATCAGAAAGCTATTTGACATTTTGTGTAGTCCTGAGTTTAATTTTCCGTCTTACCTACATTTTGTGCTGTAGTCTTACAACGTAAAATATTATAACAAATTGATATTACTACTTTTTTCTAAAAAAAAAAAAATAAATAAAAGATAAATGTAACAATAGTTTAACATTGTCTTAATTAAACTATTGTTTACTAAGCTACCTGAGATCTCATGAAGGCTAAGTGAGACGGTGATAACGATGTAGATGATAATAGTGTGGACGAATATGTGAGGAAACGTGAAAACGCATGCACACAGTGTTTGTTCACCATCTGGCGGAAGCTGAAATCGAGGCACGGACCCTCATTTGCCAGAGATGGGAATTCTAGCACGTGGTCAAGTGGAATGATTCCTGGTATTGTTTGACTTTCTAAAACATTGAGTCTTCAATACCGTGCACTGATGCGCTTGCATATATCCTGGTTTTAAAGGTACAGGGTGTTAAAAACCGCGTGGAGAGCTTTTCAAAGAGCTATTACTTTGGAAACCAATCCTGTGAGGAGAAAATGTCTAAGAATATGTTAATCTTATTTTTGAAAGTAGAATCATCTCTCGTAGTTTCCCTGTCTCTTTTGAAGTCACACTATATATGGTTACTTTGTTAATGTTATGTTGAAACCAGTAACATGTTAAATAACGTTAATTTCACCTACAGTTTTCGATAGTGGTGGAAGTTCACTGAAATCGATAATTTAAAAAAGAAGTACAACAGCTAACATTTAAAATCAATACTGGTTCCGTTACGAGAACCCACAAGTAATATTATGATTATACGAAGTCCCATTCTGTGCATAGGAGGCTTGTGTAGTCATCTTTTTAAAATCTGACTTTCTGTTTTCGCAGTTCAGATGATAAATTTATAATTAATATCAGAGATGTCCTTAAAAAATACCAGACTCAATTACACTTATTGTTTGAAGTTGAACAGCTAGGTTTTCTTAGCAAACTGATATTTACAATTGAATTTTCAACCATACGCTATCCATCTCTTATATCTCCAATCGCAACACTTTACGATATATGACAAGTTTTGGCTTCCTGCTTTATTTGCTGCAGTGTTGAATTTAGGGACTTTCAAGAGGGTGGAAAAGTCTCCTTAGATTTCTTCACGACCCTCTAGATTTCTAGAAAGCTATATTTGTAGTGTAGTGGTGAAAGTATATAGGGGTATACGGACAAAATCTCGCGGCCGAAACATCGCCGCCCAAAATCTCGCCGGCCAAAACCTCGCGGGACAAAATCTCGCCGGGCCAAAACCTCGCCGCCCAAAACCTCGCGTGGCCAAAACCTCGCCGCCCAAAACCTCGCGGGACAAAATCTCGCCGGGCCAAAACCTCGCGTGGCCAAAACCTCGCTGCCCAAAACCTCGCGGGACAAAATCTCGCCGGGCCAAAACCTCGCCGCCCAAAATCTCGCCGGGACAAAACCTCGCCGCGAATGAAACTATTCTTTAAAATTTACCCAATGTGTTTCCTAATATGCAATTCCACATTACAAATAATAATAATAATAATAATAATAATAATAATAATAATAATAATAATAATAATAATAATAATAATAATAATAATAATAATAATAATAATAATAAGATACAAAACATCGTGTGCGTGGGCTTTCTCGGGTTATTCCCGTTTCCTCCCACTTTCTTTATTCGATCCTTCATCCTGGTCATCTACGTCTCCTTTAACCTATAGGACATAATGAAGGGACGTCGTAAAAACTCATATATTATTTCATACTTTCATAAATATTATTAGATTTTTGTTAAAATTTTAAGTTTTTGGATGTTCCAAAGTTCACGAAACTAACCTCGTTACTTGTCATTACTTTCCTTATGCAGACTTTATTTCTCTATAACCAGTTTAAAAACATCCTGTCGCCCTACCTTCACATTGAAATCCTCTAATACAGAAATAGAATTTTCATATGGTATCGCGGGACTTGGTCAAATACCCGTGATACTTCTTCTGAAACAGCGTCTTTTATACCGTCATCCTTATCATCTGTTCGAACATTTACATTTTGGTCAGGCGAGATTTTGGGTATGGCGATATTTTGGGGCGCGAGGTTTTGGCCCGGCGAGATTTTGGCCCGCGAGGTTTTGGCCCCGCCAGATTTTGGCCCGCGAGGTTTTGGCCCCGCCAGATTTTGGCCAGGCGGGGTTTTGGCCTGGCGAGATTTTGTCCCGCGAGGTTTTGGGCGGCGAGGTTTTGGCCAGGCGAGGTTTCGGCCTGGCGAGATTTTGGGCCGCGAGGTTTTGGGAGGCGAGGTTTTGGCCAGGCGAGGTTTTGGTCCACGAGGTTCTGGCCGCGAGGTTTTGTACCCAAACCGTATATAGGCTACTGCTAAAGACCTTGAAATCTATTCAAATGTTCTAGGTTCTATGGGGAAAAATTCGGTGTTTCTTGATAAATGAACCAATATAAACCTGCTTATGTAAGTTATCTTCATTCTGACACTAGTTAACACAGGTAACTTTCTGTGTATCGCGAAGTTATATGATACCAAAACGGACACAAACAAATATCCGATGTTGTACCAAACGTTACTTTATTAAATATGGTTGCCCTGGATTCGATTGTCTTTAAGTACCTCAGCACAAGCACGTTCGCAGAAATTTATTTCGAGAGGGGTCCAATGCTTTCCGAGAGGGGTCAATTCAGCATGAAGAGAAACTATATTAAAATTTGTAAAATCACCCCTAAAATTGGACTTTTGCAGGAAATTAGGAATTTCGGGATTTGGACCCTCATCCCCTACGTACATCCCTGCCTCAGAGGAACTACAACCTCGAAGAGCTACGCACGTCCAGATCGGCTTTTCCAGAGACCAATCGTCCTATGTTCTTTATTTCTTGCCCAGATGAATTCTTATATATATATAGGGTGTTTCAAAACAACACCGACAACGTTTGGGAGGTGATTTCTGACACCAAGATAAGACAAAAAGTATAGACCAACCTGAGTACACAAATGCTTCCTTTCGGAGTTATTGGCTGCCAAAAACATGACAAAATGAACTTTAAAGGTCCATAGCCCCAATACTATGGGACCTACCGTAGTCAGGTCAAGACTTCACTTAGGAACTAGTATATGCCCTAATCAAATATCCAAGTTTCAGAATCCTGTGGTACTTCCACAACAATTTTTATAGGATATTGGTGAGTACTTCAGATTATATGTCCGTAGCCAAACTGCCTCTATAAGGTTGTTACAGAAGTGCTGCAGGATTTTGAAACATGTATTTTTGGATAGCGCACATACTAGTTCCTAAGTAAAGTCTTGACGCCACTACGATAGATCTCAATATTGGAGCTATGGACCTTTAAAGTTCTTTTTTTCATGTTTTCGGCAGCCTGTAACTCCGAAAGGAAGCATTTGTGCACCCAAGTTGATCTATACTTTTTGTCTTATCTTGGTGTCAGGAATCACCTCCTAAACGTTGTCGGTGTTGTCTTGAAACACCCGATATATATATATATATATATATATATATATATATATATATATATAACCGACCCCCAAGCGACCTAAAGTTTGAATGCATATCCAATATGTCAATATATAGGAAAAGTCGGAATAAACCCTTCTTACTTTAAAGCGGCTGAAGGGAAAAGGACCAAATTTTGGATACAGGGATTGGAAGTAATTCACATCTGACCTTGACAAATAGCATGACGGCGGCCATTTTGAAGTCCGCAATTTTGTATTCGGACCCAAAATTTTAAATGGAAATGATGTTTTGTGACATCGTTTTTGGGTAACCTTTCATTATAAAAACACATCTTCCTATATTTTCAACTTATCTCTGGTCATTTAATTCTTTTTAGCTTTGAAATAATAGTTTATTCTCTTTCAGTATTGTTTTTTTCTTTATAGGTTACTGAAATATTAATAAACTATTACATACATTTAACAAGCAAATAATTATATATGTTGTTATATAATTACATCCCGTCGAAATACACACCAGCCTATATTGAAATTATTTATATGAAATGAAATTATATAAATAATATAATGAATGTTTAAAGTGATATTAAAAGAAAGCTGAAGGCTGTGGATAACTGGCCAAATTCTACTGCATCATTAAGCCAATTTTTGTAGCATCTGGGTACTTTTTTCTGTGTTCACTGACTATCTGCAATATGTATTGTTTCTCTTTTTCGTCCTTCGTTAAAATGTTCCCGTATTCTTGTATCAGTTTCACACCTCTCTCTGCAACATCATTCACCACCACAATGTTTTTCAATGTATTCAACCCACGTTGAAAGTTCATATCTTCTTTCCAAGTAGATGGGCATGTGCATTTCTTTCTTTACTTTATGGTTTAATTCAAATAAGGGAAACTATTCAACAATCTTATAAATCTGCAGCCCGTACAGAGATATAAATTCACAGAATATTAAGTTTTATTACTTCGGAGCTTTTATTTTCCATAGTTGATAATTATTACATGTTCATAAATAAGTGGAAAATAAAGGCAGACGTCTGTTTGTCGTCAAAAGCTACCTCAAAATGATATATCATACGAGGTCATTTCTATTTAAAATTTTGTGCCCGAATCCAAGATGGTGAACGTAAAGATATGCCTCATCTCGGTCACTACTCAGTATCAGGTATGGATCTACTTCTACAACCTCTATCCAAGATATGATTCCTTTCCTTCAGCCATTTTTAAGTTACAAGAGTTTATTACAAACTTTTGCCATATACTATACATTGTAAATGCAGGCAGATGTTTAGGTCGCTTGGAGGTCGGTTAAATATTCTTCGATTGAGCCCATTTTTTTCACAGATTAATTTGGTCCGACATGGAACCAATTTAGGGGTTGGGAGCAAAGAAATTCGGAAATCGAAAATTAAGGACCGCCCTAATATATATATATATATATATATATATATATATATATATATATATATATATATATATATATATATATATATATATAGGGTGATAGGTAACTCCACCGACAAACTTTGGGAGGCGATTCCTTATACGAAATGAAAGAAAAAAGTTATAATAAACATGTCCCGAAAAATGCCTCCTTTCAGAGTTATGATCCATTGAAAATTCGTAAAATTACGTTTCGAAACGTCTTGCCTTAGAAACTATAGGACCTACCCCAAGCGGTTTAAGGAATTACACAGGAACTAGTATGTTCTCTATCTAAATATCTATCTTTTACCATCTTCCGTTATCGGTGAAAGGAATTGTGAAAAGGAAGTTGAAGTATAGGGATACTCCTTTAAGTACTAATGCGGCGTTCGTTTCGCTGGTACCGGTGAATTCTGAAACATGGATATTTAAATAGAGCATATACCAGTTCCTGTGTAATTCCTTAAGCCGCTTGGGATAGGCCCTATAGTTTCTAAGTTAGGGAGTTTTGGAAAATGATTTTTCGAATTTTCAACGGATCATAACTCTGAAAGGAGGCATTTTTCGGCTCATGTTTATTATAACTTTTTTCTTTCATTTCGTGTAAGGAATCGCCTCCCAAAGTTTGTCGGTGGAGTTACCTACCACCCTGTATATATATACGCGCGGATCCAAGGGCTATAGCCCCCGTTGACCCTCAGTTATACACTGGATAAAATGGGCTTCAATCCTGCTTTACACTGGATAAAGCTGCAAACTATGGTTTAGCCCCTTCCTTGATCATATCCTGGATCCGCCACTATATATATATATATATATATATATATATATATATATATATATATATATATATATATATATATGATAGTGATTGGTGAAAGCAATTCTAAAGCCAAAACTTTAAAGTGCAAGGAGAAATTTTAACAGTGAAAGTCGTCTAATTATGCATTTGTTGATTACACTCACTCATAATTTTGATGCTAACTTTTTGGCTTCTTGTATTTTTTTTTTTTCTTACGAGGAAAATTTTATTCATATTAATTTTCGTGAGTGTGAACTTTGTCAATGCCCAAACCTTTTAAATTTTCTTGGCGCACTCTTGTAAGGTCTGAATTCAACACCGATCTTCTGCTTCTTTCTGATGCATTAACCATTGTTCCTTTTACTATTTTTCAGTAGCATTTAAGCCTTGAGTTGAAAGTGGAAAAACAGTTTAACCTCGTTAATCCTAATACTTGTTTGCACGAGGAGTTCGGATTATCAAAAAGTTCGAGGATTACTAAGAAATGCTAAAAAGAAAACCGCCTCCGAAACAAGCTTAAAATTCGTACATAAAATACTTACAGTATGTATGTACGTATAATTAATTGAAAAATTACACAATAAAGACCTACTACAAGATGAAACTTTCTATGGTACTGTTCTTTAAATACTACAGTGCAGTAACTTTATGTAAAAAAAAATTGAAAAGTCTTTAATAGTTTTTAATCTCCTTTTTTGATCTAAAATTACAGTACGTATGTACAGGCGACGACTGAAGGTCGTTCGGAGTAGCGCGGCGTTCGGAGTACCGTGCGTGAGGATTAACGACTTTTTACTGTACATGAGATAAGACTCCTGTGGATGGAGAACACCTGGACTCAGTATGAAGAAGAAAACAAAGGTGTACGACAATTTATGGAAGAAAAGTGATTAAATATAAATGCCATAAAAGACCTCGTTACTTATTCCCCTCCTCATAGGAATTATGCCAGAACACTTCACTCCAACAGCAGAAATCATGGTCAATACATATAATTAGTTCCCAATATTGTTTTGAATAGGATTTTACTCTGTACCCTTTACTTTGCAATCTCAATTTTAGCGAAAGAAAAGTATTATCGGTAAATGGCAGTAGCGTAGCGTGATATTCCGAAAGGGGGATGCCAAAGTTAGTCATTTGTGCGATATAGTACTACTGCAAGCAGCAATACATAGCTATTCCGAATAGAAATATAGGGTTATACAAAATTTAGGAGGAAGCCCCCATAATTGGAGGGCTAGTGGGGCATAGAGAAGCGAATGCGTGGATTACGTTAGAATTTAAAAACCAATTGTCTCAGCTCCTTCTTGCTACTACCGTTGTGACGAGAAAACTAGGCCCCACTTTTGTATGAACATTGTTTCCAGTATCGTTCCCTTCATTTCTTTCTCGTGGGCGGCTTTTTTCTCCACATACCACACGTCAATCTCGTTCTTTCAAAAAAAAAAAAAAAAAATATATATATATATATATATATATATATATATATATATATATATATATATATATATATATATCGCCCCTAGAAATTTGTCATCTTGGGTCCGGAACTCAGACGCCCGTTCGTGAATATGGGCCTGATTGTATATATCATTTGAAGATGTAAATACAAAGCATTTAAACCAACTCTGGGGGCCTGTTTCTGTATCCAGATACTGAAGTCAAGGGCGCAAATCTGTCTTCAACGTTCGTGGGATGGGTAAGACTGTTCCCATAATCCTTTCCTTTTTTAACGATGTTCAAAATATTTATGAAGTTGAAAAAAAATACTGTGGAGGATTAGGGAAGCAGAGTTGTCTATAACATCGGCAGGAGGGTACATTTTAAGGCTTATTGTGGGGGGAGGGGAGAAGAGACTCATATTACAGTAGATGAATCAGATTTCTGAGGTAAACCTGTTGTACTCGTATATTATATACCAAATGATGTGGATGAAATAGTGGTACATATCATTATTACAACTCAGTGCCGTGAGCACATTCTGAAATTTGAATATATGCATAATAATAATTGACATGTTTCTACTTACGCATCCACAATGATCCACATTAAAATTTTAGGACATTTTGTTTTATAACAATACAAATAATGACCCCCAAAACTATGAAAGAAAATCAATCAGGCCTATATGTGGCGCAACAATACTCTTATCTGAGCAAAATTATGATTACCACAATAGCATTATAGGAATTGTTACAGGAATTAAACAAATAGTTGAAAATAGACTACTAATAATTAATGACAATGAAATATTAAAGAATACGATTCTTTTTTTAAAATGAAACAAGTCAAAGGACATCAGTTTCGTTTGTGGCAGTCGGATAGAAATCATCACAATCTCAAATCGGATTATTGGGGGGGGGGTGGACAAGATTGTAGGGAACATGTTCCCCTTATGTCCCCGAGATTTGTGCCAGTGACTGAAGGACCCTGGCACAATCTTTGCGAGTGACGGGGAGTGGTGGCTCTCTTGTCCTACCAGATCGGTGATCGTAATTCTACAGAATGCTTTATATTTATGCCTGTGTCTTTGAGCTCCTTTACGATGAAGATTACAATTACGATGCATTTAGTTGTGATTAAGGCATAACTATTTTAATACTATTATTTACATAACCGGCATGCTTCAAAAATGCGTTGAACTAACCATTTCCGTTTTGTTCTATTTCCTTTATATTAGGGATCGTACGTTCTGTTCAGAAACTATAGCTTAGTTCAAAATATATACAGTTGGAAATACTTGAATATGCCAGCGTATATCTAAAGCAAATGTAGCATTGCAAGGGATGAGGAGAAGTGAGAAGGGAAGTATTGCGCATGCGCATTCAACAGAAAGCAGACGAAAACCCCGATGCTTTCAGTAGGCCTGGAATCCCGAGGAAAATAGCATACGACAAGAGGAAAGACAGAAAATGTGCATCTGAGCGACGCGCATGCGTAGGTTCCTCTTGTCAAAGTAAGTCGAGAGAGCGCGCCAGAAGATTGCAGTGGAAATAATTGTGATAATTACAAGCAAACAATTTATATATAATGAAATACGTACTTTTTCTTATTAACAGGGGACGCCGGGCATACCGGCGTTCTCTTACGCTACGCCGCTGGTAAATGGGTGAATTTTCAAAGTGATATTTCTTCTTTGGAGTTGGTACACTTATCGCGATATCCAGCCCTCGGTCACGTGTACCTGATTCTCAGTTCTGGAGGCAGGCACTCAATTCTCGGTTCTGGAACTGGGTACCCGATTTTCGGTTCTGTAACCTGATACCCGGTTCTCGGTTCCGGATCCGAGCACCCGATTCTCACTGAATCCGGAACCGGGTAATTTTTGAACCAGGTAACCCGAATCCGAAATTTTCTGACGGAAACGAATTGATAATCTGCTTTTTTTTATATATAACTCTGTCAAAAACAATCTGTTTGACCACTCAGTATCCTAAAATAGCGACCTGTTTGACCACTTGTTGCCATTCCTGGAATATGACATCAATCCGACAAACACTGTAGGAGATTTATATAAAAATATCCTTCAAAAAATATGTATATCAGTATAAACCCTGTTTTAATATAATGTGCTCATATTATCACCCAGAATCTTTTTTTATTTATACACCTTTAATGTTAAAGATCTTTCTGTGTTTGGCAAAGGAGGCAAATGTCAAACTTTAGCAAATCACTTGATAAAGAAATTCATACAAAGATGTTTTATTGGCTGGTATCTAAAATTACATAATTGCTGTCGTACTCTTTACATAATTGCCATTAAAGTACAATGAATGTGAGTACAATGAAAATGCATTATTATTTTAATGTTAACTTGTAATAATGTAAATACAAGATTATCTTCCATGTACAGTTTGTTTTCCCATACAAATAAAAAATCTATAATTACAGTTGGTAAAACATCAGTCTTAAGGTATTCTCATACTTCAACACAATAAAATATATCTCAACACTCATTGTTCTTAATCAAAGTAGAAATAGTCATTCATTGCTCTTACTTCTTCCGACTTAAGCAGAGCTTGTGTTGCAACTAAAAATGTTTCAGTTGTGCATTTACACTCACATATCTTTTTCCTTAAACATACATTGTCAACAATTTCACTTCCCCTTATATTCTATTACTTCATAGCCTGGACCTCTGTAGTCAATTATTTCTTCAACATCTACAGGCTTTGCAATGGGTGGAGCTGCAATTGCGCCGGTCACGATTCCAGCACCATATATTGAATCACCTCCAATACCCGTAACGTCACCGCTTCCGCCACCATATGCACCACCACCAGCACCATATGCACCACCACCTCCACCATATGCATCACCACCAGTACCACCACCAGCACCACCATATGCACTACCGCCAGCGCCATACCCACCACCACCAGCACCATATGCACCACCCCCTCCACCATAAGCACCACCATCTCCACCACTACCTCCACCATATGCACCACCTCCTCCACCATATGCACCAGCACCACCACCTCCACCATATGCACCACCACCTCCACCATATGGACCACCACCTCCACCTCCGTAAGGTCCAGTTCCCACTATTTCCGGCCTCCCTGCTTCGTCGACTATAGGTCTAGGATATGGACCACCTGTCCCATATCTTACAGGTGGCCTTACGGTTGCTCCACCACTAACATACGGCGGACCAATATATTCTGGAACAAAATCAACTTCTTCAACAATATCTGGCCTGTAAATAGGTCGTACAGGCCTTTTCACTACTGGTTTCTCAATTTCAATAGGATAAACTGGTGGAATAACTGGAGCTATAGTTGGCCTTCTTCTGATTGGTTTCTCAATTTCAACAGGGTAAACTGGCGGAATAACTGGAGCTATAGTTGGCCTTTTCCTTATCGGCTTATCTATCTCAATTGGAATAACTGGAGCAATAGTTGGTCTTCTTCTTATTGGTTTCTCAATATCAACGGGGTAAACTGGCGGAATAACTGGAGCTATAGTTGGCCTTTTTCTTATTGGTTTATCTATCTCAATTGGAATAACTGGAGCAATGGTTGGTCTTCTTCTTACTGGTTTCTCAATTCCAACAGGGTAAATTGGCGGAATAACAGGAGCTATAGTAGGCCTTTTCCTTATCGGTTTGTCTATCTCAATTGGAATAACTGGAGCAACGGTTGGCCTTCTTCTTATTGGTTTTTCAATTTCAACAGGGTAAACTGGCGGAATAACGGGAGCAATGGTTGGCCTTTTTCTCATTGGTTTATCTATTCCAATAGGAATAACTGGAGCAATAGTTGGCCTTCTCCTTATTGGTTTTTCTACCTCAACTGGATAAATAGGAGCTTTAGTTGGCCTTCTTCTTATTGGTTTTTCTATCTCAATAGGAAGACCTGATGCTATGCTTGGCCTTCTCCTTACTGGTTTCTCAATGTCAACAGAACTAAAAACTGGTGGAATAACTGGATCTGTAGGAGAAACTGGATAACGAGAAGATGTTACGTAATTAGGTCTGGAATATACAGGACGAGTAGGTCTTTTACCATAAACCACTGATGATACGGCTGGCTTAACAGAAACTTTCGGTGGTATTGGTCGTTTTCCATAGGTAGGGTATGCAGGCGCATAGATATATTCATTCACAGGAGGCACATAAGGAGGACGCTTAATAACTTGTGTAACACTGGCAGGTTCAACAACTCTATTTATCACTGGCCTTCCTCTGTGTGGGATTCTATTTACAGGAGCAACACTATTGCTGTAAACAGTTGTTGGTTTTACATATGTAACTTTATTCACTTGTGAATAACCTGAAAGAGAGAAGGAAAAATATCATTATAACTTTCGATATGTTTTCATAGTACAGTACGTTTTATCATCACACATACTTAATAGAAGATATATTGTTATCTATAATTGACACAGTATTTTTGTTTGTTTGTTTAACGCAAATTTTACTTGGTTTACAAAATCTCCTATTTTTAATTTTCATAATTTACTCACGTGATGATTCGTAACATAGCATATTTTATCCAGTTGTTATAATTGATTGATTGATTTTGAGTTTTATGTCCCGTTTAGCAGCGAGGCTATATGAGATGTGGACCTACTGATTAACTTAGAATCCGAACCACATGAGCTCCCGCCGGGAATCGAACCCAGGTCTCCCACGCCTTGTTATAATTGAATTTACATATTTAATGGAATGTAGACAAAACTCTTTACTTTTCAAGTGCATGCCAAAGTCGCTGTGAGTAATATCCATACTATAAGCTGCAATTGTCTGCTTATTGCTTGCTTATGTTTGTTTATTTATTTATGTTTGCTGTTCCTTTTAAACATTATAGACGTGTATGAGACGTGACGTACAGTTTAATGTCTTCAAATTTCAATGTTCTCCCACTGGGAATCGTGGTACCACGTACACCAAACGGGTGCGCACTAGCCATTAGATCAGCGAATATGGCACTTATTACTTATAATTCCATATTATGTCAGCACTAGTTGCTATGACATCGCTGCGATGCAGCAGTTAATAGCTATACGTAGTCAGAAGGAACGAATTGCATCAAGATTCAACATTGATCTGAAACGAAAACTAGTACTGTAGTTTGTTAATGAATCTATTTGATTGCCCAACTGTTTCTCGGGATATTGACGCATGATATGATTATAAGATAGATTATATAACCAGACTTGCTTTCAAGTACATAGTCAAGAAGTTAGATGACGTGTGTAATGTTTTTTATTATTTTTTCTCACGGAGACCAGTTGAGACACGAACTGATAGTATTGTGTGAAGCCGAGTGCCCTCTGCTTCATCTGCATATCAAAATGTAGATGAGTGCACATTTCCTTATTAAAATGGTAATTTTGTGAATAAATTAATTGCTTTTTAATTAGCTTGAATTTGCATATTGTATAATAATTATAATAATGTTGGGTGAACACAGAGCGAAATACGGTAGTATTAATATTCTTTTGATATTTATTTTATTCATGTATGTACATTATTCGTAGGTTTATTAATGTCATTAGGTATTCGCATGCATCTCATTAACGGGAAGTAGGAAGTAAATAACTATACATATCATCGTATTTGAATATTCTACATATAAAAATATAAGAAGAACATATATTATATTAGTTACTTCGTATAACGTAGTCTTGGATTTCACTATGCCGAGAGAGCAAGAACAGAGTTTTTTCCTGGCGACAGCTTTCTGCGCTGAAAGTCTGTTGACAATGGTTGGCTACTGTGAGGGAGAAGAAATGCCTAGGGTGAACATGGAAGGAAAGGAATAATGGTATAGGAAGTATGCAGGAAACTTCCTCTGTAAAGAATCCCTAGCTGGAAACATTGAGCAAGCGACACACTCTACGCTTTGTGTAAAATATCATAAAATTTTTAGCATCGATATGATGGTTTTTCGATTTCTATACGTGTGCTTTTCACACCTTTTAAAAGAATGTCTCACCTCTCGAGCTCGTAGCGTCAGTACGCTATGACGGTTGACATTCAGCCGACGGACCTTTTTCTACTTTTCCCGAGATGCATTGCTTGTTTGAAAATTTGCATTTTATTTTGACTATTTTCATGTATAATTTACTAATACTGTCGTATTACGCTCACAAGTACTTGGAAAGTCCGCTAAAATTCATATTTTGATTTGTTATCGTGTTTCCCTACGTCCAAGACATTTAGATCTTCTGTGTATTTTCAAAATTGGTTAACATAAACAGATGTTCTTTCTCTCTCTTTCTTGGGAAGATGGCACCCGAATCTAGCAGAAGCTTAGGGTATGCCATGGAAAAAAGATTTCCTACGCTGAAAATACTGAGTGTCATCTGTATATCTATGTATAATTATGTTCTGTGTATCTTATCATATCTTTATGTATATATAATCATGTTTTTCTATGGTGTAAATAGTTATTATCAACAAAATAAGTGTTTGTTTACATCTTTGCTGCTCTGGACAATTGTTTTGTCCAAGAACTTTCGAAACTGCCGCTCGGTGCAGTGAGGGCAGCACATGTCACGTGTGTTTGGTGAAGTGCTGTGCAGTTCAGCCGTTCCTTGCCTTTGTGGCTGCACAGACCACCCAAGTTTTAGCCTCCGGTTACATATTTTTCCTGCAACATTTCTTAGAAGAGCGAGTCGCTGGTTTTTGAGGAAGAAACCAAACTATGCAGGGAAAATGTGACAGTGCTCAAGTTAGTTGTTGTTAGTTGTTGTTAGAACCCAGGACGGTGAGCTCGTCGTCTCCCAGGAGTCCTGTGACTTATGTATATATAAATTATATACCGTGTTTCGGTTGTGAGTGTAAGAGATATTCATTAAGTGATTGTTACTCTACACTATTTTATCATGTGAGATATATATAGAAGTTAAAAAGGAAACTGTGCTCCAATTGTACTCATTCTCACACACGTCATTATTTGACATTACATTGTCATATTTGTTCATTTGTCAAAACTTTGGCTATAATGGCCATGTATCAGCTGGAATTAGAAGTATAACGCAGTGGAAGTAACTTTCAAATAGTGCATCGCACCTACCGTTTGATCATGTTTTGTAAGATCTAAGGTTGTACAAACCTATCTCACCAGAGCTATTTGCCTGTCCCAGTTAATGGACAGGGCTCTCCAGAACTTTAAAAGGAGACCAAAGAGATCATGGTTTATTTGTGCTGTTAAGCACCTCTGTGCAGTGTTTGACCATTATGACGTCAACCGTTTGACTTCTGCTACTACTACCAGGAACTGTTCTAGTTTTCATAAACCAGACGACAAAATGATCTATTAGGATCCCGTAACTGTGATTTTATCATCCTAGAATCGATTCAACGTCCCTTTGAGTGCAGAGACTCTCAAAAGAAGTGGACATTTATTCTTCGCTTCACGCAATGGAACTGTGCGACGAAATCTGATTTGTTTTTTTAAACACTTCCTCTGTTCCTCATATTATAATATAGACTGTAAGAGACTATAAACTCTTTACCAATGAGGAGAAATATTCTTTTTGTTTTATTACTGTAAATGGTTGAGCTCGTTGAAGTCTCCAGTGTTTATTGGTATAAATATATAAATTATCAAATCCGTGTTATTCATACCAAGTGTTGATATAATTATACAAAGAGTGAAATATAATATTTATTTCAGTGTGTTCAGTGGTGCACCAACATTAGAAATAATCTCTATTCAAATATCGTTAAAGAAAGTGTGCTGTTGTCAAAAATGCATTCAGTGTGTGTATTTGTGAAGCAATCTGCATTATCAGCCTGGCTAATAAATTGTATCACCTACCATTAGCGAGAGGGTTTCTATTTTCCTGCTTGGTGAGTACCCAAATTGCTAATTCAGATGTTTTCTTTGCAGGATGGAGAGTTAAGGAAACATTTAATCCCTTGACTCTAGTATTCTGACCACCTTCCTGGTTGGGGCTCAGGGAGGCTTCGCCCCATGGAACCAAACTACCCAGCTATGAGTGTAAAGGGTAAACAAACAGGCTGCTACCTGTTCATTTGATATTTTTTTAACCTTGTTGAATTCCAATACCCTTTACAAGTAGCTTCAGAGGCCATAGCTAAAGGTACCATAAAACCCTGAGATATTTATGAAGTTAAAAACCCTGAGATGTTATTTTGTTTATTTTAGTTTTCTCATGCTCATTAAGGTAATAAGTGTGGTAGTGGCGGCTCCAGAAGGAGGTCACCTTTGACTCCAAATAGGGATTTGCATAAGATAAAGAGCATAAATTATTAATCTTCATTTATATTTAATTGATTTTAAGTTCCCTCGTCACTCCACCACCTTTTCAGTGGAAGTACACGTTTGTACTACCTCCACAATAACGCTGTGTCCTACCTTTCAAGGGCACTCCACAAAAGGTGTGACTCCCATCAGCGGGACGTTCACAGTATTACTGTAACCATGACTGCAATACTGCATGAAACCAATGATTTTCAACCAACAAGGAACATGGCAGATAAATATTTCACAACACTTCTCGAGCAGAACTTCGTATCATTGTGAAGTTAAATCTACAGCATATTTACATCAACAACAGCAATACCATATGACCCACTATAACGTATATGCTTCGACTTATATTTCCTTAGAAAAACAGAAAGTATTAATTCCTTGTCTTTGGTCATTCTATGGACTAAGAAGTAAATAGTTACCTTATTAGGAGTTGAAACTAAACGTCGTCTGTAATGTCGGGTTCAATCCTCGAAGAGAATTGTTTTAAACCTGAATGGTAGCTTCATCTTAAAACTATGACCCGTTTGATACATATATATTCGCTTTTCATTCTAGAGCGAAACATATCAGTGTGTTTACGTTCGCATACGGAAAATGAATTATGATAATGAATTTAAAACAAATATGACAAAATTAAGATAAGGATTTATTTTCTTGGTTACCTGAAGCAATGAGCTTACTGTTACGTATCAGAAAGGGAATCAATTATCTTTTGATGTACATCGTCTTCGTACGTCTTCGTACAGAATGCGTTGAAAGACATTGAATGGGAAACAATTCCCGAATGTCTGTTAATGTTCTATCTGACGAGAGTGCTCACAGAATCGCGCAATTTGAACTTCACATGAAAACCTTCAAAACACGACTTGTACTGTGATATTTACAATTGTTGTGTGCCACTATAGGTTTTATATAGGATGGTTCAAGTGTGGAAACACACTAATAAGTGATAAACACTGCAAAATGTAACCACAATAACAATTTAGGTGGGAAATAGAGATGGAGGAAAATGTTTGAGGACACATCACAATGATTTACTATTACTATTACTGTTACTTTTGCTCTTGCGCTAACGATTACGGAATTATGACTATTTCTTTGTTCTGTCGCCAACAAAAGAGATTAGTCGTACGGCAAAGACCACTTACTACCATGGGCGTGTTTAATGTGTTCCCCATTCCGATCGATTGTCAGTGCATTTTGAGTTCCCAGCCGTGCAAAGCTTTCACAAAGTGTTAATTGTAATGTTGGAACATGCGCGCCCACAATTCGTTCCTTGAGATACTGAACATCCGTAATTTTCACCACATACACAATACACTTCACATGGCCCTACAGGTAGTAGTCCAGTGGCATTAGGTCTTGGGAACAAAGGAGCCATTCCACAGCATCTTGCCAACGAATCCACGCTTTAGCAAACTGCTGATCGAGGTATTCAAGGCCATAGGTATCTTAATTGAGGGGGCGCTCATCGTGGTTAGGGAATGATTCATCCTTCGACAACAGTAATGGCTAGATGTCATCTTCTAACATGCACGGATAGCCCATCGCGTTAAGGCCTCGTCGTTGAAGAATGGAGCCACACCACAACGCTAGTCTTCCGCATACCACACCACACCATCACCTTGCCAAGAACACCTACGAATGTGTTGTCAAACAAGTACGGATTACTATCCGACCAGTACCTCATACTTTGTTTGTTAATCTCGCCCGACACATAAGAGTTTGCCTCATGAATAAATTATACGTCAGCGGTAAATGTCGGGTTTTGTCGTAGTTGCTTATGGTTTGTTAACCAAATTCCAACGATGATCTGGGTTATCTTTGATATTGTGTTGGTAAAGCTGTAGCTTATAAGGGTGTCATTTATTCCCTGACATAATCCGCATGATTGAGGTGCGACTAACGCCAACTTTACAGGCTACACCACGCGTATTTCCCGTGGAAATTTAACTGAATGATGTCAACACTGTCAGAGCTGTTGCCCCGCCTGTCGTCGTGCGTGGTATACCCCCCTTGGGTCCATCTGTCATAGATTCAGTTTCTTAGAATTTCTTCAGTACTTTTAACACAGTACCAGTGTTGAAGAAAATCCTTTCCGGATGACGACGTCGGTAAAAAAATCTTTTACAATCAACCTAGTGCTTCGTTTTCCAATGTATAAGCATGATTTCAATATGCTCTACATTAGTCAAGGTCATTTGCTGCTAGTAAATCAACCACAACGATACAAACAAACAATCACAACTTCGCAATGGTTAGCATTAGAGCAAAAATAATAGTGCTATTAAATTTACAAAAAAATGCTATCAAAATGACATAAATTCTGCGATCTCTATTTAAGTCAATTGCTTAAAATTCACGATGGCAAACGTCATTGTAATGTGTCCTCAAACGCTTTCCTTATCCATGTTGCCCACCTATATTGTTACTTCCGTTGTATTTTGTAGCATTTGCCACTTATTAAGGTGTTTGCACATTTTTGGACTATCATGTATAATGCATGATTCATGGTTTCATTAAATAGAGATACATTTAATAATTAGGTTGGTATTTAAATTCTTAGAAAGAAATTACTGATGCACATAATTTTGTTTCTTTTTAAAATGTACAAGTGTTTTCTATGTATTCAAGGATTCGGCTTGAATTCGGACTTAACTTTGCATCCGGTAAGAATCTAACGCAACATAGTTTCATTAATATAATGTGACAATCTGTACAGCTTTATGAAGTTAACTGGGTTTGTCTCCACGCAGTAGCCAAAATGGCTAGAGGGTTTAGTTTCGCATATGTGTCCAAATTTGAACTCCAAATTAACCTAGGAGAAGCCATAGTATCATCATTATGTTGGCCTCAATATGATCCATTTGTGATTTACCAATATTTTTGCCCCGCAATTTCAATTGTAAAAGGTTTCTACGTAGTACAGGAAAGGGAAACTTATGCCATTCCTCGTTACAGGCTTTCTATAGGGTTTGAAAAGGGGCCACACAACGCGAGAAAAGTGTTCTCTTCTGGTCATCACTCTGCAGAAATCTACAGAGGTAGCTACTAATCATTTCACTGATGTTCTCAAAACAAATAGCCTTCATATCTATGGTTTCTTGATTTATTCCAGAAATCTGTGTGCAGAATGAAATGTATGTAATGAGGTTTTTGTTTTAACTTAAACGTATGAATAATGGCAGTTTCATACAGAAAGCCAGATCTGTTAAATATACATCAGTATATTTTACGGATACATGCAGATTGATTTCACAGTTTTTAGGCACCTGACCAAAAGTGATTTTTCTTATAACAGTATTCGCGATGGGTACTCATATCTCGCGATGAGTATAAATGCTTTCGAGAAAATTTGCCTTGCAATGATGGATGGTTTGTGGAATGGACTTTCGGTCGGCTAAAGTGAAGTTATAGCCCGAATTTTACCATTATCAGAAAGATAAACCCAAACTTCATCCAGCGTAACAACGAACTTCCGTTTATCACCGGATAGATTAAGCTTATTGACGCATCTGCAGATCGTTTTTCATCTCGAAGATGAATTGTATTTACATGTTAGAAATTTAGTGTCCCTGATCCTTTTATTAGCTTCCACAGATTTAATGCGTCGCGGATACTGCTATTCACGTATTCGCAGACACGTGTAATTGTGGGGTCTTCACACATTGTGTAGACGGGTTTACGTTCAGGGCTGTTGATGTAACTTCTGACAGACACGTGTTATCACTACTGTCGCATTCGATACCTTGTCATGAGTGAATTAATAGCTGGATCCTTTAAGCTTTTACCTCTCTCAATCATCTTCTTAATAATAGGCAATCTTATGCGCATTCCATTTTCTTTGCACTATTGTTTCATGATGGTGATGATTTTTTGAGTTTAACATCCCTTTCTGCAGCGAGGGTATGAGACAGGACCTACTGATTAACGTGAAATCCGAGCCCCATGAGCTCCCTCCGAGAATCGAACCCGGGTCTCCCACGTCAAAGGCGCGTACGCTAGCTGATTAGCCACGAAGAGGCTCACATTATTTTTTAATTTTAGACACGGAAAACTTGGCATGGTAATGTGCCCCATATAACCTTCCCAAAATCTGTTTACTTTGGGACTCATAATGGACATACCACATACTTACTACAGAAAAATAGTACTATATACTTGTAGATTTGTATTAACCTTCAAAACCCCGGTCTGAAAGATCCTGTGCACATGGAGTATAAATTGAAATATGGCATATATACGCGATTGAACCTTCTGTGCGTATACAGTATACTCTATATTTTTTCTCAACAATCTGAACGAGTTGATTAATTGGAATACGTGTTCAATACTGCACTGGTGATTACACAAAGAACACTAACACATAATAACATTCTCTTTTCCTCTCTACTTTTCTGAAAGTTTGCTCAAAGACCAATGTCTCATTAATTGACCATAATTCGGGTTAATATTCAACAAATCACGAAGTACATATTTAGCAAGGGTTTCTTGCAGTATGATAACAACAAATTTGGTTTCGCAAGAAGCAACAAGGTTGTGACTTTTAGAAATAATTGTAAACGTTCTCTTTTTCCATGAAATGTGCAACATTCCGAAGAATCTCTATTATTAAAACTATTGGCAACATTAAATTTGTCACACTTAAAATTCTTGCTTTTACCTGGAGGTCTTCTGCTTGGTCTACCTCCCGTCACTGGTGTAATGTAGTGCGCTGGTCCATTGTATCCACTTGCGTACGTAGGAATATCGTATACAGGAGGATTTCTTGTTCCCGTTCGCCTTTTACCATAAACTACTCTCTTGTAACCTCCGCCAGGTTGAACATGAACATGTTTCGTTCCATGTACATGAGGTGCCCCTGGGACCACAACCTCCTCTACAATTTCTGAAACTATTACCAAAGGTTAGAGTACAAATATACAGTTGACACGAGGTATATAAAAATCTACATTCTATATTTAATTTTAGGCCATAATTAGCTACCAAACACTATAAGACTCGCAACTTCCTTCCATATTTAGATCGAATGGTGTATCAAGAACTCAAGGGATAAGGGCGAACTCAGATAATTCTTTCCGCTCAGATTCATGAGATGTGGATGATAACTAAAATAACAGAATCAAGAAAATATTACAAAATTTTGTACATCACACTAACGTACTCTAACGAAAAATCGAATTTATTCAAAAAGCATCAAGTTAGAACCTGGCTGATAGCTTGAAGTATTGGGTTAATGTACAGTAATTCAAGTGTTCGTTTCCAGAGTACATTGCTTAGGATTGCTAAAAGCAAGAAGAAATTATTGATGCTAAGTAATTGACGTATATTCCGTTTATCTGATATTGAATCGCTGGAAAAGATTGGAAATGTCATGGCCTTCATTGCCATGCTGTCATTGGCGTTTATTTCTTCAACACAGCGTTTAAAACTATGTACACACCTAAACAAAACATGTATAGATGAATAGGTGATACTGTTCAGATAAATATAGTTTCAGAATCAATAGACTTCAATCAATCAATCAATCATAAGAATCAAGAGACTTAAAATTATTCAAACTTAGTTTGAAGAATGGATAAATTTGAAGAATAGATAGATTTAGTATTTAAAACTATGAAGAAAAATACTATATCAACAGGGCAAGCTGTATCAACAAAGTGGTGAAAATTATGCCTCCATTGTTAAATACCAGAAGAAATTAGCTTACAGATAATTTTCACATCAAGGTAGTGATGGAAATGATGACTTCTTTGTTAAATTCGAGAAGAGCTTCGTTTACATATAATTTTCACACCAAGATAGTAGGAAAAATCATGTCTCCATTATTGAATACAGGAAGGACTTCGTTTACAGGCAATTTTCAAACGAATGGAAATTATGCTTTCGTTGCTGAATGCCGAAAGAGCGTTCTTTTTAGATAATTTTTATACCAGTGTTGCTTAGCTCACGAACTCGGCCAGGATAAAACACATCTAATGGAAAACTTGAAGGACACACCAAAAGCAAACCAAAACTAATTGTTTCCACGAAGCTTGAGAAAAGTGTAAACGAATACTAACGTGATCGCTAGAAAATGGATGGTAAGTATTGTGTTCTATTCCTTACCCGACAGAGAACTTCTATCTATGAATGTGGTAAATATAAATGTGGAACAAGAAAGAGGTCTGCGACAATTTTAGAATACAGGTACTATAACGAAGTACAGTCATATATTGATGTGTCTGACCAGAATTCTTTTTACTCAATAATAATACACAAGGGAATAAAACGTAGCAGAAAAGTGACTTCGAAGTGTTGCAAACATGGATGTTGTAAATGTGCATGTCATTTTCAAACATATTAAGTTTCTAATTTCCGTGAAAGCTTGTGATTCCTTTGTCTATAGTGAGAAAATATCAAGACAAAGTTAACACCCCGGAAGAGATTGCAGCAAGTAAACACACCCCAAACATCGTAAGAGAAAGAGCGATGTTGTGTGCAGTGCTATACAAAAATGGCTTAGTGATATAGAAAAGTTAAACAGTCCAAGAAAGTTGCTTCGTTCTATGGTCTAGTAACGTAGTGCATGCGGCCCCGGTTTCGGTTTCCTGTGGAAGAACATTGAAATTCGAACGTATTCGTTTAAAGTGATTAGAATTAGGCCTTAAACTGTAAAACCACGTTTCATATAGCCTAGAGCTGTAGATATTGAGAAGATATATATAAAATTCCTTAATAAATTCTTAAGAACTATGTATTTTTACCATTTTTAAAGAAAAACACAAAGTATACAATAAAAATGTCAGAAATGTAGAAAATAGTCTATTAACAATTTCAGTAACAACATATTTCCTCAAAATATTTCTTATATGTTTTTTCTTCTTGTTCAAGAAGCCAAAATCTTGTCGACTCAAAATTTGGAAACATCTTATTTGGAATTTCAATAATGTAGTCTTTTTAGTGATGCATGAACCAAATTTTATGTCAGAGACCTGTGTAAAAACACAGGTCCACTCAAATGTACATGCAAACATCTCTGAACAATCAATAAAATTTTACACTTGTAGGGATATTTTTTACTACATGTTTCAAACTTACGTAACAATGTACCATGTCTTAAGACAACTATGTACAATTTTATGCTAATATAAAATACGAAAGAGTAATACTTTTAAAACTGAATGTAATTCTTTTCTCCAAAGTCTCAAACATAAACTTTCAGAGTTAATTAGCATAAAATATCATACATATACGCATAATACGATGTCAAAAGGAAATGCCACAAGGTAATCCAATTTAATCTGCAATTCAAATCGTTTGACACTCAAAACTTGACAGGCGAACTTTTCAAAATAGATAAAATGTCGTATAAAGTGATGTAATCAGAACTTTAATATTTGATTTTAGTGTGACTTTTAATCAAAGTGCATTTCTTCTTTGAAAGATCAAGATTACAATTTCTTTCACAAACTATTTTGGTTGAGCACGAATTCAATAATTTTGTGTTTTCAATGTTTTCAATCTTACTGCACAAATTAAACGTATGATTACATGCTAAAAAATTTATGTCTTTACTTTACATTAATGTGTATGCTTATCCAACTTGTAAAATTAGAGAGATGGTAGCTTACAAATTCTATTTTTTGTAATGATTTGGCATCAAACAGCTCCATATACAGCAGTATAGAATGCTCCATTTACTCGTGATTCAATAGCTTTGAAGATATGTCTGCTAATTGTGACGCACTAACCATAGTATATTTTTAGTCATAAAATTAAAGTTTCTAATTTCTATTAATACCTGGTCCTGCGTAACCGCCTCCACCTGTTCCATAAGCAGCTGCTGATCCATGCGCCCCGTGGCTAATAGCATGGATATGTTTCTTGTTACCTTAAATAGAGATTATTTCATTTAATTGTGAAATTCTCAGTTAATACAGAATTAATTAACATAATTAAATATGACATTATTAATTTTGTATAGTTCCAAATACAGCACGTTGGCCACTTTACGTTGAGACATATAAGTATTTTGCAAATGCAATTGGAAATTTTTTTGAGGGTTCAAAAAATCTATGGTAAGTGGAAATCTTTTGAAATCAGAAGCAGCTTGTTAATGGCCTTTGGATTATTGTTTGATTTCTAAAAGTACTAGAGAGATTTGAGAAAAGCCTTCGGATCTCATCGTAAACGAAGGGAAAATTCCAACCTACACCTCCTCGCGGGAGAAAGCGGGCAACGTCGTAGGCGGCTAACGCAGATGTGGACCGACTGACTCCCGGGATAAGGAGTCAGCCTCTACCAAGTGCCAACAACCTTTCCGGAGGACGGATGAGTAGGTGGAAGTCAGGGCACCTTCTTGCCCTTAGGAATAGAAACTGTCCTAAAAGGCGGATGAACTACCAGGTGGTCAACGGAATGGAGATGTGGAAAGGAAATGGAAATACTACTACATTTCCTCTCCCAGAAAGGACGAAGGAGGAGAACAAATATAATGATGGTTCTTCCTGAAGAGAAAATTCCGGAGGTAAAATAGCCCCCGTTCGGATCTCCGAGTGGGGACTACTCCTCCTACAAGAATCATCAGAGGAAGAAATAATACTGTAATAATAATAATAATAATACCTTTCATTTCAGCATAGAAATCAGGAACGTATGGAGAAACTTGAAAATTTAAAAGTGGAAATGGACAAGTGTACAGTGAACATATTGGGCTTAGGTGAAGTGAGATGTCTAGGAAAAGGTGAGATAGTATCGGGAAATTACAGAATATTCTATTCGGGTGGCGTTAAGGTCGAGAGTGATGTCACGATAGCAATGAAGAACGAAGTAGCAAGAAGTGTAACCAAAATGGGACGCTGCAGTGACAGCTTGATGTTTGTAAAACTAAGTGGAAAACCAGTGGATATTGTGGTAATACAAGTATATATGCCAACACTTGGACATGATGTCAGTGAAGTAGAAGTATAGTATGATGAAATTAGCGACATATTGCATCAGGAGGGAAGAAGTAAGGTCTACGCCATAGTAATGAGACATTTTAACAGCGTAGTGGGAGGAGCCACAAATAAGGTGGTAGGACCATTTGGACTAGGTAGAAGAAACGAACGGGGCCAAATGCTTATCGACTTATATTGGTGGCAAAATGATATGGTGGTGATAAACACGTAGTTTAAGAAACGAAAAGTCCATACATGGAAAAGTCCAGGAGATAAGAAACGCTACCAAATCAATTACATTCTTGTGAAGCAACATTTCAGGAATAGTGTACAAGACGTGAAAACACTACCAAGAGCGGATATCGATTCAGATCACAATCTCCTAGTAGCTGAAGTGCAAACCTGGTTAAAAACAATCAAGAAAAGTGGGAGGAGAAATCGAAAATGGAACTTAGAGCGACTAAGAAGTATGGACAGTAGTGTGAAAGCAGAGATTGAAGAAAAATTCTGTGTGATTGGTGATATGGTAGACAATGTAGAAAATAGTTGGGGAAAAGTTAAACAGATTCTACTTGACACACTCCACAACAACATTGGCAAGATGGGAAGAGCACCGACAAAACCATGGGTAAACGAAGCGATGCTTAAGAAGATGGAGGAGCGCAGAAGGGCGAAAAGCACGGAATCAAGAAATACAGAGGGCTGAATAATGAATTGAGAAGAGAGACGGACAAAGCCAAAGAAAAGTACATGGAACAGATATGTGAAGAAATAATGGTTTCAACGGCGCGGCAGATATGATCTGATCTATCAGGGAGCACAAGATTAGGAGAGAAAGCTAACATATTCATACGCACATTTGGAATCGAAGATCAACAAGGTCATGTAGTCACTGACCATCAAAGAATTCTTAGAGTTTGGGAGGAATAAATAGAAGATCTATATGACCAAAAGAACCGCCCCAAAGATATTGCGTTTGAAGCAGAGGAAGAGGTGGATGATGATGAAAAAGGACCCAGTATATTGAAAAGTGAAGTAGTACATGCCATCAAGGACATGTGAAGGAGGAAGGCCACTGGAGGCGACGACGACATACCAGCAGATTTGTTCAAAAGATTAGGGGACAATGCATTGAAAGTACTGACTTCCCTTATAAACAAGATCTATCTGAATGGAGAATGACCAAAGGATTTTCTTGATGTTACAATGATTGCATTACACAAGAACAGGAAGCAAAGAAGTGTAGTGATCATAGAACCATTAGTCTTATTTCCCACTGGAAAGATAATTGCGCGCATACTGAACAGATGACTAGAAAATAAGATAGAAGAGATGTTGGAGGAAGATCAGTTCGGATTCCGGAAAGGAAAAGGCACCAGAGATGCAACTGAGTTGATGAGAATTATCTCAGAACAAGTTCTGGACATAAATGAAGGGTTGTGTTTGTGCTTCATACACTGGCAGAAAGCTTTCGACAGGGTCAATTGGACGAAACTTTTGCGAACAATTAAGGAAATAGGGGTCAACTGGAGAGATCGACGGCTCATTCGCAACCTGTACATGGGACAACGTATCAAGATACGCTTGATTGAAGGAAAAACCAATAATGTGGAGATTAGAAGAGGAGTCAGACAAGGTTGTAGTATGTCGCCCCAATTATTCAATATTTATACTAAATGGTTAATGAAGGAAGCATTAAGGGGAATTGGAGATTTCAAGATTGGAGGGCAGAACAGAAGAAGGACTACAGGAGATGATTGACAAAGTAGTTGACACTGGGAAACTATATGGAATGGAAATGAACATCGGAACGAAAATAATGAGAATATCACGTGGGAATTCTCCCTTACGGGTCAGAGTGGAACCAAGAATAATACTTGAACTAGGTCGACCATCTCAAATATCTGGGAAATATTTTGACAAAAGACACGTATTGCACCAGAGAGACCAGGTCGAGAATTGCCATAGCCAAAGAAGCATTCAACAAGAAAACGTCACTCTTAAGTAGCAGCCTTAATATTGGACTAAGGAAGAAATTGGTCAAGTGCTATATATGGAGCATTAGACTTTATGATGATGTTTAGTTTAGCGTCTCTTTCAGCAGCGAGGCTATATGAAACGTGGACTTACTGATTAACGTGGAATCCGAACCACGTGAGCTCCCGCCGGGAATTGAATCCGGGTCTCCCACGCCAATGGTGCGTACGCTAACCGCTTAGCCATGAAGGAGGTCCATTAGACTTTATGGCTCATAGACTTGGGCATTACGGAAGTTAGAGAAGAAATATTTAGAGAGCTTCGAAATGTAGTGTTGAAGGAAGATGGAGAAGATAAAATGAATAGAAAGAGTAAGAAACGAAGATGTTTTAAAACGAATAGGAGAGAAGAGGGTGCTTCTAGCAGCTATCCTTCGTAGAAAGGCCAATTGGATTGGAAATGCCTTGCGAAGAAATTGTCTTCTTCATACCGCCATAGAAGGAAAGATGGAAGGAAAGCAAGGAGTAGGGAGAAAAAGAAGACAACTGATGGATGGCTTGAAAATTAGAAGAAAATATTGGGAGTTGAAACAGGAAGCTGAAGATCGAGAAACGTGGAAGAAATATTTCCAGGCCCAAATCTAAAATTGAAAAAACAATCCCTGTTAGTCCGAGGATCTGCCAATAGGCAGAATACTTAATAATAATAATAATAATAATAATAATAATAATAATAATAATAATAATAATAATAATAATAATAATAATAATAATAATAATCTTCATTTGGGAATACAAATAAACTTTCGTTACTTGTAGTACAGACCACGGCATAGAAATGGATACAAGACTTGGTCATGTAAATTGCTAAAAACACGTTGTTTTGCGGGTGCATAGGCACCTAACTCACTTCTTCGAGTGGTTAGTTACATCTAGTTTCCAATTCCTTCCGTACTCCTTAGCGTTTTAAAGCAGTCTTCGTCAACTCATTGCTGTTGTAGCGTAGTATACTCCTTCTGTTAAGAGAAATTCGCCTGGAGCGATTCCTCAATCAAACGTTAGAATGCCTCCACCAGACTTACATACGTTAACTAAATGTAAAATAATTTTGTTGCATTTGAAATAGTGTTTCCACACAAAGCAGGTTTGTTGCCAAAAAGATATTATTACCTGGAGTATAACTCAAGAAGAAATGGAAGTTACTGTCTACGATTTCTAAATGTATGGTTCTACTCAAAGACACGAGTTACAAAACAAAAGCATGAATATAATTGAAAAGAATAAAAGTAAGACGTGTGTAATTTTACATTCTTCTCCCGGTAACGAATAAAGATAAAGTTAACTGGATTTGAGTAATATCTAGGGTGTGTATTCAGTTTAAAATTCTTAGTTTATTCCAATGGTGTTAAACTAGGTTTTTTGGTAATAAATCCATATTTTCGGTCGTTGATGAATAACATTTAGTTTCCTTGTGGGGAAATGTTTAGTGTATTCGCCTTCGGCGAATGGGGTTTTGGTTCAATTCCTGGAGGGAGCACATGTGGTTAAGATCCCACGTTAAGCTAGTAAAAACCATCTGATATAGCCTCATTGCTGAAAAGGGACGGAAAGATTTTGAGAAGTGACAATAAATACCAGTTTTATACGTCTAAAAATATATCTCATTCCTTTGCTATCAAATGTCTTCTTAGGCCGTAAATAAACTTTTGTCACTAAGTGTGCCCATAGCTTCAGAAACGCCTGTATTTGTTTGCTTTCTCTTGACCCAAGAACTGCACATCATAACAAGCAAGGAGGATCTTCTTGTAAAATCTAAGGAAATTGGCAGTGATGCACTAGGTTTTCAGGAACCTATAGTTTATAAAAATGGCACAGAATCTTAAATATAACTATCTCATTGTCATGTACTAATTAAAAATGCAAATCCTCAGAAAAAAATCAGGGTCTTCTTTCTAGATAGCGTGAGAGTCGTCACTACCCCTCTAATTCGACTTTGAATTCATTAATTTTAAAAAGTACCGAAAGAGATTAATGTTCTTCTTTGATTAACTTCGTATCTATATTGGCTACTATATATGCCAATATTTAGTTCCTGCTTTGATGAGTTTTTGTCTATGCTTCCTAAGTGCCTAAAAATCCACAACGTACTAACAATAAATCTAGAGGGTACTATGATGGCTCGTTGGTAGAGTGATTACATCTGGTTTCATGAGTCGGAGTTTATACCCTAATCCATATGAGCTCATTTTGGATGAAATTGAGAAAGACAAATGAGGGAGAGAGATTTAAACATAGAGACAGAAAGAGATACATTCATATGTGCAAGTTTAGATTTGGAAAAGACAAATGACCATGCAGAATCCATATTCCGAGAAAAATTGTGATTTTTTGAAATAGAAGAATCAAAGATCCTCAATCGAACCTGCAAGCATTAATTCTACAACTACGGGTGTTATGCTGCCGTAGTTGTAGAATTAAGATGAACAACTAGTTTTGGAGCATCAGATGACTACGCAGGTAGAGAAAGATCTTAACATTGTGAGAATGAAGAATTGAGAAATGTATAGTCGATTGGTAGACGTAGACGGGTTGAAGTCAAGAATCCCTTAGTTATGAAGCCACAATGTTAACCACTTATCCACGGAGAATCCTACTTGATCGATGATATTTTCGCACATCTCAGAACGCCAACACTTTTAAGGAATGTATTAACTTTAGTCAGTTCTAACTCTTATACCCTTTGATGTCTGGCTCTTGGATTTTGTATTTTCACTAATCTTGGATACTACTTTACGAAAATAATACCACAAGCTTTAGACACTTCTAACTCTATACCCTTTGATACCTGGCGCTTGGATTTTGTATTTTCACTAATCTTGGATACTACTTTACGAAAAAAATACCACAAGCTTTAGACACTTCTAACTCTTATACCTTTTGATGTCTGGCTCTTGGATTTTGTATTTTCACTAATCTTGGATACTACTTTACGAAAATAATACCACAAGCTTTAGATATTTCTAATTCTATTCCCTTTGATGCCTGGCGCCTGGATTTTGTATTTTTACTAATCTTGGATACTACTTTACGAAAATAATACCACAAGCTTTAGACACTTCTAACTCTATACCCTTTGATGCCTGGCGCTTGGATTTTGTATTTTTACTAATCTTGGACACTACTTTACGAAAATAATACCACAAGCTTTAGACACTTCTAACTCTATATCCTTTGATGCCTGGCGCTTGGATTTTGTATTTTAACTAATCTTGGATACTACTTTACGAAAATAATACCACAAGCTTTAGACACTTCTAACTCTATACCCTTTGATGCCTGGTGCTTGGATTTTGTATTTTCACTAATCTTGGATACTACTTTACGAAAATAATACCACGTCAAGATCCCCGATTGTTGGGTGAGAGCATATAAATTATTTTTCCGACTTTGCAGAACTTAAACATTCTCGGTTCTACCATACACCTTACACTTGCTTTGTTCGAAAACTGCAACGCCAGAATTTATAATGAAAAGCTATTCCTAATAGAAATAAGAATATACATTATGTTCCAAAATTTGGTTTCTATCCGCAATTCCACACACTGTGGCATCTCGTGAGGAGTGGTCATTTTCGTCCATGCCCCACCTGCAGAGATAAAGGCACAACAAAAGAAATTAGAGAAGAGAGATGTGTTGGCAGTGTTCGTATAGAACAAAACTTTAGGTGTGTGAACATTATCCCGCAAACCACACCTGTTTTGGAACACCCCAGTATTTCCCATTTTTATTTCTCGAAAGTTTTGGCCTTTTTTTAATATGCGAGAAGAAAATGATTCACCAACTAGGATATACTATGAGTAAATGCTTAATGTCATGGCTTCATAACCTACAGATTCTGCATTGAAACCCGTCTACGAAAGCTGTACATTTTTCAATTCTTCATTATGCAATCACCTGATGCTACAAAAAGAGTTCTCCACCTTAATTCGACTGTGACGTTTGCAGGTTCGACTGAGAACCTATGATTCTTCTGCTTCACGAATTAACAATTTTCTATGGAATATTGATGCTGTCTGATCATTTATTTCCACAATTCTAACCTTGTGTATGTGCCCCTTTCTATCTCTATATTTAAATCATTTTCTCTCTATCTCTTAATCTGAATGTCGTCCGCCACGAACTCTCATGGCCTAGAATCAAACCTCTGATTCACAGAACCAAAAGTAAGCGCTTTACCAATGAGCCATCGTAATTTCCTGTAAGTTTATTGTTAGTAGGCTGCGAATATTTATTAACTTTAAACAGATAACATAGATATGAAAGTCATAAAAGCAGAATATAAAGATAAGCACATACAATACCTAACATAGATACAACATACATCAAAAGTACTTAAATACCTATATGAACATTTGCATGCAAATACTGAGAAACCAAAGAAGTTAGTCATTGAAAAACACTCATTTCTTTCAGTAGTTTTTAAATAAATGAGTTCAATACCAAACCAGAAGCTATTGTAATTCTATTTCCATTCAATTTACCTCTATATACATTTATAAAAATTTCTATTCCTTTTAACTTGGGGTCCCGGGTTCGATCCCAGGCCCCGCCAAGTGAACTTTGTGGTGGACAAACACCGTGTGCGTGGGTTTTCTCGGGGTTCTCCCGTTTCCTCCCACTTTCTTCATTCCACCATTTCATTCATTTCTCATAATCACCGTCTCCTTTAGCCTAACCGGCATAACCGTGGGACGTAAAACTCACAGATTTCTATTCCTTTTAATTCACTTTATCACCTTTACATCTATTCTATACTTCACTTTCTTTGTCGATTCCTCTTCTTAATTCACAGTTCAACTTTTTAGAAGCATAGACCAAAAGTAGGTATACAGTCCCATACTGATCAATTCATTGTTTTTTATTTAAATTTCTTATTGTTATCCAATAGGTAAACTTAGTTTATTATTTGTTCTTAATGTCTTTTTACTTATATCTTAAACTCGGAACAGCCGGAGCAAATAAACCTACTAGCTAGAATGTTATACTTGATCAAGGCAGGGCTGTGGCCACCCTGTACACTTTCTTCCCTTCTTCAGTGAAACTTGTTTCCATAATTTTATTTCCTTAGTTTTTAAAGTTAGTTCTATAATTGAGACTTTTTAAACTGTAATGCCTTCATGGTGTCATACTTTTACTCGCAAAGTTTGAAATATTTTCACAATTAATTAAATTGATTGGCTCCGCCGAACAACGTTGCAAGCAACAAAGAATCCAAATTTACAGAAATCGATTATGTATAGGGTTTTAATTTACAGAAATCGATTATGTATAGGTCTTAAATTTACTTTTTCAGCTTCAAACTATGCCCTTTTATCAAATGATGTTACATGGAATTGGAACTTCCATTAAAACACCATTTAACGGAGCTATTGAGGTTTTAAATGGATCTATTCCAGAAACAATGTTGCAAGCGACCTCGTTTGCAACCTTGTTTCTGGGACGGCTAAACACTGATTGGAATTGAGCTAAACAATTTTACAAGCGACGTCGGCTAAACGGCTAAACACTGATTGGAATGGAACTGGTATAGTAATGAAAGTTAGTTTGAAAATACAACTTTTATGAATATATGAATGTTAGTAAAAATACAATGAACTCTTCGAGATTGTTAACATGTAAATTTTTAGAGAAAGGAACAATCGTATGAGGGATTGTTTAACATTATTCTTCTTTAATTTTTTCATAAAATTCCACAAGTGGCGGATCCAGGGGGCGATCGGGGAGGATCGGGGCAACCGCCCCCCCCCCCCCCCAGAAGAGGATTTTTTTAATTTTATATATATAAATAAAACCTTCCAGAGTTCGACACTGTTAAAAGTAGTTCTAAGTAGCAGTATGACAACCCCCCCCTAGAAGTTTATCCTGGATCCGCCCCTGAATTCCACAAACTCTTTATTACTGTACTTGCATATTTCTAATAAGCCCTTTTTTGCCGCTTTGATTGGAAGCTTGTCATCATACAAAGGTAGGAAACTGCGAACTTTCACTGGAGGGTGTCGTTTGTTCCCGGGACCCTTCATTTGTTTTTGGCAAAGTGTGCGTTGACCAGGTTTGAAGGACGCTGTGGAATGTTCTTTCACGAAATTCTTTATGTTTGTGGTAAGAATATGTGCGATAAATAGCTAAAATTAGTAGTATTGTTAGTGAAGTAACAAACGTTTTCGCAGTAACTGCATATAAACTTAATGTATATAAGTTGCAGCGTTGTTCTACTTACCTCTTCAGATGGTAGTTTGCCAGACACAGGCCGCTTTCTTTTAGATGTATATGTATTTCCAGCATCCCTTACACGTTTATGACATTTATCTTTCCACTCGCTCACATTAATTTTCCAGTTTTTACGATCATTTAAACGATTTTTGTCACCAGGCGAAAGAATAACTGTATCCGCGGCTGACATCACGTCGGTTGCAACGTTGTTCTGGACGAGAGTGACGATTTCGCGCACATTCCATTTGCTGTTAAGTGCTGCCAACCTCAATATTATGGAAAAGGAAATAACCTACGTAGTGAGGAATGTCGTTTTCCATATTATTTTGTTAAAATCTCAATGTTAGAGAAATTGTCGCTTGCAACGTTGTTCGGCGGAGCGATTCAATTCTTGTGCCTACTTCTCAACTTAAATACCATTTTTGAAAATTTCAAACTCTTTTCTACGTTTAAGAAAAGAGTTCCTACTTCCTTCCCTGGCTATATTTTTCAGTAAGATTACACTTCAGTCAGCACAACATTATGATCTAATAACGTTTCTTAATTATTCGTGTTCATCTTAATTTTCTACCATGTAGGTGACTTACTACAAATTGAGAACTTACCGCACACAATGGTCATTAGGCAATATTTGTCTTGACGTAGTAATTACATGTGTTAATACTATCCATTAAGTTTAGTCTTTCTCTGTCTCATATGTTTTACTTTCACCATACCACAACATTTACAGGGTACATTTGCGAAGTGTCTCCTCGGGATTCGTGTAAAATTCATTCAAATTAAAAGCTCTCATCCATCCAATGTGTATTGTACTAATTTTAGCGGCCCATACCGATAATTTGCATATTTATGGGTCTTCATATATCCGGAATTCAGTTATACACTACTTTAACGCTCAAACACAAAATTGCTTTTATCTTCTTTGAATGTAACTGGACATGAATGTGGGCATATGCAAAACAAATTGTATGAAGTAATGCTTCTCTAACACATATTACTCACCCGGACACTATCTTAGATCCGTCTTATTGGATTCAACTTTCTGTTTTTCAAATGGAAAAAGGCGCAAAAGATACGTCAGATTCATGTACAATTTTCTTGGAAATTCACTGGTTTAGTGAATTTTATTGTAGCTCGTACCGTGGTGTAGTGAATAATGTCCTAATTTCTTTCCAATTATCTCGGATTGTATAATTTTCTCTCTATTATTCCTAATACTCTTTATTGGTTTACAGTTTCAGCCATCTCAGCTTCCACATTCTTCTCAACATGCAAGCTATCTAGAACTCTATTTTTTTTCTGTTTAGAAATCTATCCTGTATTCCTATATAATCTATTTTGTATCTTCTCATTAACTGGAGACATCTAGATCTATCTTCTTCACCCGTATGATTGAACCTTATGATGAAGCAAAAAAAAATCACCAATTCCTATCTTCTCTCAATCTATTTTCTCAAAACCATAATTACCTAATATACAGTGCTTGACAAATGCTAAGGAACAACGCCACTTTTCGGTATAATTCAGAATAGATGTTGAGGGAAGAAATAAAATGCGGAATATATGCAGTAGAGACAGTATGCAATTATTCTAATGGAAAATGGTACAGATTGCGCCACATGGATAAAGAAAAAAATGAAAAAAGAAAAAATATGCTTTTTGGAACATGTCCAACCAGCCACGCAAAATGAGTCTTCCTGCCAGATGGACGCAGATATAAGTACCTCAGTAAGATGTGTGACCTTCTCGGACACTAATGCACATTCTGCATCTGTTATTCATGCTATTCACTAAACTAGTGAGAAGTCATTGAGGGATACTGTCTCACTCCTCTCGCAAGGCCTTTGCTGCTTCTTGCACGGTTCGAGGAGGGAGAGTTCACATGAGAATCACGTCTGCCAAGGACATCCCAGACATGTTCAATAGGATTAAGATCCGGAGAGTAAGCAAACCATTGCATGCGTGTAATATCTTCACCTTGAAGTATGTTCGATACCTCAGCGGCGCTGTGTGAGCGTGCATTGTCGTCCACATACAGAAAGTCCGTACCTACCGCACCACGAAAACTACAAGCATGATTCAGAAGAATATCTCTGTAATACCGCAGCGATGTCACGCCACCTCTCTCAAAGATGTGCATAATACCTGCCCACACAATCACGACCTGCCATAGCGATCATGTTCATGAACCTTCTGTTGTTCATAACGTGTTTCCCACTCTCTCCACAGTAACTGGTGGCCAGAATCACTTGTCACAGTGAAATGAAATTCTTCGGAGAACATCACTCTTGACCACTGCTACTGATCGTAACCAACGTGTTCCTGACACCACTATAATCGTTCGCGACGATAGCATGGTTGAAGTAGGATGCATTTAACGGGTTTTCTTGCATACAAACCAACCTGATTTAAGAGCCGCGAAATGGTTCTGGCAAATGCACGTGCACCTGTAGCGGTTGCAACTTCTGAAACTATCTAACGCAGAGTGCGTTGTCTGTTCCTTTCCGCCACTAGGGACACATATTGAGCGTCTTGAGGTGTGGTCTTCCATCAAGGACCACCAGCATTCTTTCGCATCAGATTTCCACCTTCCGAGACCTTTTTAAATTACGAGATGACACTTTTTGACACTTCCATTGCTGTTGACACAGTAGTGACACTTTGACCAGCTTCCAGCCCTCCAACTGGACATTCACGATCATGCGCACTCAAATGCTGTCTTGAAGCCATTTTACATTTAATTGTTGCTCCACAACTGGGTTTCACAGAACTGAGTTCCACCACCTACGGCGTTATTTACGTCAAACACCTTACTGCATTCACTTTCGACTGAGTACAGAGCTTTTGTGCATTGCCTTTTATACATATCCTGGTCAACTACACCCTCTGCATTGCATTTGACTGTAATTCGTCTCCTGCCGGGAATGCTACGTGAGACAAATCAGTTGTTCCTTAGCAATTGTCAAGCAGTGTACTATTTTCTGTAATTCCCCCACAAGAAATATTCATATTGACCATTAAAATTACATATGCGGTACTTATACAGTATGGCCCGAAAGTAGGCATACACCCCTGCATTGATCGGGTATAACATTGTAGCTTATAGGTTTGTTTGCTTCGGTTGTTCCAAGCTCAAGGTATAAGCAAAAAGACATTAAGAGCAAGTAATTAAGAAACTAAGTCTTCCTGATGGATAACAATAACAAATGATATAAAAAGCGATAAATTGGTCAGTACGGGACTGTATACCTAATTTTGTGCCACCCTGTATTTCTTCATAGCTGCTTCTGTTTTGTCGCAAATTCCCTCCAGTATAAATAAATAAATTGTTAGTAACAAAATAGAAGATGCAAAAGATGAAGTCTGAAAATGTTTATGTAGAATTAATAGAAACGTAGAAAGAACAAATAATTTAGTATACGGTGTACTGTATTGTTAGATACATCAAAGTTATATGTGTTAAAAATAATAAGAACAAAAGATTTGTCATCTCTCTAATAAAGAAATGAAATAGTTTAGATATTAGGAACATGGTATACTTAAAATTACGTTACTTCATTACGTTTAAAATATATCAAGTTTCATATAAATATGTATACAATGTAATACTACCAATAGATTCATAAGAAATGAAGTTGTTGTTAAATCAATATTGTTGTTAAATCTCTTGAAATGATGTTTACCTCTATAACCATCTCTATAACCAGCTCCATAACCATTTCCATATCCACCTCCATAAACATCTCCATAGCCGATTCCATACCCACCTCTTCCAAATCCTGTCCCTTCACCTCCATAGTTGCCTCCATATCCACCTCCGCCAAAGCCTGTCCCTCCAGCTCCATAGTTGCCTCCATACCCACCTCCGCCAAAACCTGTCCCTTCACCTCCATAGTTGCCTCTATACCCACCTCCGCCAAAGCCTGTCCCTCCAGCTCCATAGTTGCCTCCATACCCACCTCCGCCAAAGCCTGTCCCTCCAGCTCCATAGTTGCCTCCATGTCCACCTCCGCCAAAGCCTGTCCCTCCAGCTCCATAGTTGCCTCCATGTCCACCTCCGCCAAAGCCTGTCCCTCCAGCTCCAGCCCCACCGAATCTTCCTGATGCGCCATGACCATGATGACTGTGTCCAGAGCCTCTTCCACCATGTAGATGTTTTGTTCCAGATTTACCTGAAAAATATAATACAGAATTTAATCAATTGCTTTCTTCTTACTGGATTATTGTAGGTAATATTTTGCAATATGTTTTGCTAAGCCACGCCATACGAACCAGATGAGGTTAAACTATTTATAATTTGCTTATTAGCCATTGGCTTGCGCACGCACCTAAGACACAGAAAATCCGGATTCCATTCCCTGTGGGCGATCAAGTGGTTCAGGTTCCATGTTGAGCTGTTGCATACATATAGCCTGGGCGCTGAATACCTCGATAAACTGGAACTCAGCTTAGTCCTCCTTGCATATATATATAGCGGGTAGTCCTTTGGTAAAGGAGGTCCTGAATTCAATTCTTGAGTGAGAATCGAATGCACTGCAGCGATTCAGACTCTACTTTAAACAACAGGTCTTGTCCTGTTTATCCTTGCTGCTGGCGAAGAAAATACCTATCAATCAATAAGTCTAACAGAGCCAATCAAACAGCTTTATGTTCTAATACGTATAGTTACAAAAAAACTTTTTGTTCTATTATAGGTATAAAAAATATTTTCCCTTCTAATATAGTTATTTAAAAACTTTCTGTTCTAATACAGTTGTAAAAGTAATAAGCTCATAATTCTTTACAACAGTGTCTCAAGGGATGTGCCGCAGGATAATAATATGCCGAGAGATTAAAACGAAGATTATAGAAAAATTTGAATGGGATTGGTTGTGGTGTGGCGTGGCACATAGCAAAAGAGAACACAAATTCAACGTAAAATATTTATTTTTATTTACCCTCTCTCACTTTCTACCGTTTGTTTTCCTTTGCTTTGTTTACATCTCATGAGTATATGCCACAAGTTTTGCTATTTCTAATAATTTTGCACTGTACGGCAGTGTGTATCTCAATTATTGTAAATTAGGCTAGGCTTTCTGGTTTCAATAATCACATGCACACTGTCACATAAATCATGAAATAAGCTGTAAATTATTCAAACCAGAAAGATCAGGATATATTTCGTATGAGATTAGTGCCAATGAAATGTCTGCTTTGAAATCTGGTAGAAAACTAACCATAGCAACATCTAGTGGCATAGGATTAAATTAAAGCCACTCGTCTAGAAATTACAAATTCAGTATGCATCAGTAAATAACTTGGGGTACCCTCCGTTACTGAACAGGGCCGTATGGAAATGCATCATAGAGAACAGAAAATTGCAAGTAATTTTGCTTTACAAATTCAAACCGGGACATTCTGTACAGCAAGTCGCAAAAACGCATTAGCAGCACGTTTGGGCGAGAAAGGTGAATGAATGCCCCATTCGCTTTGGGTGTCTCAAATTTCGTTTCGGTGACATTGTATTTTACAACGAACTCCGTGGGTACCGCCTAGGATTATGTTCGGATAAGTTCGTATAGTAGATTTTCGGAAAGGTGTTCGTGTCATTGCAAACGAGTACCATAAGACTGTCGGCGCTTTATACAATCGGTAAAGTGAAAAATTTGTACTGGTATGGTATGTACTGGTAGTCTATGGGGCAAGTGACAGTCTTGGGAAGTAACGTAGCCGATGTAACGCGTTACTTTTAAAGTAACGTTTCCTAGTAACGCGTTACATTATTTTCCAAAATAACTAACGGTAACGGGTCATTTTTTCGGAAACAAATTTTTCTTTCCTGTAAGTGAATTTCTCAGAATGGAATAATGGAGCATGTTCTACGTATGTCAGTGACCGACAGTCAGTGACACACAGAGAAACAGAAAAGACCATTTCACTTACTGTTTTTGGAAGATGAGGGGAGCCTCAGGGAAATTCCGTTCACTAATTGCAAACAGCAGGAAGATTTTGCCATAGATTTTGGCAGTTCGAAATCAATACATTCAGTAAGAGTGCAATGATACCAGTAGTCCATTTTACTTTGATAGATGTTTTTATAAAGATGAAGAACGAGAATATTTTACCACTCGAACATTTGAAAGAATAATTTTTCTTAAAAACTGAGGATGATGGTGGACAGATTTTAAAAGTAAAGTGAAGTGTCCCGGCGGGAAATACTTATCAACAACTAGGGTACCATAATTAACGATATACAGCAAGGGATAAATATGAATAAACTGTGTTCTGATGAGCATGCCTAATTTATTACTAGAAAACAGTTTGTTGATGGTATGTAATATTGGAGTTCTTTCAGATCAGTTTGCGTATCCTAGAGTTCCGTTGATAATAGAGTTTGCAACAACTAGCTTTAAAAAGCATATAATATATTATCGATATCGATTTTAGAGTTACTGGCAAGTTTTGATTCACCCCCAGTTAATGTCTTCTCATTTTATTAGTTCTAATGTAATGCATCTCTATATTTGTATTTTTACTTTTACATAACAACATTGTTATTACTATATAATTAGTTTATCAGAATAGTAATAAGCAGCTATTTTTTCTAACGCATAGGGATGGACACGAGTCGAGCTAAAACTCGACTCGAATTCAAGCCGAATTTCGAGTCGAGACAAAGATACATTTCTTGAGTCGAGTTCCGAGCCGTTTCACTGTTTTTGAAGTCGAGTTTCGAGTCGACTCGAGTTTGATAAATGGCTCGCTCGTTCAGCCCATTTTGAAACCATGGCCTGATTAGATTGGAAAGCGAAAGTCATGAGAAATGTAAGCAGTAATGTGAATACTTTTAGTGTTGCTCACGAGAAGGGACACTGCTTGCATCTCGTCTCGTCTCGATAATGAGACCATAAGAGATTTTTTATAACGAGCTCAGTTCGGCTTGGCTCAACTGAGCCGATGGCTCGAACCGGCTTGGTTCGGATGAGGCATCTCCTCGATTCTGCTCAACTGAGCCGAGGCCTCTAGCCACTCGGTTCAGTGAGCTGTTGGCTCGGCTTACTTCTCAGTTCGGCTGCATAATGAATGAGCTGTGAGCCGAACTGCTCGAGTCGTTGACAATTCTAAACTCGGGCCGAGCAGTTTTGAACATTTTCCCAGCGCCCTATAAATTTTAACAATGATTGGCTCGACCCCGAATATTCAACCTAGACCCTCAACCCAAATTCAGAAGCTCGTGAACAATGTCTTTGACTCCTAGATTTCACGACTACCAACTATTTTTTAATATTTAGATACAAACCGCCTATCTTTCATGTTTATACACAGTGTTATAATAATAATAATAATAATAATAATAATAATAATAATAATAATAATAATAATAATAATAATAATAATAATAATAATAATAATAATAATAAGTTGTAGTAGTAGTAGGATCACTGATGAAATGAAATGAAATTTTTACGTCCCACAATTATGCCGGCTAGGCTAACGGAGACGGTGATGCTGAGTAATGAATGTAATGGTGGAATGAAGAAAGTGAGAGGAAACGGGAGAACCCCGAGGAAACCCACGCACACGGCGTTTGTCCACCACAAAGTTCACTTGCCGGAAGCAGGGTTTGAATCCCGGGACCCCAAGCAACAGAGGTGAACGCTCTACCACTGAGCAACCGCGGAACCCTAGGATCACTGATAATAATTGTATTGTCTATATAGGATACTTGAAGAGAGTACTTGAAATTACACACAGGATTTGGCTCAATTTGACTCAACTCGAGTCGAAACTCGACCCGAAATCGAGTCTAGTTGGAGTAAATTTTTCGAGCAGAGTTCTCGAGTTGAGCTCAAATATATCTGTTTCGAGTCGAGTCGAGTTTCAAAGAAAACTCGCTCGAACTCGCTCATGCCCATCCCTACGAGTTACTCTTTTATGCCATACTACGAGTAACGAGTACGCAGTATGCCGTTTTAGTCAGTGTTAAATTATATGAAAATGTTCATATAACTGTCAAGTAAGAATTTGTTCTTGCATCTACATAAAGCGATTCAGAACATGTATTATTCACTGTTCAACAAATTTTGATCGAAAGTATGTAAATTCTTTGAAATTGTGATTTTTACATTCATTTAAGCATAATATGAAAGGAAATGATAATAGAACACTTTTCTTAGCTCAGGTTGTGAAAAAAACGCCCTTGTACAACAGTAGCTGTGTATATATACAAATGTATTAATATTTATAGAACATTTAAGCAAAATCCTTGTAAAAACCTACATTTCACTTTTTTTTATCTATTTCACTGTGATGTGATAAGCTGGGAAGTTAAGAAGTACCCTAACCTATAGTTTTCTATGCCCTTGTACTTCCTTTTCCAAAATTGCGCAAATACCAGTTTCACAGCGATACAGAAAATAAAGTAACCGTGGTCAAGTTAAACATTAAGATTCCGTAATAAAAATCAGTATTAACATCAAAACATGAAAAATATGTAGAAATACCTTTTTGTGCAAGAACTACACTGCAATGTAGACAAAAGTTTCAAGTGATCCCTTGTACAGGATTATGTTTATTTTATTTTGAGCGTCTTCGCTTGGCTTGCCTTTTGTAGGTTACATCTGGAGCATCCCTTGCAATAGTCCAACAGTAGTCGGCCAATATGTTAGAACTCCACTTTTCCTCATATCTCTTCTCCATGGCTGCAATATCTTGATGGAAACGCTCACCATGTTCGTCACTTACTGCTCCACAAACTTCGGGAAAGAAGTCTAGATGTGAATGAAGAAAGTGGAGTTTCAGAGACATATTGCAACCAAGATTTTCGTAGCACAATAACAACTTTGCTACCAGTTATTTGTAATTTGTTGCTCGGTGTCTTTTCAAGAACTGTGAACAAACACTCTTCAAGCTTTCCCACGCAGCTTTCTCCTCACCTTGGAGAATTTCGTCGAACTTGTGATCTTTGAATAGTTGCCTAATATGTGGCCCTATGAAAACACCCTCTTTAACTTTGGCATCACTCAATCGAGGGAACTGTCCTCTTAGGTACTTATAGGCCTCATCCTCTTGGTTCATGCTCTTGACAAAACTTTTCATAAGACCTAATTTAATATGTAGAGGGGGAAGCAAAATTCGGTTACGATCTACCAGTGGTCCATGCTGGACATTTTTCATTCCCGGCTGAAGAGTTTCTCTGGTACTCCAATCACTTTTGTGGTAATGAGATCCACGATCTCTACTGTCCCATTCACATATAAAGCAACAATACTTTGTATACTTGTTAATTTTAAGTGACCTCATGAGACCATTTACATCTGTACATGCCACAAGTGTGTCTTCCATAGTAAAAAATGGAGTGAACATCTTCTCCTTATTCCAATACACTGAAATATTTACTTTTTCCTGCAATAAATTCCATTGCTTTAAGCGTGACGCTAAAATTTCGGCTTTGCTTTTCGAGAGGTCCAAGTCTCTGATTAGATCGCTTAGTTCCTCTTGAGTAAGTCTATGTGGTTCACATGGAGGTTCTTCTACAACAAACGTAGGGTCCTTCGAAGTACTTGATTCAGGAGCTTCAACTTCTTCATCATCATCAGAAAAAAGATCGTATTCTTTAGGTGGGTCAGGAACAGGTAGTTCTTCTCCATGTGGAACAGGGCGCATTGCAGAAGGAATGTTAGGATAGATCAAGGAACGCTTTTTCTTCGTGGAAATTCCCTTCTTGACGGAAGGAACCATACAAAAATAAGTCTCTGTTATGGTCGTTTGGCTCCCTCCAAGTCATGGGCACTGCAAAAGGCATTGAGCGCCCCTTCCCATTAATCCAATTTCTGAGATTGCTGGCACAAATGTTACACACAATGTGGGGTGCCCAAGATTTATTTTGGTCTCCAATTTTACAGCCAAAGTAATATTGATAGGGTTTTCTTATTAGTGGTGTTATAGTCTGCTTTTGTGAGGAAAATGTCACTTCCCCACATACGTAGCAGAAGCTATCCACACTGTTTACACAATTTCGCGGCATTTTTGTTTATTCAAATCCTCAAAATGTCACTTGAAATAGTTCCGACAACTATTTAAAAATATACATTCGAAATACCAGTATTTTTGCGTACTTGTAGTTGTATTTTTATGTCCTGCACTACACAAACGTCACACCCAAAAAGCTGATAACTGCACTAAACCTTCTTTTCTAACAATAGCAGAACACTACTGACAAGTAAACCTTACGTTTGGGTGAATCGAGTTGCTGACTGAGACACATATGAGAAAGTAGTACTAAATGTGGTCAGTATTTCAGTGAAGTTGTAGGTGCGAAGCTCCAGGGGTTTAGGAGATACAGCTACCAGAACATCACATGGAAGTACAGAATAGTCTTCATACAGTTGGAGGTAAAAGCTCTGTAAGACCTCTTGTAATGACAAAAGGTGAATAACAAATATAAGGGTACATATTAGGACTAGGGGGAAGTCATATAGTAAAGGTATACCTGACGGCGGCCATCTTGAAATCCGCCATTTTGAATTAAGGCTAAGTTTTTAAAATAGGAATAGGATCATGTGATACATGATTTAAGGCGCAAATTTAATCAGAAGAACAATGGTGACGTTAATTTTGATTTACGCGCAATTGGTAAAAAGTTACAGGGAAATTAAATATTGTTGCAGCATATGTATTAGTCCTTTACCCCACCTTGTAAATTTTGTGTTAACGATAATAATTAAATAAAAAGCAGTTGGATAAATATTAGGTCTATGGTAAGAATTGCCTTGATGGCGGCCATGTTCAAATCCTCCATTTTCAATCAGACAAAAGTTTTAAACAAAACGCATAATATTGACACCTTATTAATAGCAAATTTTACCATAAATCCAACGGTATAACCATTTTTGCTTTATCATTAACCAGCATTTGTTATCGCATAAACAAGTTGCTAATTTAAGGAAAAATCACCAAAGTGGGATTGAGTCATAATTGAACTTGGGTCTTTCTTCCAGAAAAGTCCTCAATTAGTACAATCAATATGTAGTTCAGAAAAGAGCGCATGACTTGCACAAATGCTCTGCTCAAAGTGAGCACACCTGACAAAGGCAATCGAGTTACACTTCACACATTTGTCGTTAACAATTCCGTCAAAGCAGTAGTCGTAAGGAGCGATCCATTTAATTTTGTGCTGGTTAATGATAAAGCAAAAATGGTTATACCGTTGGATTTATGGTAAAATTTGCTATTGATAAGGTGTCACTGTTATGCGTATTGTTTAAAACTTTTGTCTGATTCAAAACGGCGGATTTGAACATGGCCGCCATCAAGGCAACTCTTACCATAGACCTAATATTCATCCAACTGCTTTTATTTAATTATTATCGTTAACACAAAATTTACAAGGTGGGGTAAAGGACTAATACATATGCTGCAACAATATTTAATTTCCCTGTAACTTTTTACCAATTGCGCGTAAATCAAAATTAACGTCACCATTGTTCTTCTGATTAAATTTGCGCCTTAAATTATGTATCACATGATCCTATTCCTATTTTAAAAACTTAGCCTTAATTCAAAATGGCGGATTTCAAGATGGCCGCCGTCAGGTATACCCTTACTATATGACTTCCCCCTAGTCCTAATATGTACCCTTATATTTGTTATTCACCTTTTGTCATTACAAGAGGTCTTACAGAGCTTTTACCTCCAACTGTATGAAGACTATTCTGTACTTCCATGTGATGTTCTGGTAGCTGTATCTCCTAAACCCCTGGAGCTTCGCACCTACAACTTCACTGAAATACTGACCACATTTAGTACTACTTTCTCATATGTGTCTCAGTCAGCAACTCGATTCACCCAAACGTAAGGTTTACTTGTGAGATAAGGAACACAATGAAACCAAGCGTTCTTATAGTTTCTCCAGTGTTGCCGGATCAGTGTAACATTTTACCCCAAACGAAGCGAATATATTTATTTTTAAAGCGTTATTATTAGACATGCCTGTAAAAAGAAAAGTAGAGCTAATATTCGAAAATAACTTTCAAATTCGTGATCAGCACCACAAAATCAATAAGAATTAGCTGATTTTGTTCAATTTACATTTTCGTTGTTGAACAGTGTTATTATTATTATTATTATTAATAATAATAATAATAATAATAATAATAATAATAATAATAATAATAATAATAATAGTTGCAGTAGTAGTAATAGTACGGAAAATTGAAGTAGTAAGATTTTCTTTTACATATTCAAAGTTTGTGACCTAAAAGTAACGCGTTACATTTTAAGGGAAAGTAAAGTAACTTGTAATGTGTTACATTTTTACAAGTAACTTACCCAACACTAACAAGTGACCTATCATGTCTTTCTCAGGCTAGTCGAAACCACCAATGCAGATTGTTACGATATCTGTATTGTTTATAAGTATCCATCAATGGCCAACAAACATGTTGTCCTCATACTACGATTTACACGATAATTCACACCCACATCCAGCTCAAAATACGATTAAAGCAGTGATAAGTTAGACTATATATATTTGTTTTTGTCTATACGTGATTCTACTGTGATCTATATATAGTCTATTTTGTACTTTTCCCATGTAGACTATGTAGACAATATATACTACCTAGGTATAATGAATGTTAATTTCTTGTGTAGAACCAAAAATTCTACTTATAAATAACTACAAACTGAGAATATATGTGCACAAGTTCAAAAATGTTAGCGTAAAAACTATTTCACAAAGGAATGTAAGAAAATAATTTCTTTCATGTTACACTGAACTAAAGTGGTGATACTTCAGATTGTATAATGGTATCTGCTATGTAATCCACCATAAGACAACAACTGAACAGATCACACCAGCAACATATTAGATGCGCTTATCAAACATTCTATAAGTAAAAGAATGAAAAATCTTAACGCTTTGTTCCATTTGCCTTTCTTTCTTTCCCTCACGATCGAACTTTACTCGGGCTATTTCTAAAGCTATTACATTATGCAAGCTTCTCTCGTAAAATGTAAAGCTGCTAATTTAATAAGAGTTCCTAAGATAATGAGAAACTATTTTATATTTCTCCACAGAAATAAAATTATATACTAGCCATCAACGTCGAAATTTTCTGGAGGGACAATTATTAATAGCCTCTGTAGAAAATATGAAGTGGGACTCCTAGAAATTACGTATGGAGTTTGGTTCCCATTAGAACTTAAGACCTTACTAAATATTTTTATTACTTTTAGGAGCCGCAGTTGTTTTTTCTGAAGTTAGTACCAAGATGCTTCTTCTAAGTGACATATTTTGTTTAGATGATGGGTAAGCAAAAGCATCTTAAATTATTTTTTGTTCTTTTGCAAATGGTATGATGGAGCCATTCCATGATTCATTAGTTAAGTTGAAAGGACACTATTTGACACAACTTAAAGCCTTAATAAATATATTGACTATTGTTTCACGGAAATAACATAGTAGACGTTTTACTGAAATGAGTCCAGATATTATTTTTGTTTTACATAAAGGTTTTTGTGTTTTTGGGATGTGGTGAAACTATTTCATATTTCGTTTAATATATTCACGTTCCTACCTTGCCATGTGTAGTAAGAGTTTTATCTTGAAGCGGGACCTCTCAAACGAACCTAAATGGAAAGGCAGTTACTCCTTCCTGCCTCTCACACGTTATGGTTCTGATAGTCATTACATAACAAACTCATATTCTCAACCTGCACCGGTTTTGAAAGTTATACAAGGAAGCAAATGACATCAGTGAGAAATACTAAATTATATGCTGAAACATAAATCTTGAAGATATAATGCAAAGCAACTCTGATTACCGTACTTTTGTTTCAATTTTATTTTTAAAAATGTCCTTTGTATTGGCCTAACGAAAGATTTTTCTATTATAACTAAAAATCAAGTATTATCACGCATTACCAATAATAGAGGAAAAGGTTGGAAAATGGGACACATGCGTATGATTGGAAGTACTACTGCATTGTGTTGGTTTCGCTGTCATACTGTTTATAGGGCTACCACCAGAAGGTCCTAGAAAGTATCGCGCTCCAGTTGGTTGAGAGCTGTTGTTCTCACAAGTCTCCAGTAATTTGTGCATGATTAAATGCTTTTGTAAACGAGGAATGCGACATAAATATCCTTATATATGTAATTTGTAATAAATAGTTCGTGGGTGTTTCTGTACTACATACTGGTGAGTTAAATGTAGTAGTAATGTGAATCCGATAATTTAATGGCTAGGTTAGTAGTAGTGTGTTAAAATGTTGTGAATGTGAGGTGGTATACAAGGTAGGAGGTGCCCCATATAATATCCCCTTCTTTTATTTCATAGGTTGCTACGCTGATGTGTGTCTGTAGATATGCTGAGGGCTAAGTTAGGACCAGCGCCTAAGAGAGTATGAAGAAAATGAAAAAAATGATGTGATAACAGCAGTAAAACCTGTTGAAAACGAAACAATGTGTGTTAGGCTATCTGCAAACCACTTCAAAGTCCCGAAATCTACTTTACACCGCTTAGTGTCTCTACTTCATTCTCCAGCGGAAATGATATCTTTAACGAAGTTGGGACGAAAACCCATTCTAACTCCACAAGTAGAACAAGATATTGTGCAAATGAAAAAAAGTATGGTATAACGAGAAACAATGTGCGAAGAATTGCTTACCAGATTGTAGAGGCACACAACATTCCAAATCCCTTTCCTAATGAAATGGCTGGGCCTGTGTGGTTTGATCACTTTATGAATCGTCACCGTAATGTGTTTTCATAAGAAAACCTACTGGTATTTTTTATTCTCGAGCAAGTAGGTTCACCAGAGAAATTGTAAACATGTTTTCTAACAACCTTGACGAAGAGTACGAGAAGTCATTTGAACCAGACAGAAAATTTGACGTCGATGAAAGTGGATTAAGTGTGGTGCAAAGCAAGATTCCACAAATTGTTGGACTGAAAGGAAAGCGTCAGATTGGTGCTCTCATTGCTGCTGAGGGAGGTGCCCTTGTGACAGTTATTAGCTGCATGCGCGCAGGAGGTACTTTCATTCCTCCCATGATGATATTCCCTAGGATTAATTAGAGTGACCCTAAAGGGTGTTTTTTCCTAGAGCTATAGAAGGTTGTCCCTCTTCTGGCTCGGTACAGTCTGAACTTTTTACAAAATGGTTTCACCATTCAATTGACAAATGCAAACCTACTGCTGAATCCTTTGATTTTGGACGGCCATTTCACCCACATGCGAAATCTCGTAATAATGCTGGCTAGAAAAAATCATGTGACAATAGTAAGCCTACCACCACAATCCAGTCACAAAATACAGCCGCTGGATAAGCCTTTTATGTTTCCTCTTAAAGGTACTTTAGTGAGGAAATTAGAATGATATTACGGGAAACTCAGCATCCACTGTACCCTACGATATTGCAGAGCTCGTTAGTAGGGCCTACCTCAAGGCATAAATAGGTAAAATAGCAGTCAAGGCTTTAGAAGCACAGGGACCTATCCTTTAAATAGAAATGCGTTTTCAGAGGCAGGTTTCATTGCAGATGTCGTTGAAGAAAATAAACCAACAGAAGCAGGCAATGTGCACCTAATATCCACATAAGCACAAACTATTGAGGGGCAAAGGAAAAACAAGATATTTCCCTGGTCTCTACTTTCGGGAGGCACCCAAGCACTAGAGGTCGGAAGGCAACAAGATCAGTATAATAACAGGTTCGCCACACAAGAATTCTCTTCAACTTTCTCATGCACAAGGCCAGCAGAAAACAGCACGGTAAAAGAGCCAAAACCCTTCTGTTGGTGAACCGGCTAACAAATCACCTGAAAACACTGATTCTAGCAATCCCATGTCTCTCTCTGAACGTACAACTAGAAAAAATAAGCGGAAAAAAGAAACAAGAAAACAGAAAATGAATGTCCGTAGTAAATTCACCCAGCCAGAGCAATCATCTGATTCCGCTGACTCAGATATGTCAATAACTTCAGGTGACACAATTCTCTCAATTCCAATTGAAGCTAAAACAGAATAGGTGATGCAGATGCTAAATGCATGTTTTGTGGCGAAAATTACAATAATTCAAAACCTGGTAAAGTTTGGAATCGGTGTGTTGTGTGCAGTAGATGGGTGCATGTGGAATGCTCTGCAGGCACCAAAGATGTGTTCGTATGTGATTTCTACAAACGAGACTTTATTGTATGTCCCTCCATTCACAGTCTTTCATGAAACACTTTTTCCTCCTGGCAGAGTAGAAAACATTTCTCTGATTGATTTGTAGTTAAACACCGAAATTAGGCCAGTCAATAAGGGATGATTTAGGGTCGAATAAGGAAAAAAGGTGGAAAAGTGGAACAAATTTTATTCTCTTTATAAAAGTGTCCGTAACAGCATACAAATTTTGCACCGCTCTATCACCCTGGATTTGGCTGCCATCTTGGAAAAATGGCGCCAAAAAAATTTTTTTTTTGTAAATATCTCGAATGGAAAGCATTTTAGAGCAAAGCATGTTATTACAAAAAAAACTAAATTAAATCCTCTACAAGGAATGCTCTCTTCATTTTTTCTCTAGGATGCATCGTTTAGATATTATAGGCGTGGCTAATTACGCATTTTTCTTTCAGCATCGCTTTGTAGCAGAACCTTAACGAAAATTTTCTGACACTATTTTGTTTTAGTGAATTTTATATAAAATGTAAATTAATATATTTTTCATTCATTGCAGGTGTGACTAAGGATACGTTATCAGGTCTATTGAATCATCTATGTTCAAGATGTCAGCTGAAAAATATTTTATCTGTGAAAGACTTCTCGGTGATGGTGTTACATGTATAGTAAAAGACAAATTGACTGAAAACATTAGTAGACCGCAGTATTAAAGTGAAAAATGGAAACGAATACCAACTTAAGGGACAGAGAAGTGTTACACTTGATGAAAAGTGTCGAAAAGTTTACACAAAAACAAGAAGTAGCTAAGCGTTGCTACCACAACGTACTTCTTCACCTACGCCGATAACCCTTAGGTCAGAAGTACTTAGATTTAATTTTCAAGAAGCCTTCCAGTTTTGTAGACAATGTACATCAGATGAATTTTTAAAAAGGAGGGTAAAAGCTTGTGAGTGAACTTGAGTGTGTACATCGAGTCGAAACCATTCATGTTAAAGACTCTATTATGGAAGCAGCCGACAGAAGAAATGACAACTGGAGCAAAGAGGTTGGTTTTAGGATTGGCAATGTTAATGATTTAGTTGCTGCTGAAACCAGATACATGCCTCATGCATGAAAAAGATCTACAAGATTTCTTCTGTAATGAAACGTGGCCGTCCGAAAGATAATGTTATTTCAGATGCTGTGGCTCATGCTTTCAACTACCTTGAAGCTAACAACGAAGAGTGCCAATTATCATTCAATGAAATTTTTCAAGATTGTTATGATGCACTGCCAACTGAAAAAGCAATAAGAACTAAACTGAAAGAAACAAACAAAAACATAAAGCCCATAGTTTGCTTCCATGATACAGGGCATAAAATTCTCACGGATGCATGGTATGATCGTCAAAAGCGTACGTATAGGGATGAAGAGAAATTGAGAATCATAATGACAGCCGGACAAATAATTGCTGAAGATACAGTATTACATCCTAGCTTTGCAAAACTGATGAATAGCCATCAGCAGTTTATCTTTGAATGATGTTAATTCATTTATTCCTGGGACATTAAAATACCTTCTCGACATTAATATATTGAAAAACAACACAGGGAATACCACAAAATGGGAAAGAAAAGTATAATAATTTTATGATTTTTGGGCTTTATGTTTTTGTATGTTGGTACAATAGTATCAGGCATGCATGAGGTATCTGGCATGCAAAATAGTATCTAGCTTCAGCAGCACTTCTGTAAATCATGAATATTGCCAATCCTAATACCAACGTCTTTGCCCTAGTTGTCATTTCTTCTGTCGGCTGCTTCCATAATAGTATCTTTAACTTGAATGTTTCGACGCATTGTACACTCTCACGCTCAAGTTTTTACTCTGACTTTTTAAAAATTCATCTGATGTCCATTTTCTACAAAACTGGAAATCTTGAAAATTAAATCTTAGTACTTCTGACCTAAGGGTTATCAGCGTAGGTGATGAAGTACGTTGTGATAGCAACGCTTTGCTACTTCTTGTTTTTGTGTAAACTTTTTGACACTTCATCAAGTGTAACACTTCTCTGTCCCTTAAAGGAGCAGTTCGAGTTAACAACAAGTTTGGTGCAATGGAAAGAGTAACAAAAAATAAAAGACCAGTATTTTTTAAAATCTTGATAGGCCGTCTCGTTCAGCTTTTATAGGCATTTGTTCTTGATGAATCGCAAATACTGACGTCACTCGTGGGCTACGCGAGAAACTCAATGTGAGTCAGCAACCACTCCTTTGTACGCAGCTGATAAACCCTTAATAGTGCAGTGGATTTAATACATGTGTTTTGGGTTCGTTAGCAGTATTGCTTTGTGTTGAATTCTTTTGGGACGTTTCTGTTAGTTGCTTTTCCTACACCATTAGTATAAAAAAAGACTAGAGAGAGAGCAGTAATTACGTAGTGTTGTGCGAAGCAGTGTTTCTTCCAGACATTGTTTTGGTGGTGGCACTGCCTCCCGGAGCTCTGAGAGTGTCCCCTCGAAGATACCAAAATAATACGTCTATAACGTAATAAATATAATAGTACTGTGTGAAAATAATGTGCCCCTCCGAATGCTAAGTGTGCCCCCTCTGGAACATTTTTTCTGAAAGAAATTGGTGAGAAGTAGAAACCACGACTTAGAACAGCGCGTGCTATGTCTGTGAATTGAAGTAGAAATGCCTAACACGTGCTGTTTTCAGTTGTTATTCTTGTGCGATTAAAGCTGAGAACATAAAGTATTTTTTTACGTTTCCAAGTCCTGAGAAATCACCAGATCGATATAAATTATGGCTCAAGAAAATCGATAGGAAAAATTTTGTGCCAAATGAAAACACTCGTGTTTGTTCCAAAGAAACTCGAGTTTGTTCGTGCTTACTGAAAGAAAAGCTAATGCCAGGAGAATTATTTACACGCAAACTGAGAAAGAATACTGTTCCAGTTATATTACTGAAAGGTTTAGAATCCGAGCCATTGTATAATCGACGTTCTATGTCCAGTTACCAAAGTAGAAAAACGTACAAGACGCGATTGACGGTTGTGGTCGAGACGGGGCATTAGAGGGTAATAGCAACGGTGTCAATCATGATTGTGACGGTATTGCCTTAGAAATAAATGTAAATACAACTACTATACAATGCGAATTGGGGAGTGAAATATACCGGCTCATACAAAGAATCAGTGATGATGACAGTGTTCCTCAGGACACTGAATTCGTTTAATTTTTTTTGTATCAAGTGACAATGATGAAACGGTTGACGAGGGTTTTTCCGCGGAGAGCGATGCGAATGAAGCAAATTTAACCGGTAAAGTATTTTTCGCATTCTGACAAACTTTACAAATGTTATTTCATTTTTGCCACATATGTCGCGCTCTGTACATATCTTGAAGCACAAAATTACAGGGTCAGCGTTAAAAATTGCAACAAAACGTGAAAATGAACATACTTATGTTTGGGATCGGAAGCATGATTAAAGAAAAGGTACTTAGGTATTGTAGCAATTTCGTCCGCCATCTATTTACATGGTATTGGTTTCGAAATTTTAGTTTCTTTTGTGAAACGCTGAAATTATGCTTTTTAGGAAAACCTACGTGTTATAATATTATAAAAACTTTTGTGCAGCCCACCATCATATATTATCATTTTCTACATACAGATGACATTTCTAAGTCTGCAATCAGTTCTGCGAAAGGAAATCGAACTTTAGAACGTGCCACCGCACCTCTCACAAACGAAATGCTTGGCACTGTGTATGGAAGCCTTTCTCGCTGTTTGACCACGTATGACGTCACCACAAAATCTTTTTTCCTCTGTTACTCGCTAACGACTGAACGCATCGCGATAAAACAAACACCATTCCTTTTATAATTTTCAACTGCAAACGGAAATAATTTGTAAAAAATGCATTTCTAAGTCGAACTGCTACTTTAAGTTGGTATTCGTTTCCATTTTCACTTTAATACTGTAGTCTACTAATGTTTTCAGTCCTTCTTCTTTTACTATATATGCAACACCATCACCGAGGAGTCTTTTACAGATAAAATATTTTTCAGCTGACATCTTGAACATAGATGATTCAATAGACCTGATAACTTATCCTTAGCCACACCTGCAATGAATGAAAAATATATTAATTTATATTTTATCTAAAAATCGCTAAAACAAAATAATATCAGAAAATTTTCGTTAAGGTTCTGCTACAAAGCTATGCTGAAAGATAAATGCGTAATTAGCCACGCCTATAATATCTAAACGGTGCATCCTAGAGAAAAAATTAAGAGAACATTTCTTGTAGAGAATTTAATGTAAATTATTTTTTGTAATAACATGCTTTGCTCTAAAATGTTTTCCATTCTATATATGTACCAAAAAAAACTAATTTTTGGCACCATTTTTCCAAGATGGAGGCCAAATCCGGGGTGATAGAGGGCTGCAAAATTAGTGTATTGTCACGGACACTTTTATAAAGAAAATAAAATTTGTTCCAGCTCCACCATTTTCTCCTTATGCGACCCTTCATTGACTGACCTAAATATACATACTGTAGTTATATAAAGTTGCTACGTGCACAGGGCCGGATTTCCCAATAGGCCCGGTAGTCCGGGCCTATGGGCGCAAACTCCCAGGGGACGCACGGCCGAGAGAAAAAATTTAAAAAATATTTAGAAATAAAAATAAATAGCCATAACTTAACATATTTTTTGAATTGATTAAAAAAATCAGGCTAATAAAGCATTCTGATTTTGAAGTTCATTGGAACAAATAATTGTTGGTAAAGTTCACCAATCTTTTGTTAATACATTAACGGTATTTTGTTAAGCCCAGAACCAAGTAAATTCCTCAAAAAACTTGCAATGATAAAACTGCATCGTGCAGTGGTGTTTAAGCAATTAACATATACGCCTGATATAATTTTTTAACAAAGGTTTTTAGGAAAGTAACTTTAACCAGACTAGGGGGCGAAAAAAATATTGGGCCTAGGAGCGCCAAAATGCTAAATCCGGCCCTGTACGTGCAATTGCATTGGGTTTTATTTCGTCCACTGCAAGCATTTGGTTACAAGTACTGTACATACGTTTATGTTTTGGTTACATGTATGATGTGTCCCATATTACCACCTCGTTTTGCAGGATGTACATTTTGAAGCATGTTTAATTTTTTTATTGTATACAGTTCCATAACTTATTGAAATAATCAGTGTTTTTAATGTGATTTCTATTAACCTATGAACCATTCATTATATATTATTAGCAATAGAATAAAGCAAAAAACTTAATGTTTTCCACGAACTATATTTTAGTTTGTCAGTGTATTCTTGCGCTGTTAACTGGCAACTATGTGACGCATGAAGAGAAGCGTGTGTGTCCTGCTAGCCGTCATGTGAAGTGAATGTACTAAGTTACTGTCTTCACGAAGACCATTAAAGTATGTAAAGTTTTAGTGTTTAACTCCCAAGAATAATATAAGATGATTTGAGCAACACAACACTCGAATCTAAGTAAACAAATCATCACCTTTTCATTTACCAGTGAATAATGAAAACAACATAATAATATAACGGAAATTCACAATTCGCAATGTCAAGGAGAGCACCGACTTCTAGTAAGCGACGTAGACATATTCACCAGTTGTAGTTGACTTTTTCGAATGAGGAAATTTATGGAAAACGATGCAAAACTCATTTTTTTTCAACAGTGCACTAGTGAATTTTATTCCGTATAATTGCCGGAATCGTCGTGCGCGCTTACGTATCGGTTCGTATACCACAGTGATTGGGCCATCCTTTTTTATAAGTGAAATCTTGTGTTTTGTGTTCTTATACGTATGTAAATGCTTTATTTTCATTGAAGTTAAAAGTTAAATATAAATATTTTGCAAAATAGTTCTTTCTT